>NC_073725.1:47246628-47553974 GCF_023634155.1 Falco peregrinus | reverse complement strand
GAATCTGTGTTTTATCTCACCTGATGCAATACCCCATGTTAGTCTTAATTCACACTTCACTTCTGGTAACCTCTAGGGCACCTTTAATGACTACTGGAAATCTTCTGTAGCAGGCTGTACATTTCAGGAATAAATCCTTTGACTTAAATCAATGGTTTCTGGAAAGGTTTTACTCCTTGTTTCCAGCTACTACATACTTGGAAACACTCCCGAGTGCTTCTGACTATATAGTAGCTGTAGAAATGCAATTCCACTGCCAGGGGCGCAACTATAAAACCAGCCAAAAAACTCAGCAGTTCTCATTTGCTGCTGCCTTGTTTGCCTTGACTGTCACCCCATACTAGAGATGCAAGACACTTATTTGCATGCAGAGTAGAATCAGACCTGATGCAAGACACCTGAGAATCAGTCTTGGCAGCTGGTGAACCAGGTTCCTGCCCTGGTGACAGTCTTTTGAGAAGTCCCATGTTGCAGCACTTTCAAAACTAGCTGGCTGCAACAAGGCTTTTACCATCTCATACCAGGTTAACTTCAACGAGTAGCTCCCATGCCTTGCCCCAGCACAGCCACCAAGCCCCATAAGGTTTCAACAGTTCATCTACTGTCCGTGCTGTTTCTTCACCCTCTTCAGGCCAGTCCACCCTGCTTCTTGCCTCTGCTGCATCCAGGTTCTTTCTTTTCCTCAGCTCCTCTTCCAGCCAGCCTGCTCCTCCCAGGGCCTCTCCTTGTCTCCTCTACATCTGGGGGCATGCTCTCTCTTCTGCTTCTTCTAGGTCTCTCTTCATCCAGTGCTCTTCTTCCATACCCCTTAGAGCTATTTAACCACTTAACAGAACCAGCCACAGCTGCACCTTATCCACATCAGCCAACCCACTGACCCTGAAGCAAGCCCACAGCTGTGTATTATCAATGTTAATTAACCTGCCTCATTCATCTATAATTCTTCTACAGTCCCACACTGCTGGTGTTTCACAGAGAGATGTTAACATCTCCCTCAGAGGCAACAAAGGCATCTTCCAAAGTTTTCATTCAGGGTGAGAGTCTCTCCTCCATTTGCAGCACTGCAAAAGCACATCTGAAGAGTCTTGGACTTCATCCACCTGTGGAAGAAGAGGAGGTGCTTCTAAATAATAAAAGCACCTTTGCAGCATAAAATGAACATTTTGAAGCCTCATGTTAGCCTTTCACACCAAAAGATCGTCATTAAGAGAGAAAGGAGAGCTAGAGATGTGTTACTATCGATCACCTCTTGTGGTCTTGCCAAGAGCAGAGCACAGGCCGCGCACGGCAGCAGGGCGGTGGGAGCGACAGTGTTCATGGCACTGTGGACCCTGCTGAGCCCAGCCAGCCGGCAGCCCTCCCAAACGCCAGGGTGCAATTTATACATGTTTTACTACTATGCAAAATGTTTTCTCGGAGTGCTTCTCACCTTTACAACTGATGCTTTGGGGAATCAGTTTTGAAATGGAATCCTAGAATTAAAAAAAGAAAACCCCAGAGCTTCTGGGAAAGGTGAATGGCAATCAAAAATGTTATTTTTGTACATGGAGAATCCACATGGAATTTTTCTCTTGTGATTTATTTGTGAAGCTGTGCTGGTAAATCAGAGAAGATATTAGAGACTAATGGAGGGAATAATCTAGCACATTGGGGGAAAGCGAGAGAATTTTTCCTTTGGAGACTTCTATTTTTAAAGAAATAGGGTATATCTGTCAGCTCAGAAGACTTCTGTGTCTCTGTTCTGCTTCATTAAAACTCATCCCTCTTGTGACCAGGGAAGTCAGAGTTGTTTAATTCTCAGATTTGCTACAGAAGATGGAAGAAAACAAAGAATGTTGTTTTTCTTTGGTGAGCCATTATGCAGTACTGATATAATCCTGAAAATAAGAGGTCTCCATCAGAAATTCAATTATTGCACCTCTTTGTCAGCTCTGAAATGTCTGCATTTTAAAAATAAACTACTGCAGCCCTCTGACATGCTGAAATCTGGTCACCACAATGCTGCTGTCACTCTGCTGCACGCTCCCTTCACGTTCAGGCGCACAGCACATCTCTTCACACCTCTTTCTTGCCAGATGAGAAAAGGCTTGTTCTTGGCCGGGTTGTGAGTAGCTTAAGCTCACATCTTCTAATCTGAGATCTACTTGTAGTATGACAAAGAACAGGATAGCTCACACTTTTGTATAGTGAAAGGGTAAAGAAATAACTTTATGACTCAGATATTCAATTACAGAAAAAAAATGTGGCAGAGGTGACTGAATTAAGGCTGTGCTAAAAGTCTGTTTTCATCCCCAATTTCAATTTTCTTTTTTCCAATTTTCTTTCTGAAATGATATACAGTTATTTAGGCAGAATAATGTTGCAGACAGAGGCAATTTATTTTGTTTTCTAAAACTGACACCTAAGGAGAAAGATGTACTTCTGGTATGAAAACAGAGACTGGCACTTAGTGACTCTGAAGTGGCCTGCAGCATGCCAACACACACACTGTGCGCAGACGCGTGCCCATTGGCACTTGGATGATCTTGGCAGGTGCGACACGTGCATGTCTTTGAATACTCACTGCAGACTAAATCTGTTACACATTTAGGTGAGTTTTCCCTTGGGTGTAAGAACTAGGGAAGTTATAGCACAGCTTTCAATCTGACAAACAGTTTTGAATTTTACCCTGCAGCTTTTCCATTCTAGCAACATAAAAATGTTATATTTATACTACCAAAAGCCCCCAGCAGTCGTTAGTTACTTTCCATTTCAAAAAACTCAAATTCATCTGTATATTAGTGATCTAGAAAGGGGGACATTGAGAA
The DNA here is from genome assembly GCF_023634155.1 of Falco peregrinus. NCBI lineage: Eukaryota > Metazoa > Chordata > Aves > Falconiformes > Falconidae > Falco > Falco peregrinus. Next base: position 47,551,167 of record NC_073725.1, on the reverse strand, counting down.
GCAGGGGTAGAACAGTTTTGGTACAAGCCTGTAAATATGTTTGATAGCATCCATCACACCTGAATGCTGCTGGCTAAAATATGCAGTCTGGTTCATCAGGCTCCTGCTACAGCAGGTCTCACTGAAGGGTCAATCATCCCATCCTAAAATTGACGTCTGTGTAGCGATTCCAGTTGAATGAACTTCGTCAAGAAGCCTGTTATGACAGTGCCTAAGCAGTGTATCCTACCTCATTCCCAGAAGGATTTTAGGAGTCCCATTTTTCAGAGGACACTTTGGCTTTCATTGAGCTGTTTCACTGCACGTTACAAAATCAGTATTTGAATTACGCTTCTGGAGATAACCTGAACTCAGAACATGAAAACAAGACACTATACAACTGCTTTCTCTCTCTTTTAATGTTTTAATTTATTTATTTATTTTGCTTGCTGGGTTTTTGCTTGCAATTTAATTTTTTGTTGTTACTTAATCAAAACCTTGTGCTTTTTTCTCTGCAATGATGAAGGAATGTTGAGAGTCATTGGATCAGACTTGTAGATGAAGCCTGTGCTATTCTGGTATGGACAGAACCATTTTCCATATAATGCCAACGTTGTAAACCTGGAGTAAGAAAATGAACTGTATGGGAAACAAGGTTTCTGAAGTTGCAGCACCAAACAGAGCAAACAGCTAGCTACGGATGCTGGCATTTCTGTATTGTTCTAGATTTTCTACCTTACTTTTGGAACCATCTATTTACTACACAGTGTTCAATATTGTTAAAGAAGCATTCATCCCGCTCTCTAGAGCTGAATCACTGGTGGTTTCCTCTGGGACACCTCACTCTAAATTGTGCTTAGAGCAAAGTTTACTGAGCAGCTGTGGTCTGATTGCAGTCTGAAGTATTGATGCAGATCTGCCTCTGCAACTCAGAGGTATGCTATATACCTTCAAGGTGATATTAATACCAGTGCTACTAGAAACCGCAAGAAATTATTGTGGCTTGCAGTTTCATTCCAAGGTCTCAACTCAATCCAGATGTATGTTTCAGGTTTGCACATTTTTTCAGGAAACCTGGGCAAAATTCTTGAAAAATTGAGTTACTTCATGGTTTGTGACCAAAACAAACCACAACCAAACTTCCAAACAATGGAATTTACAAAAAGAGGTGGCTTTTACAAAAAGCTGGTGGCTTTAATCAAATTTCTATATGCAAATTATGTATGTGATATATATGCTCACACAACCTACACTTTAAAGACCTAGAAACAAGTAAAGTGATGTTTGTAGGGAGAAATCATATGTTTTATTAGAGCAGCTGATATAGTTAGAAAAAGTTTAGGGCATGCAAGTTCTTTACCAGGTCTGAAATGGACATGGCAAACTTCAAATCTTCAAAGCTCCTGTCAGATGCATGAAGTGGCTTGACTCTGCCTGAGCAAGAAGCACAAAATCTACCCACACAAAAGGTCCTCCAAGGCCACACCATCAGCATCCTGCATCCTACAGCCATTCCTCCCTGGAGGCTGCATGCTTCATCCCGTGCCTGACCTGGTGGAAACCACCCAGTGGTGAACTCACATGGACGATTCATAGACCTCCTGCCAGGAGGGGAGCTTTTCTCATGCAATGGCTGTTCTGTCCCTTCAGTCATGGCTCTCAAGAAAAAGGTATACAATATTTTAAGCTGGTGGAACTCTGCTGGGTGTTACAAATCATGGGTTTAGCTAGTTATTTAGTTAAATATGATTCCCGCCTTCTAACCTCACTCTGGCTCCTGCTCTCTCTTTTCCCCTTAAGATAACCACACGATCACCTCTCCATCTGCAGTATCCCACCCTTCACAAGAAAAAAAGATGTCTGTGTGCAGCTGGGCCATCCAGTTACCGTATCTATTGAATGTGAACAGGTTGTTTGTAGTTTGCACTCAGCGTTAACATTTACTGCCTTTGTTTCAAATGTGATATTCAGAAGACATCAAGACATAGGAATACCCTAGCTGCCTTGGAAGTTTGTTCAATACAATCATTCTCACAGATACAGATTTGTGACTCTCTCTCCCCTTTCAGTGCCTTTCTCTGCTTTGGAAGAGCCCTTAGATATCCTATTAATGTAATTCAACAGAATCATCATGCCATCTCTGTCTTCTGAGTAACTAGCCAGAATGAGCATTTTAAAGTACCTCACTGTAAGGCATTGTCTCTCAATCTCCAAAATCTTTTTCTGGCTCTTTTCTGTGCCCTGTGAAGTCAACAGACCTGCAAAGGGCTTTGCAGGAGTGGCATGATCAGTGCTACACTGGGATTTGTAACCCCATTTCTGATCTTTCCACTGCTCTTCTTTATACCCATGTCATGTTAGGTCTCCTTGCTCTACAGCCTTGCTATACTGAGTTGTTTTCAATCACAGAAACCCTAAATAATTTTCATAGATATTGGTTTTAGGACATGGCCTCTCCTTTAGTTCTATAGTTTTGCTCCTAACTGGAAAACTGATTTTTTTTCATATTAAAACAGATTAACAGCTGTGGATAATTTTTGTAATTTAATCTAGCATAAGGTTTTTCATGATACAAAATTCAGATTAATAGCTGTCCAATCATCCAAGTATCTTTTAAAATATTATCAGATTAATTTTCATTGGCACTTTTGAAATTAACATGGTATTTCAAGATTTATCACAAATAAGCATCAGCAAATGAAAGATTTAATCTGTCAGCTATTCAAAATATTTATTTCTAATAGCTATTGGACAACAGCCTACTTAGTCTTTAATAGACTGTGGTCATTTATCATCCTCATGTGGTAGTAGCCCATTATCTTGCTCTTTCCTAAATGGAAAATAGTGAGTTTTATTGAATATTTTATTCTATATCATTACTCTCTTTCAAATAACGGTCCTATATCATTGCTTCCATTTCTCTTTTTCCTGATACAGGAAAAAAGTTTTTCTTTCCAGTGTCCTTTGCTTCACTAGTCACACTGGTGGCAGTTTGCCAGTGATGTTTTCATCTTCCCTCTTCAGTCTTTTCTAATATAAAGTCTGCAATTTTTGTTTATTGGCATTTTGGGGGTGGATACTTACTATTTATTTTATTTATAACTTGTTCTCAGTTCACCACTGCACCAGAATGAGCTTTAACCCCAAGCTGCCTCCTCTTCTGACTGACTTCCCTAGCTATGTTTATCTTGTCCATCTAAGCAGCTCCTTTTAAAGAATTCCCAGGATCCACTCACATTTTTTCTATCCACATGCTGCCTCACAGGATTGTCACTCATAATGCTCCTCAGCTGGACAACACCAGCTGGCTGAATCATAGGATAACTCCCAGGTGGATCCACCTGGCTAACTGCTGGCCCCAGCTGCCAGCACCCACACCTCAGAGAAGTGGAAAGCTTCATCCCTGATGAATGAACCTTTCCTGTGCCCTCTCTAACACCATTTCATGCACTTCAATAGATGGAGTTTGTCTTTCAGGCACTGCACTGGATGCTACTACAGTGGAGGCAAAATAATTTAAAATCCTCTTCCATTTTGTGTGATTCCTAGAGGTGCTATAGTTAAGCCAGAAGAATTCCTTGCCCTGTGCCTTCAGTCTCACTGGTATGGGACAGGGGAAGGAGGTGACTTAAATTTGCTGACAGACAAATCTCTGCAGGCAAAAACTGAGGTACAAAGCATATCCACTATGGCTCCCTTGTAGGGAGCTGTAGGATTTAAGAATTCAGGAATTTGATCGAGGAATAAATTATTTCCAGTCTCTGAGGGTGCCATATTTTAAATTTTTAGCTGTAAATTCTCTTCTTCCTGCAGAGATCAGACACAAAAATAGTTTTTTTTTTCTTGAAAATGCAGTTTTCCATGAGTTGACTGGAAGTTGGTGGAAGATGCTCAGTCCACTCCATGGGCACAACATGTTTCACTTAAATGCTCATTAAGGAAAGGAATTAGGGATGCAGTGCAATTCTGTGCAAAGTCCTACCAGGCAGCTGTGATCCCCCCGTCCCTGCCATGGCTCCCCAACAGCAGATGGAGAAGAAGGAGCTAACATTAGCATCTCTAGGAATCACACAAAACAGAGGAGGATTTTAAATTACTTTGCCTCCACTGTAGTAGCATCCAGTGCAGTGCCTGAAAGACAGACTCCATATATTGAAGTGCATTAGGGAGCTAAATGAGTATGATCTTCTTGCAAGCAAGATGAAGTAGTGCCTGTAGTGAGCTAGGAGCTGTACTCGCATGGCTATAGGCAAGACAAAGACTAGGCAATTTATTTCCTCTCTGTGATGGACTAAAAGCCTGCTACAATGATATTTGGGGTTATCCTGCAGAGACATTCCAGCACAATTTTATGCAGAGTTATCACAACTTTGGAGCTCCTAGGGAGAAGCAAACACACAGGCTCATTAGCACAACGTTACAAACTGGCAGGTCTGGGTAGGTCAAACGACTGGGTAGGAATAATTCTGTCTAGCATTTTTATGTGATCTCAGAGCACACACTCAAACTATGCAAAATTTACTTTGTGATACAGTAAAGCCTAAACACTTCAGACATTTTTGAAGTTTCCTGAGGCTTGTCAGAGCCCTGTCCCATTTTATTGAGTAGCATGTTTAACTTTATGAGCCTATCAGATGAATTCTAAAGTAAATAATATTTGAACAACATGAAGAACATAAAGTTGCAAAATAAAAAGCTTTTTTAAAAGCACCCTATTACTCTGTTCAAATACCCCAGCATTAGAGTGCTTGGAAACCTCTTAGAGCTAAGTGTGCATTTTTAAATAACGTAAGTTGTTCGGGCTGCAGTTACCGAATTCCAGCTTGACACTGAGCACTTAAAGAGTTTAGAGAATCCAGACTCTCTTATCAGCTTGCAGACAAGGGCACTAAATGTCATGTGGGCTTCCTTTTGGCTTGTAGCCACAAGCTGCACATAGTATTTAATGTAGTCTTGGGTTCTTAAAGTATTAGGAAAACCTGAAAACAAAGTGCCTGCCATTAGTGAAATTGGTGCTGTCTTTTGACATTCTACAGTATGCATTTCTGGTTTGGTATGCCTCAAAACGTCCCTAAAACAGAGGGGGGGCGTTGCCTGTAACTTGCTTCACAAGATACAGAAAGTGTGTTCCTATTTTCCATCCATACATTTGGTGTGTTGAATAAATGAACCACTTTGCTATGCTTTTCCATCCCACACTTCACCAGAAAATAAGATATGGATCGTGTGCATTACACTTATGAGTGTGGCATTTCTTTTGTACATAGTAAAATATTTTAATTATGAAGTTAAATTCACTGTAATTTAATGCTTAAACACAAAAAAAATAGTAAGGAAAGATGATAAAATCATTAAAACGGTTCAATTTACTTTTTATTGTAAAGAATTATATTTTTTGGTCATAAGATGCGTAATATTATAAAAAGGAAAGCACTACTCTGAAAAGCTAGCTGTCCAACACCAACAAGTATTTATAGAAAGACTGGCATAAAAAGATGTAAACAAATAATAGCCTATGTTAAAAGAAATGAGGCTAGTTTAATCTCAGTAGTAGTATTAGAATGACGCAGTAGGAAAAACTGGTCAGAGATACCCACCAAATTATAAATTACAAGAGGGGAAAAAAGCATATTATTCTTAATACAACTCTAACTACAAAGACTCCTCACAAACATTGGCATTTCCAAAGGTTTTGCAAAAGTAATACTCCAGCTCGCTTCCAGGAACCTCTGTTATTTCTCTCCCCTTTTGAGCGTGATGTTATCAGATCTAATCCCTAAATTCTGCTGTGTTCACCCCAACTAGTCTCTTTTACCCTAGCATCTTCACAGCATCCAGACTACTCTAGCCATAGGATGACCCTTGCTCTATAATAATCCAAGTAAATTTTCATTTCTAGTCACATTTGTCTCCATTCTTCCTATTTAGCCTCTTCTCAGCAATATGTGGCCTTTACCTATATGAAGATATTCGCCCACTTCTAACCAAAGGGAGCACAGATGAGGAAAAATACCTGGACTTTCACAGGGAAGTAAAAAAAGGCAGTGTAAATTGGGTACTGGTGGGAAGCTGGTGGGAGACTTCCAGGCATGCTTTTGGGGTGGTTTCCCACACCTCAGCCTCTGATGCTACTGCTGTGTTGGGCTTGGTCACAGGCAAATGCGACATTCCCAAGTATGCATCCTATGCATGGCTGTAATATGCACCTCAGGTGACCAACATGTTGCGTGATGTGGAGGGGCAACCTTAAGGAACAGAAGCGTATGCCTTGGGCCCATTCTCAGGCTGGAATTTGGATCATGAATTCTGAGGTGAGAGCACCTGCTATGTTACAGATAATTATTAAATTATTCAGCATCCTATATTTTTTCATGCTGCCAGCCTGACCACAGCCTGATGCTGAGAGGCTGCCTCAAGGATCAAAGTGGCAGCAGCATGGATACTATATCTCTCTCTAAGTCCCTGGTCCAAAATCAATGGCATCAGTTGCATCCATAAATTCAGCTGTGCCAAAGCCTCCCACCAGGCTTTAGCCTCACTTTTATGGGTCACAAGGCACTCCAGCTCCTCCAGATCTGGGTGGTGATCCCTGGAGAATCTGGAGGGCTCAGAGCAAATTGCCTGAGCTGTAGTCCTGTGCTGCCTCCCAGCCTGGCTGCGGTTTGGTGCTGTGCTTGGGCACCGTGTGGCTTGTATATCCCTGGTCCCAGTGGCCCTCTGCCACTTCCATTGCAACATTCCCTGCAGATGGCACTCGTCTCAGCCAACTATAGGCACCTAAACTGGGCTAGCCATTGAGAGGACAGTAAAATAACATATAATACTATGAAGTTCATTGGGGAAGCCAGTTCCAGGGGTACTTCATTGCATCCTAAAAGAACGCTCTTCCAAGACCTTTTGCCACTAAACCCCAGACACAGCAATACAGACTGAGCATTGTGTTTTAGCTCAATCAGAGGGTGAACATCTAGCCGTCAGCTGTGTCTTATGCAAGAAAGTGAGTAATTGTCTGCATTTACAAAACAGGAAAATTTGTAGGAGAATTGCATGTTCTGAAACTGATTTTGTTGAAAATCCGTATTTCCTTTCCACATATGGGTTTCTTACTTTCTTTTATGCATTTTGACATTATGTACACAAAAGCGCTTTAATTCAATTACTTCTCTCAGTATTAAATTATTCTGACATTGTTTATTCCATTACTTCTTCTACAAATTTGAGGAGGGCTGAATACTGGTTTTAATTCTGTCTGTCAGTTCCTGATTCATTGCCATTGCAATGTACATCATTTGAAGTGGGAAATATTAGCAAAAGCTGGAAATTGCTCAAGGACATACTACTGGATGCACCCAGACTGACAATCTGGAGAGAGAGGGGGAAAACTGTTATCCTGGCCACAGAAACATCTTGGTTAGAAGTGGATCTGAACAGAATGACAGAAATTAAACATTTACGTTTGAATATAAAAGGAAAGTTAATAGCAACACATGAGGTACAAATTGAAAGTTGAGCTATCTGACAAAATGGACAGAAGATAAAGAGATTAATGGAAATTCAGTCATCAGTGGCATTAATAATGCTGTCTATAAAATATGTTAGGAAGAAAAGGAGGTCAAACAAAGAGTCTATGGATATTGAATAGATGATTCTGCCTTCAGAACAAAGTGGGAGAACTGATCCAATTCATAGGACACACATGCACTGGAAAGCTAATCATCTTTCACAAAGGAGCTTCAAGCCAGAGTCTACTAAAATGAAATGTTCTTAAATCAAAAGGACCAAATAAATTACCCCAAAGGGTCCTAAAGGATGGGGAATTGCTGAAATTAATACTTTAGGAGTAAACACATTGGCATTTCCCCTGGCTTTAATACATTATTACTTTTCCAAGACTGAAAAAGGAGAAGAGGATCTACCCAGGAACTGCTACATTGCTTCTCAACCCAAGCAAAATAATGGAACTTGTTCTCTGTAAAAAAAAAAGTTTATGAGAGTAATACAGAACCAGCACAAGCGTGTACAGTTTCATGGAGCGCAGATCTTGTCAAACAAACCATTTCTGTTTTGGAGAAGATGACATTTCTTGTTGATAAAGGCAACCATGTTGACTGATGAAGTTTATTTGAATTTCTCCAAAGTGTTTGGTTTGGTACTACACTAAATTTTAACTCAAATATTTGTACAGAAATAAATGGGGATGCCAAGATTAAAAATCTGGCGCTGTCATGATTTTGCTGTGTTACTATTTTTATCAGTGGTGTGGGCAGCAGGGCAGACACTGAAGCGATGTAGGCAGTGACAAGTCAGTGACTCAGGGGGAGGCTCACAGCAAGTTGGTGTCGTCACTTCAGGAATGAAGAAGCTGCAAAGGGACTTAACTTGTGGTTGATTCATCCATGGTAAAGCTACCCAAGAGTGGGGAGACCATTTGATGCTGCTCACAGACAGCACAGGAAAGCCAAGGGCTTCCTTGCTCTTGTCACTGTGTAAGAACCAGTGACTGCCAACAAGGAAGAGTAACAAAACTTGGCTTGGCTTAACAGAGGTGGTAGGCTCATCACCTCTTGGGGTCTTTTGCAATGAGTTTTGGGCCAGTGTGTGTGTCTGTGCCTGTGTATGTTAGAAACATGCATGAAATCAGCTTTTAGGAGGAAAGAAATCTGTAGCCTGTGCACATAGGAGGTCACATCAGACCACCTGAGTGGTTGCTTGTGGGCACCAGCACTTTGAATTTGTGAATTGTTTTCTGAGTCCTAATGGCTTTTATCTCAGATTCTCTCACAGGCTGAATTGTGAGTATAAATGCACATGGTAATAAGGTCTGAAACATTTCATGTAAGGTCTAAAAACCGTAACTCAAAGTCAATGTAACATATTGTATTCCATACAGGCTAAAAATACAACTTTTTTTTCTTAATTGGCATTTTTACTTAAATATTCTAATCTTGTGTGTTATCATAGACCTAAGAAAGATATGTAAGCAATTAACTTCCCAAGAGATGTTTGTACATATACAGGAATAGCGAAATCATTGTCACTTTCCCGTTTAAATGTGGTGTGTTAATAACACAGGTTAGCCTGATGCACTCCAGACCGCACTTTTGCAGCCGTTTCTATCTGTTTACATCAAATAGTTACAATGTCAGTAAAATAAGTGATAAAACCTTATAGCTAAACTTGGACTAGCCATGGAAACATCATACACATTTTCGGTGTACAGTATACACATACACAGTTCACATACTGTCACCGTTAAAAAAAAATGGAACAAAAGGGCACGTGAACATAGCTGAACCACATAACACCACATGAAACAGAAAACAATATGCAGTGCAGTTTCCATGATTCCAGATTTTAAGGAGCAGCTGTCATACACAGCAGGCTTTGCACTTGCAAACACAGTAGGATAAGAATAATTTCCTATTTCCTGAGGCTGCTGTGTTTAATTTTTTCATTCTACAGCAACATATAGCATTTTCAAGAGCAGGTTAGGCCTGGAGTTATAAATGAAAAAAGAACATTTTTATATACCACAGAGGAGCAAAGAATACCTTCACTAATTTTTTGGTTTGTTGGTCATCTCTAATAGTCAAAAACAGGTGGAGTGCGAGAAATGTAAGGGGATGCAGATTTCAGCTTTTGTCAAAGATGCATGCAGATAATACATAGAAAGCACAAACAGCAATTAACCTTACAGCCTGAACCAGAAATATTTTTGGTTTAAAAGTTCACTAATATATAAAGGAAGTAAACATTTGAAGAATGTGGGCGTAAATGGGTGCCTTTTGCCATGAAGAAAGCTGGAAAACCTTCCTGGAAGAGAATTTCACTCATGGCTGTTCAGTATGTGCTATCTAAGCATTATTTTTAATATAATTTTTCATATTGGTAAAAGAAACCAATTCCACTGGGCAAATGTTCAAATGTTTCTGGAGTAAAATGCTTATTATCTTATGTAACCTTCAGGAAAATAAAATGCAAGAGTTCTAGAACTAAACAACCAATCCGCTTGGGGTCACCGCCATGTACTCAAAATAGCTTCACACTGCTGTTGCACTCTCGCTCCTGGGAATCTGCAGAGCTATAGATTTGGCACCCTGGATAATAAATACACCTGCCTGATCATCAAAGTAAAGGAAAAACAAAGTTGCCTAATTAGGCAGTTTAGATAATTTATGGATTTCTGTTTACATGTTTAACAGATTTCTGCTCTCTTGTTTTAGATTTCATAAACACCTGTACTGGACCAGAAAACCCAAAATGAAGCTGTAATCAAGTGCTGGCAGTGACTCTGCATGGACAACCACAGAGGTCACCCGGCAGGCAGGTGTGAGCCAGGTGTGGTCCATGGCAGGACCTGCTTCTCAGTGGATGCTGCCCCAGGCTGGGCTGCCATCTGTCTGTCTGTCCGTCTGCTCTGCATGTGAGCGATGCTTGTTCAGAGACGGCTCTCAAGCACTCACCGCTGTACAAATGAGACACAGCTGCCCTGGCAGGACAAAATGAACAGGCAAGGAGAGAGTGAGACCGGCTTCTGGTCTGTTGCTGCTGTGCAGCCTGCTGTACCACCAGAGGTCACAGATCTTGATCATAAGCCAGACCGAGTCTAAATTTCCAGTGACTTTGACAGGCCATAATTTTGCACACATGGTTTGAAGTCTAACATGCAGACAGTATTTCTTCTTCCTTACTTATCTTCAACAACATTTAAAATAGATTTAACCAGGCTATGTAGGTCGGAAAAGATTCGTTTCAGTTCCCAAAGCTTAATAAAGAACTAATAAATACTAAATAAAGTATTGAAACCATATTTCTTGGCCAGATTTCACAGATGTATAGCATTTAATAACTTAAGAACTCTTTATTTCCTCTTATTGAATTTCTGTTTTCTTTAATTGTGGAAGTTAATTAACAAGAGCACAATAAAAGTGAAATGGTAACCATTACTTAGGGAGCATTAACAAACCAGTCACCCTGAAGTGGCATTTAAAATGCTTTACTTTCTCCCTGTGAAGCAGGAAACAATTGCTAACAGGGCTGCCATAACTTCATGGAAAGTTTCGGTTTTTAGTGTACCTTTTGGTACTGCTTGATTGTTTTCAGTGTTAGGTGAAGACATTTAGGAAGGATAACATTAAGGAGCTGAGAAATCCCATCTTTCTGACTCTACAAACACCCTGTCTATGTGCAGAGCTGTGCAGTTTAGATTTAGATCAGTCCAAAAGATAACTGTTCCTCTGCGCTCAATTTCACAGTATTTTTCAAACAGCCTATTTAATTACTCTTTTCGTTATGTTCTGCCAGGGTGAGTGACCTTAGCTAATAAGCAGTCATTTTTAAATTAATTTACTGTCCCGTTTAATTAACTTTTTGTAATACTGTACTTCAAGTTATTGAATGGATTAGCCTGCCTCAGCCAACACATTTTCCTGCAAAGAAGAAGGTAAAAAAGTGTGTAATAAGCCTTACTGCCATATTGGGGCAAAAAGTTTATCCACCAATTCAAAGTTCAGAGCCCAATGTGTTAATACAGACTTAATGTTTAGAGAAATATTGTGAGCCAGTCTTGAGAGGGACAAACACCAAACTGCTTCACCAATGTTTGCTTTGTTTGATGTAAGTTTTAATCTAAATGGGAAAGTTCTGCCTTCCTCTGTGATGTGCGGTTGGTGTGACATCATCCCTGGAGGGGCTGAGGGACTAATTGCCATCTGATGCCCAGAAAATGTTTATTTAACAATAAAAATAAAGTAAGTTTGATAGAAGAAAACCATTCCCCCACCTCCACTGCCAAACCAGCTGGGAGGATCCTCTGCAATTATCTTCTGCTTTCCCAAACCAGGCAGTGAAGCTTTCTCTCTCTTAATTCAGTTCAGTGCTCAGCTTTGATTTGGGAAATCCTATCATCATCGTGGCTTGTAAAGAGAGCATAAAAGTGAGCAAAGCCTGCTTTGAATTAAAGAATTACAGAGAAATACTGCTAGTTAAGAACAATGTGAGCTTGTGATCTTTTTATCTTGTGCAGCTAGATCCCCAGCAACAGCTAAAGTATGTCCAGAGTGTGGGAACAAAGGTGCTTTAACCCTCTGGAGCCTGGAGCCGTCCCCCTGCCAAGGAGCTGAACCCACCCTGTGGGGCAGGTCTGGCAGCCAGAGCTCGCTGCAGCTCCTCCGGATTGTGGGTGAGCTCCCTTCTCTGTTCAGCATGGGAAGAATCTCCTCTGATCCTCTCTGCAGGATTTCCAGTTGGTTTGCACCTCCAAGGTAGCACAAATCCTGCAGGTAAAAGCAGAAAATCTGGCTGGTGCCTGGGTTTGCAGCAGGGCACCAAGGACAGGCCATCGGAACACTGCACCCAGCTCATCCTGCGCCCGAGGCATGGTCAGACGGGTACAGCCACGCTGGGCTGTGACCACAGCTCCTGGGGCTGGTTCATGGGAACCGAGAGGCAGCAAACCAGTGCCGTCTGAAGAGAAGCTGAAAATGCAGAGGCGAGCACCATGTGTCTATAGTCCTCTCACTCTTTCTTTCCACCTCCTCTCCTGTAGGTAGATGCTGCAGGAGTTCGTAGGCATGTGCTACTTTCAATGAACTTTTCAAAGGAAAAAGATTAGAGAACTCTGCAAACAAAATATTCCTCATAAAGCTGGAACACTTGTCGGCTCATCCCTGCTCACCTTGAGTTCCAGAGGGCGCAGAGCTGGCCAGCGTGAGCACAGGGCAAGAGAGGAGACCCAGTCACTGGACTCTGAAACAAATTTCATTTTTTAACATCTTCACATCAGAAATACCACCTCACAGCACTTCCCATCATGTCAGTCCAGTGTCAAGGAGTACATGGACTTGGACTGTGCAAGTGTCCAAAATGTTAATATAACCAAATGAACCTGCTTGTCTTCCCATCAAGATATTTTATTGGCAACTGCAGCAAAAAAACCAACCCAAACCTCAACATATTTAGTGAGATTTTTTAATCCTCAGCATTATAAAATAGGTAGAGTTTAAAAGATCTCTAATGCAAGAGTTTTCTATTAAACAGTTAGTATCAAACAAAATCAGGAAATTATTTTCAAAGAGTTTTATATTGTAGGACTGAAGTTAGAAATTATATTTAGGAATCCTCTGAGGGTACATGTTGTAACATACCACAGAAATCCTCCAAGTCAGTATGGCTTTGTAAAAAATAAATCACACTTGATTAATTCAGTTACTTTTTTTTTTTTTTTTTGGGTAGGATTAGTATAGAGGAGAACCAGGAGCTGGTCCTCTAGAAATGTATTGCAAATTTCACACGATAAATTAGGGACCCACTTCTCTAAATAGAACTTTGAGTGAGTGAAACAGGAATGAAATAGGAACGAAATAATATTTTGAAATTAGATTTCAGGAAAAAAAAAGAAAAGAGCATGCTTTCATGAAAAGCAATTCTGGACTTCACAACATGAAAAGTCTACTTGGCATCTCTTTCACAGTTTCCCCCCTGCTGAGCAGAGCTGGAGATCACGGACTGGTTGGACTTAAGTACTAACCATTTCCCGCAGGTCTGGTGTCTTTTCACCCACTGCGGTGACTCCACAACATGGACACAGGTGGAATCCCCACTGCCATGTACCCAATTATTTACCCAATGATTCTGACCTTGTTTCTCAGCTAAACTGTTTCCTACATACCAAGTTTGCTTTGTGCTATATATTATGTCCCAAAACAAAAAGTTTTCTGCCTGCTACAAGGCTGTGCCCCATTCAGAAAGTAATATTAATCTCTGAATCTGAAAAGAGTAAACTTAGACTCCTAAAGAAACAAAACTGACCTTACAAAACATTCATGAAGTCTGTAATCAAATTAAGCCCTAACAAATGCTTCAGCGGCACTTGAAAGCTTGCATGCATCTGACTTTTTTCCAGCTAGACCAATAGATGAAGCTTGACCATGCAGGTAAAACCTTTGCATAATACTGGATTTTAAAGCTCATTCAACCCAGCCTGTTTCTGTACAAAGAAATACTAAATCCCGTCATCATTCAATTGTAGTGGCACTTGCCCCAACTGATGACTGCTCTTGTTGCCGAAGCTAACAATAAACATTTGCTCACCAAAGGCTGCTCAGCCCGTCTGCTTCCAGACATTATTTCCAGTTAAAACATTGTCCTCAGAAAATAAGAAATTAATATGTGTACAGTACAAAGACAAGTACGTGTGTATATGTGGGCTGTGCTCTGTGCAAGGTATATGTGTGTAAAGCAATAAACGTATGTTTACTGGCATGGTATCCAACGTCAGCCCAGGCAAGACAGAGACAGCACAGATGTTGTTTAGCACCTGGGCCATGAGCAGAATGGCTTCCTGAGGCTACCCTGCTCTCCATGGAGACTCTTGCAAATCCAGTTTATATAGAGCTAATTAGGGATTGAAATGGCCTCCCTTTGCTGGCAAGAAACTTTAACATCCACCGCAGGACCACACGCTGCATTCACCAGAGCTACTGTCATGGACCAAAACCTTCTTCATCCCTGGAAAAACCATGGCTCAATGCAGCTGCTCACACAGTTCACTGAGGAGCGCCAGCAGCTGCTATCCCAAACCAGAGGCTGAAACAGTCCTGGCAGTGGGGCAGCCCTATGTCCTAGGCACCAAAGGTACGTGGTTGCATCTCCCTGTGTGCTCTGCATACAGCAGCACAACGATGGTGGCTCAGGTTATGTCCAAAGCAAGCAGCAGAGAGTATTGCCATCTTCCAGAAGCTCTGATTTAACATCATACACCTAAAAGCACACCTGTGCCTGTTATGTTGTATCTGCAAATCCCACAGCAACTTCCCTTAGGTGACATGAAGTACTTCTAGCAAAGGCCCCAGACAGCTGCTGTCTCTGACTTGGGGATGCCATTTCGCCACAAACTGAATATACAGATTACAGGATCATCTGGACAGCCATAAGTGCAGCAAGATCCATCCCATCCATACTGCAAAGAAGGCTGTAGTTTGCCACAAGCTAACAGGCAAAATCAATCAAGCTGTTCAACTTCCCCTCCCAGATCACACTCTGCTCCCTTCCAAAGGCTCCAAAATGAGCTTGGGTTCAAAATATTAGTGTGTGAGACAGATTAATGCTTGTAACAGGCTTGCATTTAAGCTATAACACAGATGTCCCCAGCCGTGTCCCCGAACCCAGCTGTGTCACCAGGTAATACGAAGGTTGCGTGATAAATAGGAACAGCAGATGAAGGCAAGCACAGCATCAGCACTGGTCACTGGTGTAGTCCTACCTCTGGCAGGGTCCTGCCTTCACAGATCAAACTGCCCTCATGTTGAGCTGCCCAAATTAAGGTTTTGTACAGTCGTAGCTGAACTTTGTGTCATTATGTTTCTACATGCTAAGTGCCAGAGATCCCTGGGCAGCTGCTTTTAATGCCTTGATGGACAAGCCACCTTAGATAATTAAGGGACATCATATACTCTTTTCCATTGCCAGAGGTTATATGCATTGCACCTGCAAGCCTTCCCAGGGTCTAGCTGAGTCTGAAGCCATCCGTCTTCCTTAGATAATAGAGCCATTTCATTCACAATTCCCAAACCAAGCCCATGTCCCTTCCACTGACAAACAACATAAATCCTTAGAGAAAGCAACAGAGTAAGGCTGTGCTCCATGTAACTCTAACTGACCGGCTGCAAACTTGGCTTGGAAGTTAGAAGCCAAGTTAGAAGGAAGAAGAAGAACCATCAGAGGACTGTAGTTCTGCATCTGCCTACCAGTAGGGACAGTGGAGACACAAAACCTAACTGCTTTTAAAATTAGGTTTGATAATTTAATGAACAGGATGACAGAATTGGTTGCTGCTAGAACTGGGCACTGGGCTCAACCTGGAAGATCCCTTTCAGTCCCATGGGGAGAGATGAGTACGCTCTTCTCTGCTGCATAGTAATCAACTCCTTTAAATGTCAAGGATGCTTATCTCCTGGTGGCTAGATGTGTTCTTAATCCTAGCCCTCTTTGCACTGACTGTAATTCAGATTGGCAGTAAGACAAATAATTTCCCTGGTTTGATCTGTCAATCAAGAGCAGGAAATGCAGGCAATGTATAGGCTGAGGTCATACTCACCCACCTGGACTTATGTGTTACATCAACATTCGTCCCCACCTGCCTTCACCTCTGTACCCACCTTATTCTCTCCCATACACGCTTGTCCTTCTTGTCTATGGCAGAAAGAGATCATCCACTTAAAGAGGGTTAGAGAAATTTTTCCTTCTGCCCATATACCTCCTGGCAATCTGGCAAGACCTCCCTCTGCTTACAAATTCCCAGCTCTTGTACCATAGGGAGCAGCTGGGATTCAATGGGGGAATAGTTGTGGTGAGCCAGGGCTTGGAAATCCCACTGCCTTTGCGCAGAGTGGTCACTGGGAGTCAACGTGATTTTGAGTCATGCCTCAGAGACACGGTCTCCATAGACCCTTGTGACTCGGCTCAGTACTTGGTTAGTCCTGAGCACAGGGTTTTGGAGCACTGATTCTTACGGAAGAGCAAGTTCTGCCCATCTCACTCCTCAGTTGAGTTTCCAGGAGTTTGTCCATACACAAATGCAGCTCCTTTTTTTCATTGCTGGCTAAGTTAACTGAATACACGCTGCATTTGTTACCAGATTCAGGCACACACTTGAACTGTTATTATTCTGTATGAGCTGACACTTTTTACTTCATGGTACCAATAAAACTAAAAATTTACTGAAAGTTATGGAGAGTTTTGCCATGACACAGTTTCAGGTATTCATCATGCACTGTTCAATGCATTTCTACTAGACCAGTTAAAAAAAGTATTGGATTTTTTATAGGTGCAATAGTCTTAAAAAAAAAAAAGTAAAGGGAAGAAGCAATAAGAATCAGTGAGATAATTCTTCCATCCTCAGAAAACAGCAGAGAAGTGATATCTGCCATTGTCTTGTACAAATTCTGCACACATCATGCTTGGTCTCAATTCAATAAAATTCAGAAGATGCCAATTCCCAGAGTAAAGCTCTGGACTATGTAGGGGCAAGGGGAAATGCTGAAGAACCATTTTTATAAACCAGGGATTGTTAAGAATTTCTGGTTAAGTCAGAGTAGTATCTGCCATATGTGAGATCATTTCCAAAGACAAAGGCAGGAGAGCAACTTTTTCAAAATCCATAAAACCACATGATTTAAGAAATGCTTGGGCTTTTAGCCACCTTGTTACTTGACCACATCCACCCTAGGCACTGCTAAGTCACTGCCTAACTTTGTGGGTACCCCTGTTTGACCATTAGACTTTCTAAACCATTGGAGCTCAAACATCTAAAAGCTAAGAGACTACTCCAGCTGAAGCATAGTGATTGAATTATTTAAATACCCATTTAATTCAACACAGTCCATTCTGAGTTTTAAAGTCTACAAGGGAGGGCACCCTTTTGAAATGTGAAGACTGAGGCTCATGCCCCCCTGTAATGTCTTCTAGACATCATCAGTGCGGTGTCCATTGCATCCTTCAGGCTGTGAGATGGAGTCATTCCTCAATCCCTCCCTACTCCAGGATGTCGGACAGGATATGGGACACATGGGAGTTGATCTGATCTTGTGAAAGGATGTCTTCAGACAGGTGAGGATCCAGGCCCAGAGTGCTGTTGGAGCCCTTATGTAGGTCTACATCATCAAATGCTGTTTCCACTTTCCACCTGGTTTCCACTTTTGTTTCCATATTAGTTTATGTCAATGGTACTGGGAAGTTCAGCTTTGTCCCAAAATACTGACCTCAGTATAACAGTCACTGTGTGCAAAATCCCCACACTGAACAGCACCCATGACTAATGTACATTTAATCTCAATACACCCATCTCCTTAAATGTTGAGTAAAATTTTAAAAAGCCCTACTTCATCAACAGCAGTGAAATTACAGTCACAGGCATCTATAGATTACCTCTCCAGCCACGTCCATAGTAACACAAGCCAAAAGTAGCTGGAAGTTTGCACTTAATTTCTCCAGATGAAGAATGTCAATTTAATTGAACCCAGATGATACCAATAGGGAGAAATCCTCTCTGCTACAGTAGAGACCATTGAAAGCTGCATACCCCAGCAGAGACAGTCTGCAGGAGATAAGGAATTCTTTTTGCTTGAACATGACCTATTTTCTTCCCTACTGTGATGAAATCCATGGCCAACCAACAGAGATGCAAGGAAATTTCCCTACAGCATAACAGGACTTGACAATCAAAAAAGTAACATAAACAATGAGTTTCTGACTCCTGGAGGTACCAGGATTGCTAAATGTGATGTCTGTCTCCTTACCTTCATGGCAGTGCTGAATTACAGTGGAGGAAGGACACGCAGGGCATAGAAAAGTGGAAATATTCAGGCACTGCAACTATCCCAGTTCTGATCCCAGATACTTTCTGCCCAACAGAGCTGCCCAACTTAATCTTCTGGCACAAGTCAGCAGTAGGATTAAATACTGGAGAACATCTGCTGGATTGTGTGAAGAGGAAATGCTCCTTTGGCAGGTCATAGAGATCCATGAAACAATCAAAAGCAAAAAGAAAATCAAAACAGGGTTGGTTTTTTTCCAGAATTAAGAAAACATGTTACAATACATTGGGAAGATGCATCTTCCCTGGTCCCCCTTGCTGTGGATTAGGTATCTGTTTACAAAAATATCAGAGTTACCAGTAGCATTTTTTTCTTGTGGCAAGTTTTTAACATCTGAAGTCTTTTCCTATCCCTTGTAGTGTTCCACACTGTTGGTTAAGTTCTCTCCTCATTTGTCACTAAGGGCATGATCCTCTCATTGTCCAGATCTCTCCAAGAGGACACTTGGCCATGGTTGCCAGGACAGATTTCTTCCAACTCGTTCCATGAAACAACAGGGTTCTCAAGATCTTGATGAAAAATGGAAACATTAATATTATGTCTGAGGTGCAACATTTTCCACATGCTTCTTCAAGGCTACCAGTATCCTTGACTGGAAAGACACTGCCAGTTGACCTGGGGGCTGGGTTGTCTCCTCTATGCAGCCTCCAAAACAAAGAGCTTAAAGAATTCAATATATTGTCCAATTGCACCAATTTCACAGAGTTGGAAAGATAAATGACTCAGAAAGATCGTGGTCTTACATATTCCTTGACTTGAGGAACGTGTTGATGGACAAAAGTAAAGTTAGGGTGTACTGGGTTAGTATATGGTTTGTATAAACTTTAAAGGACTTCTTTTACAACAGAATTTTGCAAGACCCCCCCAAAGCCAAAAAGAGGACAAGATTTGATAGACACCAATCAATATATTACAGTCACTGCCATTATGGGGGACACTCCTCTAGGTATAATTAAGAGACAGTTGGGTTTGGGGTTAGGACTAATGATTATAATATAGCTTATAGAAAGAGCTACATGGCACAAATAGGCAGCAGAAGATGTAGAATCAGTTTAGCAGACACTTTTTTTTTTAATTGTATGGCTATATACCAAGTTAGGTTTTGAGACTGGGGACTCAGAGCAAAATTAATCTACAGTTGTTCATGTTGCTGCATGCATGAGGATGAGCCCAGAGAGTTAAGGACAGGACAAATATTAGTAGCGGTGAAGGTCTTGTTTAATCTTGTTGCATGGGTATGGGAAAGTGTATCAGATAGAAATGTTTTAACTAAAGACTGCTAGGCCAGCAAAGATAGGTAAAAAGATTAGTATTATTGACACCCAGTAACTTTTTTACTTTATTTATGTATTTTTAAAGTACCATAGAGTAGTTTAACAGTTACATGTTAGTGCACAGTTCCAGAGTCCAAAGCCTCTCACACAAGAATGGGTCAAGAGCATTTTGATGATTTAAAACTCTAAAGCATCTACAGTTGTTATTGAGGTATCTTTGCAGGGCCACAGAACATAATGAGAGAAAAAGTGTGGGGTCTTACACCTTATGTTGCTTTCCAATGAAGAGCTGGCAGTTTCTAAATCATAGTGTCACAGTTAGGATTAGGCTTCTTGAACCTAAGCATACAGGCAGATCATTCTTGTTACACCCTGAAGAGTCTAGAAAAGTGCGGTGAGGACTTGTTGTAGTGTTGTAAGTCCTTGTATTAAGATGTAAAGTGGTGTCTGGCCCCATGAGTGCACTTATATTTCAGATTAGAACCGAGGCAAGTAATCCAGATCCTGAAGACACAGGTAGCCACTTCTTGCTTCATCATGCAGAAGCCAGAAAAAATTGGCAGGGAGAATGGTATGAGTGAGCCTCTGGAAGTCTCCAGATACTTTTATTTTGGCATACTAAAGCAATGAATGAGCTGGTACGGGTCAAGACAACTATTAGGTGGTACTGAAGAAACTATGAAGATACTACATTGCCTTTGGTAACATAAATCAGTTTCTGAGAAAAGGTTTTGTTCATTGCCTGGGTGCCAGGGTGCAGAATGTTTATGCCTTAAAATGTAGTGAGGAAACAACTAACACCAAATCTGGCTCTCTGAGCTCACCTGCGAATCAATTCTGTGCACACCTGCCTGCAATGAGGGGTGTGCCGAAAGCCTCCCACAGCTTAAGTGTGGGGGAAGAAGAAACCTTCTCAGATGAGCATGGAGGAAGCAAACAGCTTGGTGGGGTGTGAACTGGCTGCAAAGGTGCTTTGCTGCACATAGGCATGTTCTAGGGCAGAACTTGGGTGGATAAGCAATTGTATATTACCAGCACTTATGAATGCAATGGGGAATCTCACTTGGGGTTTGTGCCTTTGTATGCCACAGATTGACATCTAGGTAATTTTAAACTACAGTTTAGGATCAGTGTTATGGAATGTAAAACTCTATAAATTAACTTTTGCTGCATTCTGCAGAGTCTAGAAAATAACTAACATACTAAGTATTATAAATAATTCATAGCCTTGTTTCATTTTTGATGTGATGGCAGGTCCCTGGACAGCCTACAAGTTTGTATGGAGGACAAAGAACCAAAAACATCTTGAAGAACAAACTATATTTGTTAAGCATTGAGGAAGATGGAAAGGATGGGAATAAAACTGAAGCAGAGGGCCTCTGAGCATCTTATATTGCTTTTTGTTGCGTGAGCCACTTATTTATGACTTGGAGGTAGGATCAGGTGTTATTCTAGAAAAAAATACATCTAGACAAAGTACATTTACTGCATCTTTCAGATCCCAGATCACTGTGGAGAAAAGTGGTACTGCTCCATGCTGTATAATGTGAGGTTTCTGACTCAGAAGGCTTGCCAGATAGGTGGATGTTAAATTTAGGTTGAGTGTTTGAGAAGCTGGGGAATCTACACACCCTACTATAACAGTATCACACGTGACCCAGACAGATATGGCAAAGACTAGTATTAGTAGGGTTTTAGCCCTGTGTTGGCTTGGAATATAGCCAACAGACAGGCTGGATTTAAGTTTCAGTTCCAGGACCTAATGTGTTTCTCAGCATTGTTATTGGGATGTATTGCAGACAAAAGAGTACAGGACAATTCTGTTGCTGGTGATGCTGAAGGTCCTGTGTTGCATACTGTTGGGAGATCTACTACATGAGCCAGAGTACATTTCAGGTTAAGGTTCAGGTTATGGTTAGTGTTAGATAACCTAAAGCAGCCAGGCAAGTTTGGTTGCACCCTACAGGGCACAGCAACACAGAACAGGACCAGTGTTAGTACAGTTTTACAGTTACCCCAGGGGTAGTGGGGGCTTCGGTTATGGTTAGCAGACAGACAGTTTATTTTTGCAGCACCTTGAAAAGTCTGGAAAGTTGGGGATAGGACTGATTTTAGGGGGGTTTCTAGGGTTTGTTTTGCAAGTTAGAAAAACAAATGACCAGGCTATATATCATGTCAGGTGTTTCAGGTGCTGCAACTGTGTGCACTTAAAGACTCTATTTTTGTGGTGTCCTCCAAGGCCCACACTATAAGACAATACTGCAAATTTATGAGGTGAAGGCCTTACGCTACCTCTGAACATCTGAAATACTGACTGGGTAAATAGAGCCAAGAAAAGGGTTAGAGCTAGCCCTATCACTGCTGTGACTTTCCTCAGAGATGAAAAAGGATGAAAAGGACACCTTCTGTGGTGTCCCAGTCTATGAACTACTGTTCTTCTACATTTCACGTTAAGATTATGATTTAGAGTTACAGTTAGGACCTAAAGCAAGCAAGTGGATTATTTCCACTGTATGGGTCTATGTCTAGGAAGTTGGGGACTTTATAAGAAAGGACTTGTGAAACTCAAATTTGAAGTTGTATCTTACATTTTAGGGTAGCACTTTGTCCTGTGAGAAAATCTCATTTTAAGGTTAGAGTTAGGGTTAGAAAAAGTAAACAGAGCTGTGATGACCCAAGGATGAGTGTTAGTGGGCTAGAGGGAGGGGTGCGTTTGGCTCCCTAATGACCTACCAGATTGAGGGGACCTTTTGTGGTGGGATTATTGTAGCTGAAAGTATTAGAATGCACCCTGCAAACACTAAGGGAGAAGCAGCTAATAGTCCAGTTGAAGGGCTTAGGCTGACTCTGTTTCTGAACTCCTGTGTAGGTGCACTTCAGGCTAGGGTTAGGGTTACAGAGCCAAAATTGCCAGACCGGTTATTTTTTTGCATCCTGCAGGTAGAAGGACATCATAGGGAAGAGTAGTGTATGTGAGGTCCAGGAGCTTATTCACAACTTCAAGTAGTATTTGGCTTCCTGGAGACATTTCACCTTGAGAGCATATTGTAATTTTCATAACAAAATGCCTTACACTGAGGTGGAGGAGCGTTAGAGTTGCATTTTAAGAAACTACAGGAGGAAGAAAGTCTGGCCTTGCTGTGCCTTCTTCATTCTAGGAAGATGGAGACAGGATCTAGATAACCAAAAAGCTGTCTGTCCTATACAGTAAATAACAACACAAAGACCAGAGCTCTTGTTCCCATCAGAATTTTCTGTGCTCTGCAGTACTGAAGAACAATACATTTTCTGGCTGCATCTGATTCTGTAAAACCACTCTGTTCCCTCTAGCTTTACCCCAAATTGCCACCTAAACCCAGCCTGAAAGGCACTTCAGCAGGAGTTATTTCAGACTGAAACTAAGCTTCTCAATCCTTCTATCAGCAGCCTCCACCCTTACTATCTGTAACAAGGTGGCACATCAAGACCTGGACCCCAAAGGCAGGTGGATGATGAGCAGAACCTTCCTTGAAACCATCACAGAAGGGCTCAGGGCTGCCAAACACCTCTTATCACCTCATCCTTTTGAGGTCTGCATGCACAGCAAGAAAACGTGTTTCACTGCCTTCCAGCTCCCCATCCCTGCTCCCAGCCAGAAGTCCCAGCCTGGGAAGTACAAGGAATCTCTATGTACATAGAGACATAAGGGACAGCCTTCAGCCTGTCACCAGGTGTTCACCCTCTGCCTGGCCCCTACACCACCCCACAGGGAAGGCATTTGGGTCTGACAACCAATCCCTATCCATAAGCTCAGAAATAACAAAAACACCATACCTACCTGAGGTCATGATAAAAGGATCTTGCTCCTCAAATATGACTCCTCTCCATAAAACCCTCCTAGCTCTGCGGAAGATATCAAGAATATTTTCTTTCACTTTTCCAACTCAAACCTTAAACCTGACATTAACTTATTATTGCCTCATTCCTGATGGGACCTTTTCTTGGAATACGACAGACACTGGGTCATGCACCATGATGTAATTCCTTCAGCCTCCAGAGCAGAACTCTTCTTTCTCAAAGCCTTGTTGCTGTGAAGCAACTTAGGAAAAATGTCTCTAAATGCATTGGGATCTGCACCCCACAACCAAGGCAGTTACATAGACAAGACCATGCCCTGCTTTACCTGCGTGTCTCTAACTTCTGTCCTTTCCTGCTGCAAGGACAGCCCCTCTGGCTGCTTTAGGTTTCCTACCTAGCTCTAACCATCACCCTGACAGCAATAAATATACTCCAAGACAGACCCAGCCTCAAGCCCATAAACAATGTCTTTCTTACTCTCTGTGCCCTGCATAAAAACACTGTCTAGATGCTTTGTATCCCCATATCCTATCTGTAATCCCATCCCTAACATCATAACTTCCCAGGGGGCCATAAGCTACATTAAGAGCCTTGATCTCCTTTAGTACGCATCCTCTCTGTATTCTTCTGGTCTGTGCAGGATACAGCTAATATTACTTGTTTGGGTGCCTCATTTTCTTTAACTCTAGCCTGAAATGTATCATGAAATGCAATTATATAGCCGGACACAACAACCTTCAGCCCCCATAGTTTATTGCCTAGGCTTTATGGGATGCTTCAGTAAAAATGTCTTTAAATGCATTAACTTCTGCAATGAGAAATCTACCTCTAAAATGATATGTAGCCCATGGGGCCATCCCATTCCTGAAATCAGTGAAGTCAGAGAAGCAAAAGCAGCCAGACAAGTTATTCTTGTCACAACCTGTGGAGCCCAGAAAGGCAGGATAAGAGCTGTGTTTAGTGGGGCACTGGCAGTCATGCCAGGATTTGCAGAAGTGGCTGGTCCTCTGAGTACATTTGAGGTTAAAGCTGTCTAGCAGTCCAGGGCCTAAAACATTTTAGGACATCGTTACTGCAGCATCCTGCAGTGGCTGGAACAGGGAGGTGGGATGTAAGGGGAGACTGCAGCACATCAAGCAGAGGGTGTCTTGCTGATGAGCTGCTACCCAGGTACATTTCAGGTTGGGGCTAGGGTTAGGGTTAGGGGTTTCAAAATCTAAAACAGGCAGGCACATTAGTCTTGCTATATCAGGCAGAGCACAGAAAGTCAGTGAGCAGGCTCTTGTTGGCAGGCTAGGTCCTTGTCTAGCACTTTCAGGTATTAGCCTAGTGATCCAGAATCTACTGTATTTCAAGTCATGATTATTGTAATACTTTCCAGGGCCTATAAAGTACCATATAATTCTGCTGCTAGGAGAGCTGGAGGCCTCTCTTAGCCCCTGACAAAGTGACCTGGTGCCTTGTTCCATAGCCAGCTAGGGCAGGGATAGTTGTCTTTATGGTTAGGGATTTTGCTGAGGACACTGAAGTGTCCTGAATTAACAGGAGTCAAAATTTAATGTTGTCCTTTGTTTTAGGGACTGTTTTCAGAGTATTTCATGATGGATCCAAGAGCCAAGGAATCTAAGGCATGCAGGAACCTTTTAATTGCTGAATGCCCCAGGGACATGAGAGCTAGGAAGAGACCATGATGGGGAGGAGGGCGGGCATCAAGGCAGAATATTCTTTGTTATTGAAGGGCTTTGTTTCCTGGTTATAGTAGAGTTGAGGCTAGGGTTGGGGTTATTGTGTGGGAGTCAGTTGCCTTAAAAAAACCCCTGCTTCTAATGGCTTCTGTCTCACAAGGGGTGTGCTCTGCAAATGCTGAATTTTGTCTGCTGCAAGTGTCTTCAGTGGTGTCCCTGATGGCCCTGAACAACCCATTGAGAGCAGCCATCCCCCTGCCACCCCTTTGGAGCTAGTGAGTGGGTGCTGGCCACCCCCTGAGCAGACCAACCACGGCAGCACCGGATGGTGGGACAGGTTATACATCTCCAGCCTTGGACACTTCAGGAAATAGATAGCAACAAGTGTCTCCTTACCACCATAACCTAGTGAAGCTATGTTTTTCTCCCCTCCTCCCATGCCTGCGGCTCTTGTGGTCCACCACAGGATGCCCCTCTGGCTTCTGCCTGGTGCGGGTGACTGCCTCTGTGGTCCTCTCACTGTGCATCTGCCTGTGGACTTGGTGATGTGTGTTAAACATCAATTTCTGATTCTTGCAGGTCAGCAGGTAACCCTCATAAGTAAACGAGCATCAAATTAAAGACAGGCATGTTTCAACAAGGGAATTCAATCTGATTCCGAAGGTGAAAGATCAAGTTTATTAACTAAGCCACCCACCTCCCCAGGAATATTACATGAATTAAAACCAGACTTCCTGGTGTTATATATGCAACGGCTGTCAACAGCGTAAATTATGCCTGAAGAGGTTTTAGTTGTTCTGCTGAAAAATATGAAAACTTCTTTTGATTTTAGGGTGTCATGCCAAAACCAGCACAAAGGGTTGCAAAGGTTTTTTTAAAAATTTATGGGGACAGTGTCCTGTTTTCTACTTACAGACTTGGGCAGTTGCAGTAAGCTATTCCTTAACGGCACAAAGCAGATATCCAAAGACTTAGAATATTTGTCAATGAAAATACTTTTTTTGTTGTTTAAATGAGAAGCTCTCTTTAAACTGACCATTCAAAATGAGATAATGTGCTCCAGCTACAGAATCTCTGAAACTTACTACTAGGATAAAAAAAATTATTTGAAAAGCAAGACTTGAATTACCAGTTCCTTTACAATCATTAAGGGCATTAGATCCAGATAGTTTATGGCACTTCTCAAACAAACACTAAGTGCTAAAAGTCGGACTGAACAGCTGGTCTCGAGTATAATCAGTGTTGAAAGTTACTGCAGGGGCTAGAAAGGCCCATAGTTCATTTGCAGCACAAAGAGGAATTACCATACCATTCGTGACAAAGTTTGAACTAATAAGAAAGAAATGACCTGCCCTCCTGTAGTCATACTGATTAGGCATCTTTTCACAGTACTTCCTTGAATGATGAGCATTATTGACTTAATTCAGTACAGGTTGGTGTAAATCAGGACTAATTCAATTTTAATCAGTGGTGTTAGGCTAATACAAATAAGTTCCCCATTATATTTTCTGTGTGATCGAATTACTGCATGAGAGCTTCACCATGTAGTAATTTGCTCTAGCTTCCCCATCAGTGCTTAGAGTAAAAGGTCATAACAATAAATGTAAAGCCTCCCCCCAGAATTAATCTGGTAAACTGCTTACTACAGCAAGGCTCATGTATACTTTGTACTTGGCATGGAGGAGAGGCCACAAGATGTGTTGAAAGTTTTCTGGACAAATAGCCAACCATCAACAGCAGCACCCCAGTTATTTCTGGAGGAATCTTGTCAAAAATAAAACCAGCAATCTACGTTTATTTATTTAAAAAGAAAATTACTGATCAACCCAGCTGCAGCTGGGTGAACTGACGGTCCTTGAATGGGTGAATTTTACCTGTGGGCTTGTGAATTATCTGAAAACTACCCACTAATGTGAAAACATTACTCCACTCTAGAGTGATAAAAGCCCTCCTGAGCCGTAGAGACCATGTGAATGAGGGAATGTTAGAGACACAAATGCAATACCAGCCTGACATACCAGGTCTACTCTGGGCACGTGGGTGAAATAGCAGTCTGGAGCACCTGGCTCCTGCCTTCCTTACAGGCCACCCCCCCAGCCGCTCACTGCTGCCTACTCAGTGTCCACTTTGGCAGAAGTTTTAACATACGGAGTTCTTGTCTCTGATCTTTAATTTTGTTTTGGAAACAAGCCATACACAACAAACAAATATACTTGCAGCCTTACCCCTCGGTATAGAAGTATTTTGCTTGCAGGCAGATATTAAAAATGACCCTGAGCTCCCAGTTCACATCCTCATGGGGAACTTTCTGAAGTTTTGGTGATGCAGATTGAGTGACACCATGTGAGACAGCAGTGTGTAAGGGGTCTTCATCACACAGGCACATGCACATGTATGAGGGTTGATAGCAGAGCTATTAGTTAAATACTAACGCAGAAGTGTGCACTTTTTGGACATGTCTGCAGGACTCCGTAAGAGCTTCAGACCCCCCATTCTGACTTGTGTGCACATACAAATATACAATGTGAATACACAAATGTCCTTTATCCAAATGAACTTAAGCAGTTTCCAGCAAGGCCATGGTTTTCTCCTTGCTGGGTGCAGAGGGAGAGCTGGCAGCACCAAAATCTGCAGCTCCCAGTGCCACAGCAGGAACAAAAGAGAGGCACTGACTGGGGTTACGGGACATTTGCAGCGCTGCCTGAGATCTCCATCAAGTTGAACAAAAGGAAACTGTTGGGAAGCGCTGAGCCTGGCATCCCGGCGGAGCTGGCTGGGTTTTCCGGCGTCACAGTGGGGCTCTGTCCCCACCCACACGTCACGGATTGGCACCACAGCATCCTCAAGAACATACTCACTTAATGAGAAATTCGGTGATTTATCTGATAAGGGAGCAATTATCTGAAGACAATATCATCATTTGTGGGTAGGAAGCCATCCTCCGTCACGCCAGGGATGTGACCAAACACAGTACATGTTTTACTTTGGACTAACCATTCCCTTTCATCTAGACTGTGGCTTCCTTTCACAACTGTAGCTGGCTTGCATAAAGCTACCTTTCATCTGATTTCCTAATAAATATGTTTTTAAATTCACATGGGGTCAGTGACTGGTGACTAGAATATTTTCTGCAGGAACGTGTCAGAGCAGATATATAATACTCCTACTACAACATACCTTGATAAAGAATGAACATTACAGGAGTGTATCACAGTGCATCTCAAACACTGCAAATTGGCTGTAAATGCCCTTCCCTCCTATATCACCTCAACACCGCTCTGCAGAAGTGAGTTGCAGGGAGATCCCAGACATAGGATTTCTCCATAGCTGTGCTCATATCCTGTTTTCTCTTAGAGAATGTTTTTAAAGGTGCTTACTTCCTCCAGAGGAAAAGGGTAAAGCTCAAATTCCTATAAAAATCTGCTTCTATGCTCTTGAAAGCAGGAATAGTTTCTCCTGCTGGGAAAGCAGTAGCAGCTTTTGAGCCCATTCAGCTGTGTCCGCTGGGAACTCCAGCGTGTGCCTGACCGTAAACTTGTCTGTCCTCCTGCGAGCGGAGGCCCATCTTCACCTCCTGCTAGGTGGCTGTATGTGATCACAGTTCGTTACATCAGTGTCTGTAGGTGAGCAGACCTTGCAAGCCCTTGGGGTGCAGGGCAACATGCTTTAAATTGAACTTACTTTAAGTTCAGCATGCATTTAAGTGATTTGCAGGACTGAGATGGCTCAGTCCTGCAGAACTGGGTCACACCTAGTCATCACCCAGAAGCTGCACTTTTGGTCCTGTTATTACAATGAAGTAGTGGTTCTTCTTCATCTATTTTGAACCATACAACACATAATCCTTCTAGAACATAATCCAAATCCCATTGCATCCAATGCAGATGATTTAGTCTTTATCACAGAATACAACAACACACTGAGTAGGAATATACATGGCTTTGAAGTAATCTTCAATAAATATATTTACTTTCTGCTACTTAAGAAAAATCCCTACCATCAGATCTTAATCTCTTCCCGCAGAAAACAAAGAACAGATTTTTCAGTGTTTTGCCTGTTTCCTAGCTGCTATTACCAATACACTGGCATCAGTTTAGAAGACGACTGTCTTACTAAGCATGACTATCCTTTTTAAAAAATAATTGCTAGGGGCAACTTAGAACAGGCTCAAAGAGGGCAGAGAGGGAGATGGGGAAAGAAGAGAATTGCTTTTGTTTTGATCCATTGCCCTCACAGTCCCTCAAATCCTCTTTGATTTATCTTCTTAGACTGCTTCCACCATCCTAAACAGCCAGAATTACAACGTGATTTCTCCTGTGTCAGCAGTAATAGTAAAACTAAATCACAGCTACCACTTTTATCTCTATTGCATTTATTTTTTTTTATTTCTATACGCTACAATGTACCTGTGATGCAAACTCCAAGGCTACGGCAGAATAGTTGTCCAAAAGTGCCAGCAGAGAGTAACTCTGCTCCTGCCTTTCCCCATGTGATTTTGTTCTGTTGTAACAATGAGATATCACAGTTTGGAGCTCCTCCTGCATCCAGTGTGGATAGTTTGGAAGGCACTTCAGCTCTTACTATGTACCAGCCTGGTGTTAAGTCTGAAATCGTATCATAGCTTAGGGGTAACACATTTCAGAAATATTGTTCCTAACCCCAGACAGACAATCCAAACCTAGGAAATTGTGATTAAACATTGAAAAAATAGACTAAAAAGAAAAAGATACTCAAAGGCACAGCGAGGGACCTAAATAACCTTTCTTAGAGTAATACTATGTGAGGACTGAACAGTTACGATTAGCTCTTTGTTCACAGCCTCTAAATTTTTGAGACATCTGATTTTTCTCTTAATCAAGTCACTCAAGGACAAATACAAATGCTGTAAGCTTGTCAGGATGGATGCAGAACAGGAGAGAAATGAGGAGTAAAAATACTCCAAGTGTCTTCAGGAAGGATTAGAGCTATCCTGGAACAGTGCACACATGGGATTGCTCCACATAAGCAGTTTATAATCTTGTTCTCAGGAAGCTGCTGAGAGATATTAGCAGGCAGGAGGGGAACTACTTCATACTCAAGTGGCTGAATAACATTTTGCAGCTTGTACTGAGGCACAGTCCAGAGATGCAATTTATTCGTATCAGGACTGACAAGCCTTGGGGTTTCTTTCTCACTACTGCATCTGTTATGCTTGTGGCAGAGACACTGAACATCAGCTCCCTGTATATTAAGAAATGTACAAATGCAAAAGTAGATAAGGTCCATGTGCCCGAGATCTTACAGCTTGAGGAAAGATTAGTTTAGAAAAGCAGATTTTTAAAACTAGTGGATATAGCATTTTCTTAAATGCAAAAACTCTTGTAGCTGTTGGAATCACCAGTGCTACAGGGACATTTTCTTTCATGTCCTGAAGTCAGCAAAGGCAAGGCTAAAATGGGAAAACTGAAATGGGTCCCTTTCAGTGAAGATGTACACACACTTAATCACCTGTCCAAGTAGCTCCTAGGCAAAGAGAGGGATATTGCCAGACTGACTCCATTCCCTGCATGTCCCCCTCTTCCTCCAGTGCCATAGGTATGAGGGGAGATGTCCAAGACAGTGGCTCTATCACTGCTCACATTCTCTAAGGGAGAAGGAGTCTGCACAGGGCTGCACCAGAGCTTGGGAAAGCCCTGCCCATGACCTTGGTGCAATCACAGCATGGGAAGAGCTCTGTCTTACACCACGAGCTTACATCACTGTGATGGGGAAGGCAATCTAGTGCAGCTAAGATCTCTTTATACAAATTGAAAAATGGTTCTGTGTAAGATAGAGAGTTCTGTACTCTCATCAGACGTCCTTCCTCTATTTCATAGCTCTCCTACCAACCTCCCAGAAGCAAAGAAGCAGTTTATAGGACTGATGAAAATAATTGTTTTCCAGAACTTTTTGAACCACTGTTTGCATGGATTTTTCTAACTGTGTCCACACTTCAGTTTTTGCTGGCGTTACTACAAAAGGGGCTGGGAACAACAATATTTTAAAGAATAAAGGAGGCTTCAGTTGCAAAAGCATTTCCCACAGCTGCCCAGTTGGTACAGCATTGCCGCAGGCTGCAGTTAGGAGAGGGTTTTCCATAACAGTAAAGCTTGTTTGAGAAGCTCTCGCCCCCAGCGTGTTGTTTCTGTCCTTGTGCTGTATTTCAGCATCTTTTTGCTTGCACCAATACAACTGTTTGTCAAACCATACTATACTGCAAATCATGGAAACGATCTGAATTAAGAAACCTTCCAAGAAAAAGTTGTGGGCTTGAGGGCATTGTTTTTGTCTTTAACGGACCATTTCCCTGTCTGGTTGAGAAAGCCCTGCAAACAGTATAATGGCATAATGAAGGAGACAGGGAACTGCAGTGCGGGCAGGAAGAATGGCAGCGTGGGGCAGGGGTTTTTGTGAACAGCTTTGCTCTCAGACAAACTGCATGTGTAACTGCAGTGTGAGATCCCCAAGCACTGTGAACTGTGCTCTGCCCTGATATGGCCCTTCTGCTCATTCACCCTCCTCTCCTGCCATTTCCCCCACTTGCTGATGGCACCTGACTTCCACCCATTCCTTCAGCAGGTTTTATGATACTGAGGTTTTATGGTTTTATTTTCACCACTCCAGGTGTTCATGTAAAAGAGAAATGGAATTCATGCTTTGGCTTTTGTGTTATTTTTGTTTTCAAACTCATGTTCCCCAAGAGAACCTTAACTCTCCCAGGCCCTCAAGCACAGCTTAATCCCACCATAGATGATATCTATGTAATGGCCTGAAAAGGAACATCATAAGGGTCCCAGTAAGAGCTTCTCCTCTGTCACATCAAATCACCCAATAAAACCATGCAGGCAAATTTGATAAGCTATTAAAAAAACCCCCAACCCACCCACCCCCAACCCCCTACACATTTTCAGATGTTTACATGCAGGATAAAGAAGCAACAGAATGCAAAATCAGTGTTATCTTTTTCCTCCACAGGTCTCCTTTAACACTGGTATCTTGTCAGTTAGATTAGTTATAAAAAAGAAATAGTAAGATGATACCGGCTGGATTGCAGGGTCAGGATAGTAAGATTCCACTGCTTATTCATGATGGGCTAGTCTGAAAGAGAAAAGACATCTCTCTGAATGGCACTCATGATAGTCTTGTGAGAATAAGAAACAGACAGAGTGGAGCCCATCTGGGATTTACCAGTTAGACTCTCTCAGGACAAAGACATTAAAATATTAACTTGAAAGACACCATTTGACTCTTGCAGAGACCGTATCACATGTACTAAGCTGGAGTTACATATAACGTTATGTCATTTTTATCAGTTACTTCACAATTGTGTATTTTGTTCCTGCATCTAAGGCATTAAAGTTCATTAATTTAATTTCATCTTATCAAGCAGCAGCCAAACAGATGCTCAGTGAAGATGAGGAGAAGAAAACAAAAAGCTTTTTCACTCTAAGGGCTCTGCTGTATGTCATGGGTGCTTATATGGGCTCACAAATCACTGGTGATAAAATGGATGCCTACTGCAAACCAAAGACATCAGCCCGGGAAGAGGGAGCCAGAAAGCCAACTGTGTGTGACAGTAGCCAGAATGACTGTTAAACCAGTTGTTTGCTGTCATATAAAATCTCCATACTGGAGTCATAACTTTTATTATTTATTCGTACTTGCAGAGTAGTGCTGCTACAGCAGCTGTGAAAGAGGACTATCATGTAGAAACACATGCAGGCGTGCTAGACACTCCGGGTTACAATCCAAGCACGCTTGCCTATTTCGACTTAACAGAGAACTGCAGCATTATCCTACTCAAGCAGCAGCAATACCCTTCAAAAACAAGCTTGCCTCTTTGGTCTTTTATCAACAAACACTGAATGTGCTTTTCATGTTCATAGGAAACCAGGTATTTCTCTTTCCAAAATGGTTTGTAAGAAGAATTCTTCCTGCCCTCATTTAACTGCCTGCAATGCGTGCAGTGGGAGTCTTAACACGGCAACCACAGTGGACTAGGCATTCCTTGATAATAATATTTTCAAGAAGGACAGTTAAATATTACAGTTAAACTATATCACCCTAAAATGAGATGGCTTTTAACAATTCAAGAGATCAAAAGCACCAGCACAGAGAAAAATAGGCAATTTTAATTCTAGGTATTAAATTCACATCAAAGGATGCTGTGCTTCCATTTCTTCATCATAGCCTAAAAAATTGAGGTAAATCCAGGCTATTCACTGCTCTAGATTTCAAACAGGATTTATTGATTTCCACAAACTTGGGGCATTAACGTATAACATAGTGCACCACAAGACTATTTATTCTCTGGTTCTGTGTGCATGAGCATGGAAGTTTCCAATAAAGTTCAATTTTACTTTATTACCAGGACAGGCCAAATGTCCATCGTGCTCCTATTTTAGGTCTTTGACCATGGCAAGGAGCAGATGCCTCTGGGAAGATTACAACAGGGCAAGTATACACCAGTTCTTCCACTGGAGAGGAACCATAAGAAACTTCTTAAGCCAGAGGCTAACCTTATTTAAAGGCTACTCACAAGCTATGAAATCATTAATCTTGGTTAAAGGGAAGGAAAATGTAAATTTATCTGGCTTTTGGAAAAGTATAAAACCCACCCACATCTCAGCTTTGTTGGGATTCTCCTATAATTAGGAATAAATGCTGGGGTCTCTACAGTTTGTATCTCCCAGAACACACCAGAACTAACCCATTGCGCGTACTACTCAACAAGAAATGCCTTGACACATCCTGGGATTTTGGAAGGCAGGCCTGCTCATCTTCAGAAATGTAATCAATATTAGAAAGAGCTAAGCTGGTCCAATGCCCTGTGCCTTGGCAAGGCATGGACACAGCTAGATGGCTGCTGGCACCAGCCTAGTGCAGCCAAATGCAGCTGGGGAATCTCGGCTGAACTGCGGCTGAACTGCAGTTAGTTCTCACATCAAAGGCTTTGTTGATAATATTCAATAAATACTTATAGGGAACAATTTAATTAATGCTTTTTTCACCACCACCTCCCCCTCCATTTTTGCAGATCTGACAGCAAGTATTTTGCTTCACCCATAACACCAATGCCCAGCAGACCCAAAGAAACCAACCAATGCTGCGTGGGTCTCTGGCCTCACTTCTCCCATGGATGCAGGAGCTGTGCCATAGCAGGTCAGACATGGGCTGGGCATCAGGAGACCAGGATCTTTGAGCAGCTCAGCACTGACTCATTGTGTCCTCAGGAAGCCACTCATTCTCCCTTTGCATCACTGTTTCCAACTGGTAAAGTGGAGATAATGTTGTTTATCCATCTTGATAAAGTGGTCTGACTGATGAAGGTGGAAAAACAGTTATAAACTGTCATGCTGAAGATGCCAAATGGAGGGAAGAGATAAACCAGATGTTATTGATGGTCTGACTGCTCTTGGAAAGATTTCATAGAATGATATGATCAGATATGACAATGGATGAAAAAGAAATAAAACAGAAGCTAGTAAAATATTAGGGGTGACAACAACATAAAGAAACAACAACCAGCCTGTAGGAAAACAAAGTTGCTGGTTTGCCGATGGCTGCAAAATTGGCCAGCAAAATGCCCAAGGAAATGTTGAGCAGATGAAAACTCGATTGCCTTGAGTGCCTACAGTTCATAATTTTAATTTAGCAGCATTCACAAGAAGTCATTCTTGGTTTATTCTCCCATCAATTTATTTGAACCAGTATGTCTTTAAAGTCAACCAAATGTAATAAAAGGATATTTTCCAGCATATATTGTTGCAACAAAGAAGAGAACAGTGGAACACATTTTTCCCAAACCATTTACTCGTCTCCAGGGAGATATAATTCCCCTTCAAACTGAACTACATTTCAGTTCATAGGACATTTTTATTAGCCATTTTGTACTAAGTAATTGACTCTTTTGGAAGCAGTTCCCTCATTGTCGCAGGATCAATTAGTCAAGGAAATATCGTAAGGTAAAGTGAGAAAGTGACAAGATACACATCTGCTCCCTCTCGGCACTTTGAATAAAACCCTTCTTTTACTCAACCACTTCGCTGATACAACTTCATATCACCCTACCTAAATGAGCAACAATTCATTTCTTCATCTGGAATTACGGAAAACCTCACTATGTAGAAAATCACCAAGAGCACTCCCATCCTTAGTAGGTACAAGCACGGTGTAAAGCAGGAGGAGATTGCTGTATACTGTGTTAAGTGGATCTCTTCTGAAAGCAGGTGCAGTAATTCACACTGGGCCATGGAAGGGACAAATTATGACTTCAACATAAAGCTGCAGCTCAAGGATGCTTGTATCTTACAGGTTTTGGGGAAACACAGTAAATACCTGCTTCCCTTGAGTGGCTGATGCTGTACTCTGGACCATCACATCTGCTGCTGATGCAGAGAAAAATGGTGGAAGATGAAGGTATGTCAGACTGAGCTCTCGAGAAGAAAACCAGTGAACAAACAGAAGGTGGAGCCTCTGGACCCACCGTCTATGTACAGAGTCTGCTTTGTGTAACTGCAACTGCACAAAACCACCACACACCAGGGATTTGCACACAGAGTGATGTATGTACACCATGCGCTTTGGGCTGGATGTAGTTTCCTTTTCATGCTCTGTTTTGAAAGAACTTACTATACTGGACAGTTATGGAGGGTAGGAAAGTTTGCAGTTAATGACTAGTTGGCCATTGCCGCTTGCTTTTATATTCATTCCTCTTTTGTCAAGGAAAGATCGATAGCACATGCTCGGCACAAAACTAATGTAATCAATGCCATGTTTTGAAAGATTAAACTGCCAGTTTGTTGGGAAGTATCAGAAAAAGTCATCTGAAAGCCTGAATATACTCTTGGGCAGCAGAGTGTATAAACTGTATATT
The DNA here is from genome assembly GCF_023634155.1 of Falco peregrinus. Classification (NCBI taxonomy): domain Eukaryota; kingdom Metazoa; phylum Chordata; class Aves; order Falconiformes; family Falconidae; genus Falco; species Falco peregrinus. The sequence continues at coordinate 47,515,124 of NC_073725.1, read as the reverse complement.
ACAAAGGCCAGAAAGAAGAGGATATGAAACCTTCATCATTACAGAGTGGACTGAATCACCAATATTTGGGTGATATGATATGATATGACACAACATATGACCCTTACCAACTGAAATCTGATTAGCAACTTCAAGTACAGTAGCTTTTTAGAGCTGTATTCAAACAATAAGGAAGAATTAAAGATCCAGGCAAAGTTTCACAAAGCAAATAATTTCCTTTTAATTGAAACCGTAAGGGCATAATTTTGGATGCAGTGAATGCTCTGGAGCTCTTTGCTTCATTTGAACAGAATTGATTTTAAGCATATTATTACATGACTATATTGTACTACATCCCTCACTTGAAAAAAAGGAGGCATGGAAAAGCAGCAGAAAAACACATTTTCTTCATCCCTCCCATTCTGCATGTGGCATTACCAGCAAGCTTTTGGCATGGCAGCATATATTAATACTACATCTATATGGGAATCATATACCACATTTTTATGTTGTAGTCTTAGCCAATGTTTCCTTCTTGTAAAACATCCAAGGTTTCTGGTAGAAGCTTTATTACAAAAGATGCATTGTTTCCACTCAGCTATGTACTAAGAATAATCAGGCAAAATTGTAATATTAACCCTAATGGAAACAAGACATCCCTTATTATTTGCTGTTGATGAAACTTTGTGATTTGAAGAGACCCTGAAAAAACTATGATTAGCTTCAGAAAGGTAGAGAAAATTATATTAATTTCTGTGTCTTCATTTCGCAAGCTGCCTGGGCTTAAATAGATCCTTAATAGAGGCAGAAACACACTTTCAGTGTTTCTACAAATCTTTGTCCCTTGGTCCCCTGCGCAGGGGAAGGGATGAGGGCTGGGGAGTGGGGCAAGGCAAGTGCTGCATGGTAACTGATGGGCTGCAAAGTACACACTGATCACATGAGACTTTTGTTGTTGCCAGTTGCTAAATGTCATGAAAATAAGCTTAAACACTTTAAATAGTTTCCGCACGTCACTTCACCATTGCTGTGGTTACCTCAGGTATGTTCTGTGATTACAGATTAAATGTTCTGGTCAGTTTTAAGTAGAAGAGCAGACAGCAGGCTCGATCAAAAAATAAAGTGGAAGTACTGGTGTACATGTGCAGCTGAATCGCAGGGGGTTTTTTGACTGAACGGGTAGTATCATGTCGTTAAAGGGCTCCTCACATGAGTACGGACAGGAAAGCAATGTGAACAGGGAAAATGTGCAACTAGTACCTCTGCAGAGTTGCCCAGTGGGAAATGCACACAGTGCAAGTGCTGCAGCCTGGGCAGGTCAAAGTGTGCACATGGAAAGTAGAACCACTTCTGTGCTGGTGGTACCAAACTGGGAGGAGTGGCTGGTAACCCAGAGGCTGCGCTGCCATTCAGCGAGACCTGGGCAGGCCAGAGAGCTGGGCAGAGAGGAACCTCCTGAAGTTCAACAAGGGCAGGTGTAGGGTCCTGCAGGTGGGGAGCAGTAACCCCACGCACCAGCGCAGGCTGGGGCTGACCTGCTGGAAGGCAGCTCTGCGGGGAAGGGCCTGGCAGCCCTGCTGGACACCAAGGTGCCCGTCAGCCAGCAGTGTGCCCGTGGGGCCGAGAAGGCCAGTGGTACCCTGGGGGGCATTAGGGGCAACGTGGCCAGCAGGTCGAGGGAGGTGATCCCCCCTCTGCTGTGCCCTGGTGAGGCCGCATCTGGAGTGCTGTGTCCGGTTCTGGGCTCCCCAGTACAAGAGAGACAGGGAACTGCTGGGGAGGGTACAGCAGAGGGCTGCAAAGATGATGAGGGGACTGGAACGTGTCCCTGATGAGGAAAGGCTGAGAGAGCTGGGCCGGTTCAGCCTGGAGAAGAGAAGACCGAGAGGGGATCTCACCGATATCATACAAGATACATACAAGTTTTTCAATGGGTCGCAATGATGGTGTGAAGCTATCAGAAACAAATAATGACTTTTGAGTACACAGAAATTTTCGTAAGCATAAAGTTTAGCAAATATTTAAGCAATATGCTTTGCTAGTGAATTTAATCTTTTTCTCCATTTTGCAGTATATCTTGCACAACTGCTGCACACCATGTAATAATAACAACCCCTGTTCAGATAGTGCCTATGGCACCCATAACACTACATGAAAATCATACGAATTATCTGGATTGTGCTAGACTGTAACGGATTAAACAGATTATTCATTACCATAGTATACATACTTATTAATGTTTTATTCTGATGTTGCCTTTCCTATAGAAAGGGGGTTTTAATAGAGTGATTTTAGAATGAAAAGTACACATGAGTGATAGCTGAGTTATGTACTAGAGAACTGTTGTTAACTGTGACTTTTGGATAAAATATTTTGAGAACAGATTTTTAGGTGCTGCAGTGGCAGAAAAAGATGAGTTCAAAACTCTGGCTCAGGAAGTGTGTAATTTTCTAGGCGTAATGCAACCCACTCTGGTTCTGGAGACCTTCACATAGTCCCCTCACAACCGGCAGGAAAGGTGGTGGTGAGGGAGATGCCTTCCCATCCCCAGCCCAGTGCAGAAGCAGTTGCTCTAGGAAGCAGCCTTTGAAAACATTTCCTTTGCGGGGAGGGAGATTATGTTGAAACCTCCTTGCACACAGTGTGAGTGTTCACCAAGGACAGAACATAATTGCGGCAAATCCCATGAGCTCTGCCCAAAGGGAGAGTTATTAAAAAGCCCAGCCTAATATCCCATACAGTCTGTACAAATAACAACACGACAATAAACTCAAGGCACCTCTGAGACAGGGGTCCCAGTATGGTCAAACCAAGATGCTGGTTCCTTTGGGCTGCTAATGTGAGGCAGTAAGTAGCTTTACATCAATTCTTGTTACTTTTCAGGCTGCAAAACCACTGAAACACCCCTAAAGATGGACATCACCACCTGCTTATTCTAACTTGGCTAGTAAATTGGCTGAGACATCCTTTGCCTGGGTGGGGGGCAGGCATGTTTCAGCAGGAAAGCCCTTTGGACCCTACCATGGCTTTCACCTGCACCCCGCTGTGCGCAGACCAGGGCTGTTGGGGAGGGAGAAGTGGGGCAGGCAGGACTAAGCAGGCAAAGATGAACAATGTCTTAACAAGAACAAAAGCAATTTCAAATCCCACCAGTTTGTCAGATTACTTAAGACATTTGACTGCATGTCAAAAAATGTTTCAATGAATTGTTTTGCCACCCAGATCTTATTTCTAGGCCCTCTTTTGAAAATAAAAAATAAAAAATCCTGAAACTTAGTAATTAACTGCTTAATTTCAGGTTTCCTCAAATATGTGTTTATAATTCCATTGTGCACATGTGACACAAAGCAATAAGGCTTTGAACTGGTTAACTTGAGAAATACCTTTCCAAGTCCAGTTAGGACAAAACTTAAAACCTCACATCCATTTTCCGGAGTCTTCCTAAAGCCCCTGCTTTGCCCTGATGTTTTCACAGACGACTGCGGGCATGTCTCCCACACCTATTTGGTTCATGCCCAGCAGCTCTGCAGAACCTATCGCCTTTCTTCCAAACGGATCTGGTCTGCAGGGCACTGACTTAAATAGTGTGTGATGCCACATGTGCCATAAAGAAGCATGACAAAGTGATTCACATGCTGCCTACAGATTTTCCACAATCTCTTTGTATTGTAGGGCTTGTAGTCATTCATATCATTTGGAGGAACTCTTGGAATAATGATTTGGCATCTGTAACTGTTTTTTCCATTTCTGTCATTAAAACTGCTTTCAGAGTCATGCTGAAATTGCAACAAAAGACTTTCCCACATCGCAAATCACCATAGTACTTGGTGTGCACTATATCAATAAAAAGATTAGCTTACTTATAGGAAAAGGATGACAAAGTCCACAATTGTCCAAGCCATGAGAAAAATGAGGTTCTGTTTCAACTAAACCAGCTAGTAACAATGTCACATTTTAACCCTCAGCTCCTCAGGTACAGTACAAGGCTCACAAGTGTATTTTATCTTACGTGCAGCGTTAAATTAGTGCCATTAACCTTGTAGGTCAGCCCTTTGAAGTCCAGCAGGCATTTTGCTATTGATTTCCATGGAGCCGGGATTTCATATTTATTTCCACTTACTGTTTATTTCAAAGCATCAGGAAAATTTTCTGCTCAGAAGCCCTGAAAAGGAATGTGAAACAGAAGGATGTGGGAAGAGGGATTTCTCCCTTGGTGTGAATGCAGCATCTTCCAGTACTCCCAACTGACAGCAATCTATACGGACTCTGAGACAGCCCTACAGGGACCAGCAGAAGTATTTAAAATACTTACAGAAATCAATTTTAATGGCTTTCCAGGAGTGGAGAGAGAAAGCGACAGGCAGACACATGAGTTGAAGAAAACAGAAATGGTGCTGGGGGAGGGCAGAAGGGACTAGAGTTAAACCTGGAATCATGCTGCACTGAAAAGATGGAGCAACTCCCATACAGATCCCCTTCCAAATCCAGGGTTTTAAGGTTCATCAGAACAAAAATTGACTGAGCCAGGTAGAGGAATTTGAGAGAGAGGTAATTCATATTCTGTTCCCATACACTGGAAAAGAAAAAGCACCAGGTTCTCTGATTTTATGAGTTAATCATTTTAAGAAGCGCCAAGAGTTGATAGCAAATTTCCAAAAGGCCTGGCTTCTGTCATGAGGAAATCATATTCTGTAAAAAGAGAAGCAGCTAGCATTAAAAAAAAAAAATATCAAGAGTGGGGAAAAGATACCTGGCCAGGGACTGGTGACAGTGAAGTGTACACTAAGGAGCTACCAGTGCAGGGTTTTCCCAGACTGCAGAATGGGAGGACCACAGCAAACCACGGGGCTATGGACATGGTTACTAACATGTGAGAACGAGCCCCTTTACTGAAACAGGGCACAGAAAGCACAGGGCAAGAAGATGTCTCTTTCCAGTGGAGAGTTTCCAATCTAATCATACCTTTGCGTACCACTTAATCCAAAAGACTCTACTCAAAATGCTCAGGGGCTGGACTACATGGCCTTTGAGGGTCCCTTCTAACCCAAACCATGCTGTGATTCCATGATCATACTGGAGGCCAAGAAGTCACACTGCCCCTACATAAGTCCTATCCAACCAAGCATGTTAAACAGCAGTTCCAACCAACTCAAAGAAGTCACACAAATTCTTGTTTTTGAATATAATAAGGGAAAGACCTGTTTCTATTGAGCATGTAAGAAGCCTTACAGGATGCTCAAGAGGGTTTGCATAATGTCTTCTATTTCTCCTAAAGGAAAACAATTTTTTCAGCCCTTTTTCTCTGGTATTTCCATAGCCCCTGGGCTCATTTTTAATTTGTAACTGAGGACTTGAATTTGCTGGGAAGGGTCAAAATAGAAATTCTTATTCCTCTGCGCATTTCCTTCCAGGCAGCCTACACAAACCCAAGTGCTATTCATTGTTTTAATGAGAAGAAAAAGGAACGGCGTTTCAGCTGCCCGTGGGGGGTCCTCACTGTGTATCAAAATGCACTGCATGGCATCAGGCCCTCAGGTTCCCTGTTTTTTGTTTAGAAATGTGAATATGACTTTTTTTTTGAAGGAGTAGTGCCCCACTGCAGGGACAGATCAGAAGAAGCCCAAAGCTCACAGAGCAATCGTCACTGTTGAAGAGGAACCTGGGGCTGTCCCTTTTCCCAGCTGCCTGATGCAATTCAGGATCTGATTGTCTGAAGTCCCTAATCTCTCAGTCATGAACTAAGTCAAAGCAAACTGCTTTGCAAATATGTAGTACAGTCTGATGCCAAATGCTAGAAAATCAAGGTTCTGGCATCTCTGGAAGGTGCTCCAAATTCAGCAGGCAGTCTCTCACCTGAGCCTCTGTGTCTTAGCTTACCAGCTGGAAAACGGGGCTTTCCCCCACCAGGGGATCATTTTGTTCAATCCAAATCAAAACACCTTGTGCATATGTATAATTTTCATTTAAGTAGGAAAGTATAGGCAAATGCAGTCTTTCAAGTTCATATTTAACATGGCAAAATGGAATAGCTTCAGTTTTCCTCTTACCTTTTTTCTTCCAGTAGCTAGTGAATTTTTCCATGTCCTGAAAATGCATTGCAAAGAATTATGCATCATAAACATATAAATTAATACTGCAGGTAACATTTTTACACTGTGCTTCTTAACGTTGATTTTTTTAGCAAGGCACCTTCTAGAAAAAGCAGTAAAATACAACCATCGGACTCCATCCTTGTGACACTAGTGCAGTCTCCAGTGACAGCTGGATGTGGCACGTGGATTTCAGCTGCCTGAGAAAACGTGAAGATGTCCAATGAATGATATGCTGAGCAATCTTTCTTTTGTTTCTTGAGGGAAATGTGCCATAGCCTTCTTGAGCCGGGGCTTGACCTCTTCTGCTCCAGGCTGCCTTTTCCCCAGCTGTCTCCTGGAGTGTCTGCTGACCACAGCCCTGCTTCCCAGGACCCCACAGCAGCATCTGTCTGCCTGATTTGCCATGCCAGCATCTCCCATCCAGGCCTCCTTTCCCCATCTCTGTTTTCCTGCAATTTCTCCTCTTACCCAGCTATCTTAACTTGTCCCTAACTGGTCCCTTTAAAGGCAGGGTTTAGCACATCCCTAAAAAAAAACCCCACAGAGCTGACTCTGAGGTGCAGAGTGGTGAAAATCAGGAAAGCAAAAGAAGGGGAAAGCAAATGGTTATGGGGACAACAGTGAAAATGCAGAAGGGGGCAGCCCATGTCTCTCCTAAGGCAGAGGGTGAGTACAACAACTGACATGAGACCTATGTCCTGAGAAAGTCCAGGTCTGGCTGTTGTCCAGGGACACATTGTAGCAGCTATACCCACAGCAGAAGAACACCCAAATAAAATAATTGCTGTGTGCCATCGCTGTCCTTTCCTGAAATCCTTCACTCTCCTGGGGACGCATACAAGGTCTTGTGTTCTCTCTGCACCATGTGGCCTGTCCAGCTTTCAGAGTCATGCTCAACATGAGGACAGGTTTGTCCCCCTGCTGGATCATAGCTGTCTCAGTAGCAACCACATTGCATTGGATTCCTTTCCCTCTTTTGGGGGCTTCCCCACACCAGGCAGCACCGCTTCTGGGGTAGGATGCTGTGAGCAGGGGCAGCCCGGGGCAGGGTGCGGGCGTGAGGGAGAGTGCAAAGGTCCAGGAGAGCTGGGTACCACTGCAGCGTGGTGGTACGGCACAGGGGCACTGGAGTCTCAAACAAAAAGTTAGTGGTTTGGAGTTTGTTTGCTTGTTCTTTCAAGGAGCAAAGGAATAAATTTTTTTCCACAAAAAAAAATTTATTATTTGGTTTTGAAGACACAATTCTTTTAGAGACAGGAAACCAGCCTGAGGCAGGCACCAGCAGGGAAAATTTCTGCACCAGCAGTTACAGTTATAGCCACGACAAACAGCCCGGCAATTAGGACCAGGCGACGTCTAAACAGGCAAGTACCTGCAGTGCTGACTTAAGAAGCAGAATCTACCCACTCCCAGCCAGGCCTCACCAGGGTTTGCTATCAGCCCTGCTCTTACCACTGTTTGACTGGGTTTATTTCTTCCCCCCCCGCCCCCCAGCCTCACGCTTACCTTCTCAGGGGCTTTTTAAGGGGGTTTATCAATGGCTTTTTTGCAAAGTCAGATGAATTATGTCAATCGGTTCCCCTGCCTAGCTATTTAGTTACATTTTTAAAATATTCCACTGGTTTTGTTAGACATGATCAGTTTTCCATTTAGCTATAATGCATATAACCCTTCTGTAAAAGTGGAATTCACCGATGCTCTTTTACTTCTCAGTTAGCAAGTTTTTCTGCATTGGCAGCATGTGAGCATGCACACTTTGGCAGGGTTCAGTGCATACAGTGATGAGGGCATTGTAAATACCTAGGCAAATTAATAATGTAGCACCAAAGAGGAACACAAGTCAGTTAATATTAATGCTAATATCAAAAGCGTCTAGAGCAGCAGACAAGAAATTTTTTCTCTTTGTCAGGAATAAAGGGAGATCAGCAAGGGCCATGTATATAGATCGCAGAGCTTGTCTTTAAAAACACGAAATAATTTGGAAAAAAAACATTCTACTTCCTCTTCTTTAAAGAAATCAATGCTAGTTGTCTCTTTTTGACTTAGTAAAGAAACTAGAGATATGCCCCTAAGCCAGGGCTGTCAATTTCTGCTGGCAGACCTTGATGAATATAATTACAGAGCACCTAACCCGAGCAGCAGCTGAGGGGGAGAAGTTAAAATGAAAACCTAATATTGGAAAGAATTGATCAGCCTCCTTGCCTTTTCTCTCTGGAGCCTGCTCAAAGCTCATTTATTGGAAAGACTGATGGCAGCACGGAGACTGTGGGACTAGTCCGGGCTTGCTGTGCAATGCACTTAAATGATTAGGGAATATTGGACACCTTGGCTGGAGTCGGCTGTTTGTCCTCCCGTCGCGGCGCTGGCTGCCAGCCGTGCATCAGGGCAGCCCCGGCCGCGCCACTGAGTGCTGCTGATGGCGCGGGAGCCTCCCTGATCGATAGCCCCGTTCCTCCGCTGCCCTGGCTAAGAGCTGAAGAGACTAGTTGGTGCATATGTGATGACTAGAATTTAATTATATATCAGATTGATTTTCAATTACAACTTCAAGGAGCTGCCTGCCAGGATTTCAAGTTCGTGAGAAAGGCCCTGCGTCTCCTTTCTGAATTCTTTTCTCCCCATTTTCCTGCGCTATGTGGAAAATTTTACAGACTCTCTACCTTTAGTTCTCTGTCTGGGGATAAGCAGCTTCAAAGTTTCCACTAATAATGAGAAGATCAGCTCTATCTGAGACTGAACCTATTCAAAGCTGGAAGAGGAACTTTAAAGATGTGATATAAAATGAAAAGGTCTACTTATAATGGTGATTTTTTTTTCTTTAATGTAAGTTTCACAGTGCTGACTTAAGAGGCAGAATCTACCTTCAAATGGAGTTTTTTTGACATTGGGCATAGCACCAAAGGGGTCTGAATTCAATCCAGTCAGTAGAAATGGGAATGTGTGAGTAATAAAACGTTCTCATTTTATAAACCCATCTAAACTAGGTCCTGGATGAAACTGGGAATATTCAGCATACGAGAGCAACTGAGTAGATCAGAAGCCAAAAGTTTTCATGAAGCCCTCCTAGATCAGTTTTGTTTCTTTTATGGGTGTTCTTATGGCTGTTAACATCAGATATTTTAATAAGACCTTCAATCAACTACAATCAGTATGTGAACTGTATACTGAGTAGCTGCGTGAAAAATTGAGCTGGAGGTCAGGGGAAAAAAGATATCAGTTAAATTTCAGTGCTGGGTCTGTTCTGCTTACTCCAAATAAGGGAGACAAAACCTGCCAATAAACTCACACAGAAGTATTTTTAAATTATATTAAATGGAAATCTTCAGAAAACACAAACTTTTGAGTGGACTTAAAAAATGTTTTAGTATGGACAGAAAAAAAACCCACAACAACAACTGAGCAAATTAATAAAGAGCAGGAAAACAGCAGCAAGCAAAGGTTTTAGACTTATGCTTGCTGGGACTGGGAGTGTTTTTGCTCATGGTGTGGGTAAATGTATGTGACACAGACATCTCCATGTGCACTGGCATGTGAGCTCCATCAGGCAGTCAGGACACTGTATATGACTGAGAAGAGAGCAGCAACCCCGTCTTCCCCAAGAGCTGGAGGACCGCAGCCCCCTTGCCTGCAGGCATGGCCACTTGGCCCACTTGGCCAGCTAACCTGTCTGCCCCATACATGCACAGCAATACCAGGTAAATGCAAAACACCTTTTAGAAGATACACTGCTATATATGTATAAATAGGTATATGCTATACAGAGTAATAAATTAGTCCTGAGTTCTCTAGCAAACCCTCTGATTTTTATAGAACAAAATTTTAACCTGTTATTTCCAGGAAGCTGTAGAGATATAACTAACAGTAAGAGAAGGTGAAGACATGCTTTAATAAATCTATAAACTGCTAAATATATGCATTGTCCAGATCCTTTTGATGAGCAGTGTTGCTGTAATGTATTCCTATTTCAATGTTTTTCATTTTCTGAAAAATGCATGGAAATCTTGACAACGTCATGTATAAATTCCAGCCTTTTCCTCCTATCCAGTCACAAGCCAGCCACTCTCCTGAGACATCCTATCTCCAATGCAGATATGGTTCATGTTGACAGTTTTGAACCTGCCACATGGCTCCCCCTCCATGCTTTCATGATAATAATTACTTTATTTACTATATTTTTCCCCCCCTATTACCTTCTTTCCAAAAAGAATAGTCCTAGCTTAATTACTGTCACCATTTAAAGCTTTTAATTACCCTTCTTTCCCTTCCACCTATGTTTTTTAGTTCTATTCTATCCTTTTTGATCAGTGGGAGAACAGGTTTGCACATGATGTTTATGATCCAGGCACACCTTGTATTTATAATATTTGATGTTGGCAATTCCTGGTTTTTCATCTGTTCCCTTCCTAATAATTCCCAGCATTCTGTATACTTCTTGTGACTGTTTCCATCCATGAAGTTGCTGTTTAGATAAAACTGCTTACTGGAACTAACTTTCCTATGGATTATAGAATAATAGAAGAGCTCAGGTTGGATTTTGGAAGGCCATCAAACCCAACAGCCTGCTTAAAGCCATTAGATACTGGGAGACTCCCAAAGCCATCTCTTCTTCAAGCTAGACAGGCCCCAACCTCCAGCCTCTCCTTGCAGGGCAAGTACTCCAGCCGCGACCATCCTGGTGGCCCTCCACTGGCCTCACAGCTACCAAAGCCTTTTTATACTGGGGGCCCAAAACTGGAAACAGCGTTCCAGGTGTGGTCTAATAAGTACAGGGGAAGCCTCACTTTCTTCAGTCTGCTGGCTATGCTGCTCTAGCTATTTGTACAGTTGTTTACACAGCCCAGTCTCCTGCGCATGTCTTTTCACTTGTCAGGATTACGAAGTTCAACTGTCACTTTGTCACCCAGTCACTCAGCACTGTAAGATCCCTCTGCACCTTGCCAGTCGAGTTTGCTTTCTCTATGACCGTGTCAGTCAACATCAGCCTCAGCCCATTTCTCCAGATTGTTTCCGAATATATTGATGCACTATGAATCAAGTACCATGACAGTCTAATAACAGAATTTATCCTATTTCAATGTCTGGCAACAGAAGCAGCCATACCTTCAGCCAGAAAGCACTATTTCAGCTTCAGTCTTTCAAAAGCCTCAGCATCCTTCAAACTATTTACCATGTTCTCCATCCCTACTGACAGCATTTTCGTTTTAAAGTGGGCCGAGCCAGCACACAGAGCTTGCCTCTGTGGGCAGCCCCATTGCAACCATGGAGAAGCTTACAATAACCAGCATTACAGCCGGTGGTAGATGCACACAGGATGGGGTCTTCAGCACTCAATCTTTAGGGCTTAAGTTACAGTAGCGACACAGCACCTGAGTAGGGAAGGCATGAACAATAGAACATCTTGTCTGTGTCTGGGCTTCTGAACACCGCCAAGATCAGGTACACAAAGTTCACCTAATCAACAGGGTGCATCTGTAGAGCCAACACATGTGGCTGTAACAGATACTGGCCCTTTATGTGAAGGTGAGAAAAATTCTCAGTAGGGAGGTTGGGCTGTCACCGCCACCGCATCAGAAGTCTCTGTTACCACATTTGCTTCCCTTTCTCAGATTTCCCTTGAAAGCTCAATTGTGCTTTTGACATGGGGATGCTAGAACGAAAATGGAAATGTCCAGTGTTTAGAGGCAGAGGTCGCTTGAATACTCTCAGGAGCTAAGTGAGACAAAAGGAAAATATAAATTACTCTCTACTATGAGATTAAGAGCACTTCACGATTCAGGTTTTGTTCTCCGGAGGACTAGACTCCCCCTTCTAGCCAGGATTTCCTGAGAAGGGCACAGCACAGGGACTGCAGCATCAGTGCAGCAGCATCCTTCCCGAGGGAGAGTCCCATTCAGCATTTCACTTGTTAGAATATTTTCTCAATCAAAAATCAAGGATTAAGAGAAAGGATTTTCACAGAGAAACAAGCCCCTGGCAGAGTAGGCAGCAGGATGGTTTTGTACCTTATCAAATAGAGGACAAACCCAAGACACATCCTGAGCACTGCTGTGTTTAGTCCTCCAAAAAAGAGCAGCCCTACAGTACCAGCACCGCACATGTATAAGCAGAACAAAGTTAGTCTTAAGGATCAAAAGGAATTAGAAGCAGGTCAAAATCAGAAACATTTATATTTAAATCCTCATGGGTCATGCCTGTTTGCTGCTGAGAGGCTGCTGGGGTGTAAAATGGTCAGATTGCCTTTTTGCCTACAAGACCAGGCTTCGGAGGCTGCCTGCACTTTGGAAGCAGGGTCCCAGATTCCACAGCTTTTTGTAGCCACCTTTTCTTTTGTCTCACAGCACATTGCCAATAATCATGTCTGCTGAGCCTAGTGTTCAGTGCAGTAAAACAAAGTGTGTTTGAAAAGATGTTGGTTGGCTTTTCCTCCAAGAGGACTGTTCAGTGCTCTTCAAGGCAACTGCTAGAAACTCCTGTGGTGAGAGAAGATCCAGTTTGAAGATGTGGACAGTGCAGTTACACACATCCAGCTAATGCCAGCTGGTTTATCTTGTCTTAAGTCTCCTGAGCCTCCTCAGTCTAGAATGAACCAGATCAGACCCATCATGTTAGTGTGTTTGCTAGTTGCCTGACATAGACAGGCTCAGCCATGTTCTTATCTCAAAGGAGAGTGGTCAGTGCACTGCCAGAGTGTCACCTGCTGGAAGCAGAACATTCTCTTCCTGTTTGGTGGTTTCCCCTCCAATGCCAAAGCCCTCCTTCATTTTCGAGATCTTAGGCTTGCCTCATTTTCTGAGCCCCCAGGCACACATTTTTCCAGTCCTTCTGCCCCATGTCTATTCCCTGATCTGCTCTTTCACTACTTCTTTTGCTTCTTCAATTATCACCTTTCTGAACCTGAATCTCAAAACATAATTTCCATTTCTCCACTTACCAGAAAAAGAACCATTTCTCATTACACATTTCCCACTTCTACCACAGTTCACTCTTCTTGTCTTGACTTAGCTTATATTTAATCTTTCTGTAATGTACAAAACTTTCTCCCACTGCCCAAATTTATGTTACCCCCAATTTTTCCTGTCTACTACACTTCTCATTGTCAATTTTTCCTCTGGCTACTTTATAGGGAGGGTGCTATATAAAACATTTATTGTGCTGTATCCTAGGGAACTGGCTGGGTTTAGTGTTATCAGTGGCATTATTAGAATGAACAATATTATAAGGAGGTTTGATGGGAATTACAGAAGCCAGGTTACAGATCTGCTCACATCAAAGAGGGAGACAGAGAGCTTATAGCGTGGGGAAGGAACAGATGACCGCATCCTAAAAGCCTCATAAAGGATTTCTCTTTAGCCTTATGTAATCTGAAATAATAATAGGTCCTTATAACCCAAACCTTTCTGTCTCTCCTACAGGCTAATGAAAATTTTCATGTGCCTCTTGCCACCTTTTACATTCAGGCTACAGAATGAATATTTCCAGAACCACTTTTTTCACTTTGTTTTCTCCCCTTATTTACCTGAAGCCACTGTATAACCCAGCAAATACGGTCTGCATGTGCTAGTCACACCACACTGAGTATTATCAAGAGAAGATAATATATGGCTTAAAAGAGGCAACGTCACTAAGTAGCATTAGCAAAGCTGTGACACCAGATTTCCAAGGACAGATTTGGAAAATCAGTCTGCAATTATCAAGCAATGACTGGCATAACTGAACAGAAGCCTGCCTTGAGGAAGAACAAAGTAGTAGTGCACTCACTGCAGCTGAAAATCTGTAATGACAATAAGCTAAGACCAAATTTGACACTGTTCTCTGCGTGCATCAGATACTTGGATCTGTGTGCAGAATCTTGCAGGATCTGGTCCTGTGGGTTCCCTTTGAAGCTGGAAAGGAATAAGATTCTCCTCTATTCCATGAAAACAATCCTGTTTCATATCAACTCCAGGGACTTAGCCTGCTCATTGCACCCTGAGGGACTCTAAACCAGGGGTCCTTCCCCACTGGTGCCATGGCCCCAGGGCTTCCCAGCCAGCCCTGCCAACAGGCTGCCAAGCTTCCAGGTGAAAAGCCTGCAGGAAAGCAAGAAGGCCTCTCCAGCAGCTGTTTTCTGAGCCTTTCTACCTTTCTATATTACTATTTTTACTGCAGGAGGCCCAGAGTTGGGAATCAAGAGCCCATATGGAGCTCAATCACATAGTAAATGTGTTGCCATCATGGCTGGAGGGGAACAGCCTGAAAAACTGACACGAGTGCACTTAGAAAAGCAAACAAAATTACCCCTTCTGTTTTTAAGAAGTCCTGCAATTTTTTAGACTGATTCATGATTTTCTTGCGAGAGACTGTATTATTTGGGAAGGAGACAGTCATACCGTCTAGCACTGGGCAGCCAATAGCCCTGCCTTGAAACACCCTTGGAGAGACTGCTCCTCTTTGACTGTATAGGGAAATTTGGCTCCTTAGAGTGCCCTGAATCATCCTGTAATTAACTGTCTGCAATGAGGATTGCAAAAACGCATGTGATGTTGGAATATTTGCATCTGACAAAGCTGGTATGAGTATGGATCTGAGGAGACTCTCTGCTTTAAGAAATTCACCATTCACCAGTGCACTGCTGTAACTAAATTTTGTTGGTGAAGAGGCAGTGGGCATCAACCAAAGCCATTTTGCCAATAGGTATATGCCCAAATGAAGTATATCATCCCAGAAAAGTACTTTCATGCATGCATAACAGAGTCTGTGTTCTGGATTTCTTCATATAAAAATGCCCCCAAAATCAAAACCTCGGTTAACACCACTGTCAGGTACAATGTCTCAAGCTTAAAGTCTAAAGATGGGCAGAGATGTCCCATGAGCCAACTTCAGGAATTGCATTGCACAATCCTGTTTTACCAAAAGCCTGTTACCTGACATCTGTTTAACAAAGAGGTTTCAGAAAAAAAATTGAAAATGGATCAGTTTCTTATATGCCACAGCCTCAAATTCAGAGGGTAAAAAAATCATGACAGTTTAGTGACATGGCAAATTTTGAGGCAAGACTTGAAACCACTTTTGTGACTGACCATTTTTATATCTCTGTTTTATGTGTGGGCTGCAAAGAAGTGTAACTGCTTGCAGAGAAGTGACGTGTCAGAGCTGAGAGTTGTACCCAGGCTTCTCCAGACCCTAACTGGACCCTTCTTCTCTTTTGTCTGATACAAGGGATACTTTCGGGTTTGGGAGTCAGTTACTTCCAATAAATTACTTGGTGGGGAAGGAGGGAGGATTGTGGGCTTGTGGGCTTAGCCACAATCATACAATAATAAAAAATATATACATATCTAGAGAACAGCAATAGATACCCAGCTTCAAATCCTACCCTGAGGAAGTGGCACTAGAAACTGTCAGAAGTGACTGGGATCTGGTGGCAGCTGAAAGTTCCAAGGAAGGAAGACAGAAGAACTAGGAGAGATAGTATAGCGTAGCTGGCTCCAGTCCTGGATAGCAGCTTCCATGGGAGGTTAGAAGCTTTTTTGCTTCCAGGGAAGAGCTGTTAAAATTAACATTAGACATTTGAAAACTTTAAGATCCGCCACAGTGGCAAAATACCATTTTTACTTTTTGATATTGTTCCTTACATTGATTTATGATGAGTTACCACAAAGAATCTTGGCCATTGAAAGTCTATTTACTGTTCATGCAAGACAAACCCCTAACAGTAACGCAGTTTTTCTAAAGCCAAATTCAGCCATTAGCCTGAAGGAGACCATCAATGTGAACCAAATGAATTCTCTGCCCATGAGTTTCAATAAGTTTGGGTTTCTTTCTTTTAAAAAGTTCTTAAAAAAGAAGTTATTTTAGGAAATAAGTGCAAAATAAGTTTTATGTACAACTGAGAGGTGGACATTTATGGTTCATTTCTGGGTGAACTTTTCTTTCTCCTGCCTTAACCCTTTTTTTTTTTTTTTGGAAGAAAACAGAAAGGTAAATAAGAGCACTGTCACAATCAGACAGAAGAGCTGGAAATCTGAAACTTTGTCTACAGAGCCCAAACACCAGCCATGATTCATGTTCCACTGATGCTGCACACACTGGAAGCTGGGATGAGCACCAGCCTCTGGCACGCAGCGGTTGGTCTGGGGGGAGAGCAGAGATGTTGCAGATGAGTAGACTCCACCCAAGGGCACACACTGGAAATATAATGAAGAAATGAGCAATGCGCATTAAAGTGTACAAGCCATCTTCGTTCTTAGGAGCAATTTGTGTTGTAGGAAAAAGCAAAATCATCGTCTATAACAAAGCATCTCAGTTTTGTTGGGCTGGGTTATTAATGGGTGAGTGGTTTTACTCTGGTGGGCTCTGGTCAATTATTGCTACATTCATGAAGTGGGTTTTGGGCACAAGAGAGCTGGAGAGGAGAGGATTCCCTAATCTTTGCTATCTTGTGTATTTTACAGAATATTGAACACATGCTATGCCCCATTTTATAGCTATATCTAGCCATGTCTATAAGGATTGTGCTCCTGATCCTCATCCCCATATGGAAGCTCCTGAGGGTCAGAGCCCTCACCTCTAGCATAAGCTGGATTGAAATGTTTCCATTTAAAACTGGAAAGGTTTTTATAGAGAGCAGCTCTGTAATTTTTTAAATAAAAAACAAATACTTGAAAACTCTCCCTTTCCCTAACAGAACACGTCACCTCTTCATGCTTCCCTGCAATAGGGATCTCCAGCTGGACATCATTCCTCACAGTATGTGGTGGAGAGGTTTCCCTGTGATGCAGGACCTTCTCTTGTAAAGGAATTTTCTGCACACCCCTCACACCCCTTTTTTGAAAATAACCTCTGGTCCAATCTCACACCCACTGGAACCAAGCAGAACCACACAAGGCAGACTGCAGGCTTTGAATCAAAAGCACAAAAAACACCTCACTCTTTTTCCCTGGCTCTATGACTCCCTTCTGCAATTTCTTTTCCAAAACAGAAGGAGGGAATCCCACAGCATGTAGCTGTGACTCGCCTTTTCCTTTCCCTCTTCTCCACTGAGGTCAGGAAATAAAGCAGCCTGAAGCCGTGCTTGTCCCACACATGCTGATGCATCACAGAGCAGCCTGAGGCAGGATGAGCCTCTGCAGCTCCTGCATGGCTGCCCTCCCTCAATGCGCGAGCAGGACAAACAGGACCCATTGCAGCATCCTCTGCCGAGGCTCTGAAACAGATACCTACACCATGAAAGGGAAACTCAATCACATCACTGATGCAGCATCTTTTCCTGCTCCAGCATCAGGGAGGACCCTGGTAGGAAACCTCCCAGGCAGCTCTGTGTCACAGATACATTTTTCTTGTGCTGATTTTCCCTTTCCTCTTCAGGCAGTTTGAGAGATGCTATTGCTGACATCACTGCCGCAAGGCATCCCAGAACCCAGATTTTGCAGATCTGTAAAACAGAAGAACTGAAAGTACATTTTTAAAGCCTTAGCACATCTGTCATTCAAGGACAACAGAAAAGACTTCTTTGTAGAAAGATGGGAGAATTAAAAACCATAAATGCTAAGAGTCACAGCTGAATATTATTTCCATGACCCGTTTTATACCGAGGCTAAATCTGTCTGCTTTAAACAACAGGAGATAAGCAAGCACCTCTCCTGAAACTGGTTATGCCTTTATTTATTGTTGCCGCAATGCTCGGGTGGGAGGCAGGGATGGTTTAGCAGGGATTAGCCCTTGGCTGCCGGCACTCCGTCCATCATTGCTACGCATTGCTGGGGCGCTGGCAGGGATGGCCGCTCAGCCGCTCGGACCGCACCGCTGCAGGTACCTGTCCCGGGGGCACCTCACCATCACCCGCTGCCGTGCTTTGTCCTCTTTTACTGTCAGAAATGACCCTTCTTGCTCTGCACTTACCATTAGTCTCTCGGGGAACTTTGACAGGGCCCAGGCTTACTCTGAAAGAGATAAAAGTGAAAAGGTCACACCTCTGGGTCAGAGGCTAAAAAGCAGATAAAACACCCTGTCTGCAGAAGCAAAATGCAAGGGAACTCAAGGCAGCTCCCAAGAAAGGGTAGCTTGCAGGCTGAACTCCAGTGGGATGTAATGCTCTTCTTTTAGCAACTCTCCCCCCCTTTTTTTTTTTCCCAACATGGGTTAACAAAATATATTTAAGCACAAAACAAAATAAACTCAAATGAAAAACCCAGCCTGCCTCCTCTCTGATGGCTGATTCAATGGAGACTTTTGCTCTGCAGGGTCATCTTTTCATCTCTTACTGAGGACAGAGGAAAAAATATTTTTGAGCACAGGAAAGACAAAATCTGTATTAAATGTCTTCCTTGAACCAAACAGGGGCACAGCTATTCTTCTGACTGGCGACTTTAAGAGGACTTGGAACAATAAATCAGAAAATGTCAGCTTTCAGTTAGGCTGGTTAATGAAGGGGAGAGTGGTAACTTGTGGGAGGGAAGAATAAACCATGAAAAGCAAAAACATAGATAATATAAAACATATGTAAATGAGGATCTGTGGAACCTCTTTAGTGTATTTAGCAAGAAACTATTAGAATTTCTATAAGCAGAAAAAGCCCAGCCAGAGTGAGCCAGATGCACACGCATGTGGACTTTTACTTATTGAGCCACAGACTGAGAGAAATTTTGTTCAGGTCCCTTTGGATCTGAACAAAGGAAAACAATTGTTCAGGTCAATTCTTCCAGGTGAATCAGAGCAAAAAGGGTGGCTAAGGTTTGCATGTGCACGTGTGAAGCAAGATCCCACAGCAGCTCTGCAGAAATGAGTGTGCCTGCACAGAACCTACAAATCTACATTTGCAGACAGCTCCAGTTGCTCAAACATTAACCTTAGGTGATCAAACTTTTACAGTTTCCCTTCTTTTAGTTCATATTTCTTCTGTGTGCTGCTACAAACAGATAATTCTGAGGGCACTGTATGAGGCTGGATGTTCTCTCCTGTGTGTACTGCTAGTGCCTAGTTTCACGTAACCCACAATCTGCCCTCTTCAGCTTTATGCCCACGGATCCAGGTCTGCCTCCCAATAAAAACCGTGAAGGTTTTGCCATTGACTTTGCTTGATTTCCAACATTTCTCCCCTCCTTCAGGGTTTTTTTTTTTTTTCATTCAGCAGAGTTTTAAACCCTCCAACTTCTCTGCATAAGGCCAACACAAGGAAGGAGTGAGAAAATCCAGTTTTCATCTTAACCAGGGCAACTGCTGAGCCATTAGAAACTCATGGGGGTTTATGAGGCCCCAGAGCACTAGAGAAAGGCTGACATGCTATCGTACGCAGAAATGGAAAATTTGGGGAATGACCAACCAGTTTAACCTCAGCAAGATACTTGAACACAGTATTAAGCAACTGCCTTACAGCACATAGGAATAACTCTGATAAAAAGAACTGGTTAACTTGGATTTGTGAAGACGAAGAATGTCAAACCACAGTCTCTTCCACTGAGAGAGAAAATGTTTTACTGTCTGGAAAAGGATCCATAGGTTCAATTTTGAGTTTAATAATGTGTTTTCTGACATTTCCCTTGCTAAGGACATAGTTTTAAGCAAAAGTACTCCAAAATGGGTGCCCAGCTGGCTGAAAAACACAGTCAAGTAATAACATTCAGAACACCAGTATCCAACTAGGAAGTTGTACCTACCAGAGTACTGCATCTGCCTTCCAGGCTTTCATGTCCTAGCTTTTTGTTCTAACTTCACCAAGTGTGCTGCTCACAGCTGTATATACCAAGAGCAATGGTTTAAACAAGAAATTAATAACATCACATTAGCCATCTCCGCTCCCTCCAGGTCTAAAGTCTGAAGGGATGAATCGTACTCCTGGCTTTTAAGGTATTTTCTGTGCATCTGTGCTGGGTGTCAGAGCAGAGCTGGCTCCCAGATGCCCAGCTTCCAGCTAAGCATTTCACAACACACAGGTAGCCCTTAGGGTAGATGCCACCAGACTGTGGAGACCACACCTAGGTTTCTCTGAACTCCTGTGACAGAGGAACTTATTCTAAGTCATAAGGAAGACTATAAGAGAGTAGGACGTAAATTGAGGTCTCCTAAATCACGGGCTATCCCTCAGCCATTGGACTTGGAGGGAAAAAATATATCATTTTTAATATGGGGGAGAAAAAAAAAAAAAAAAAAAGCAGAGATGCTTGTTAAAACATACTTTGCTGCAAACTTCATTGTTTGAGGTGGTAAAAGAAGTTTTATTTTCCAGGTGGTGAAACAGCCAGTCATGCTTTTAACGCATCTAGGATTAGCTAGCCAATAGATCTGTGCAGTTAAAACCTGGATATGAGTTTTGTCTCACAATGATCAAAATACAAGTATCCAAACCAAGTGGCAGATAACACATTGCATAAATCATTACATTAAACGATAAGCCCTCTGGGATTCATTTTCCACATACGGCTGATCATTAAACCTCTTTTAGGTCTTTTAAGGTTATTCTGAACTTAAATCAATACTTAGCTCAGCTCTGCTGCTGTCCTTCACTGAAGGCATCCAAAGGACACAACGCTTTTCTCAAACATGGGGAATCCTCACTCTGGTTTAAACTAAAAACTCTTCATTCCGATTTCTGGAATATTGGACTGTTCCAGGAAAGCTCCTGAAATGAGTTCAGCAAACAGTTGCTCAACTCCCTCCTTCCCTCCCCTTTAATCTCGGGTGCTGACCTGGCCATTCATTCCATGTTTGCAGTGGTGAGCTCTGCAAACTGAGTTTCCATGGCAGCCCTAATCCATGAATAGGGCTGGCTCCATCGGTGGTCACTTAGGACAGGCTTTGTCCTCCCCATGTCCTGTCGGGGGCTGAATCAGGAGACAGACAACAAGCGCCATCGGTAAACATGACCTAATGAGATGCCCCGCTCTGTGACAGGGCCTAGAAAGGGAACATGTGGGGATACCCGCCTCTTCTGGGATTTTCCACTGAGGTCTCCCAACAGTTTCCTGCCTCTTTTTATAGACTGTTTTATTTAAACTACATTTCTAGTCACTTTTCCTTTCTTCTTTTCTTTTTTAGGTCCAGATACAACTGAATGAGCCTGGCAAAACTATGGTCTGGTTTAGCGAGGGCTGTGCCCCAAGCTCTCTCCTTTCTGCAGGTGCCAGGTTGTCCTGACCCCCTCCGCGACCGCAGGACCCCCATGGCATGGAGCAGGTTTCCTCCAGGGACTGAGGTGTCCCTGCAGGGCCCCTGCAGGGCCGAGAGCAGGACCCTGTGCTTCCAGCCTGTTCCTCCTCCGGGTGTTAAACAGCACGCTGATCCCCTGCTACAAACCCTTCCCCAGCTGGCGCTAGAAGCTGCCTAGAGGGCTTCTGCAAATGAATTGAACAAAAATTAAACTCTACAGGTTCCCCAAATAGTGCATAACTTCTTTCATTTTATGCTGAATAATCACAGTCAATTCATCTGGGCATTAATGCGATTGCTTGCGAAACTGGCTATGAGGATGACAGCCAAACTTTTCCAGAAGATTAGGCTTTTCAAGCTGCTAAGCCATTAGGAGAAAATAATACCACATAAAAATATCCCTGAAATACACTGAAGCAGACAAGCTGTGTATTTTGAGTATATGTTCTACACGTTCTTTAAAGTATAATTTTAACTCTGTTCCTCCAAGATTTTTTTCCTTTGCTCTGGGGCATGAAAGTCTTGCTACCCATCTCCTTTTAACTCGTTACGTGAGGCACAGCACCAAAGGTAGACGTGCTGGGCACCATGTACATACATCTGGCCTTTATGCACTGTCAGTCACTTCTGCAGTGTTGGGTGGGACTCAGCCTGTTACTTAAGGTCTGATTTCAACTGTTTGCCCTAACGTAACGCAGAACAGTTGTCACAAAAATGCTGATCATTATCTTCACTTACTGCAAATACATTTTGGAGAGTACAGAGGGCTGAGTCCTGTAGTCCTTATTTTGGGAAAACTCCCACCGCCTCCACATAGTTGATGTTTTACCCACAATTAGCAGCTACAGTCGATGTATTTATAGGAATTCCTCTGAAATCGAAAACACAGGCAGACTAATGGGATATAAAAGAAAGAGAAAGGAAGTGACTTTGGCCATGGAATGCTTCCACCCCATGTAACAGAGGTTGGACAGCTAAAGGACCCCTGGCTCAATGCCCTATCAATTACCTTAATCCCAACCCGAAGAGGAATGATACTAAACACTCCACAAAAATGCTTCCAAACATTGCCACGGCAAAAAGGAAAAGCATTAACCCTGCCTTCCCAGGCATGGCTTTAGTATTGGACACATTGCATTTTACATGGAGAAACACATGAACATGAAAGACATATCCTCCAGTGAAAAAATTGCACAACCTCAGAATGAACAGAATTAATCGTAGGGAATAATTACAGCTCTAAACAAGAATATTTATGACATTACATAAACACCATTAAAACAAACTGAAAGGCAATAATTTTTAGAAAGAGGAAAGGAGGAAGTGAGGCAGGGGGGACGAAAACCAATCAAAGTTTATAGTTGAAAAGATAAAAGCTCTCATGTGTCAATCATCTTGGAAATTGTTGCTTCAGCCATCACTTCTGCCTTGTTTACTTCCCTTAATAAAACCGGGAAAGAATTTTGTTTATAAAGTTAGCCAATACTTGGAGTTTAAAGCATTTTTCTTGAAAAGGATTCTTTCTTTCAAAAAGGATTTCTTCTTTCAAAAGCAAGAAGAAATGTGGAAAATTTCTTTCCAAAATGTTTTAACTTTTCAAGAAAAAACATTTCAAGTCATTATCATGCCAGCAACCCTCTTTTCTTCCTCCCTCCCCTTTTTCCCTTTTTCCTGAGGCAGGGAAGGATGAAGGGAAGAGAGAGTTTTCCTTTCTTGTTACTGAATGACAAAAATTAACACAACTGTATTTTTGTATTTTGAAAAAATATAATGAAACAGTTGCAAAGAAAAGCATTTGGAAATTTTCTTTTGCAATATACTTGTAGCATTTTTCTAACTAATTATAGTTATTAGAGCTGGGGCAAGAGCTTGCTATGCCTTTTACACTCCAGATCTTATTCTGAAAATTTGGAGCTCAAAAGTTGCCCTGGGCAGTGTCAGTCAGGGCTGAGCCTCCAAGGTCTCTATTGCCCCCCAGAAGACTGAGAGCTCGAATGCCTGACAGAGACTGGGGGGGACCTTTGCCAGCCCAGGAATGGCCTGGCAGCTCCACTTCAGGAGTGGTGGTGTTACACTCCCTCGGGTTTGGTTAGACACGTCGCTGGTGGAAGCAGTGCCTACATGTACCACAGGCACATGAAAGTGGTTTAGAATTGCTCTGTGAAAAGAAAGCTTTTTGGTCAAAATGTTGTTTCCTTCATTTTCTATTCAGACTTGGGCATACTCCAGCATCAAGAAAAGGATGGGAACAGAGAGCATTCAGAGCCATAAAAAGCACTATTACCTCTTTTAAAATTCCCTCTTTCAAGACCTGGCTCCTGGGAAGTGCAGCCCAACCTGCTCTGGTACTGGCTGCTGCCTCAAAAATGGATATGGGGCTTTCATGACCCAGGCGAGGAGCTGGGGATCTCAGCAGGCCGAGCAGGTGCCTGCAGTGTGGAGATGTCTGTGGACATTTTATGGGCTGGAATTCAACTGGAGTGAGCTGCTAGAGACACACCTGCATTTGAAAGCTGGGTGCACCTTTGCAAGGGCAGCAGAATTTTTTTTAAATGGGGTACCACAGCTACACCCTCCACACAAGCGTAAAACTGCTCTCAGCTGGCCACAAGCTGCAGGATCAATATCAAGCCTGTGATTTGTACACAAATACTGCAATCTAATTGATACACATGGGCAACAGATATGCTTTTGCAAATCAGCTACGATTACCAGGATCCCTTGCAGGACTCAATAAACAACGTCTGGCTTCGGGGCCACAGAACACACACACGGCTACGCAAACCTCCCAAACAATTTTCCACTCTGCCACCCAGGCTCCATCAGCCAAAAGCTTGTAAAAGAGCGTGCGACAACACAAACAGCTCGGGTTTAGCTGAAAGCCCAAAGTACAAACACTCATCTAGCCCAGCACAGTCTGCATCCAATTCCCGGTCTACCATAGGGAAATGTTTCACTTTCCAGGTTTATTCTTCAGTACCCTTAGAAACAAGAAGAGATTCTCTTTCTCCCCTTACCCAGGCACAATCCATCCTCCCCTCCGTCTCCTCAGAGCTGAAAGCACTTGAGTCTCATGGCCAAGCGTGGCTGGTCAGATGCAAAATCACATGCTGCAGCTTCCCTTTCCGTTTTCCCTGGTGCCATGCACTTCCCCACTACCCTGATTTACTCATCGAGGTGTTGGGGAGAGTTTGCTCTGCTAACTTCAGGAGTCAGGCAGCATTTCCTGAACCAGAATGATGGTTTAAGTAAGGTCCTTCCACTGACCTCCCCGTGACACCATGCTCATGAATAACCAGGTCTGTCGCTGCCCCTCATGCTTAATTTTCTCTGAGGAAATCTTCTGTTAAGGGGCAACAGTTTTCCATTTCAGTGTACAGCACTACCCAGCTGCTTGTTATTTCACTTGGCTGAGCCTGACAAGCTAATGGTATGTTTGATTTGCACTACCAGTTCCTGCTAGAGACATCATAACTTTTATTACAGACGTGGTTCTTGTTAGAGACTCAGTTGTCCACAGAAGAAAAAAAAAATGCACATTTATTTCAGTCAACTTACTGGTTAACTCATTATTTGCAAGCGCAGTGCTGGCATCTAGCACACAATCTGCTGCATTTCTTTATAGCATATTTCACTGTTGTTTACGCGGCAAATGGAGAGATCATTCTAGCTTTTCTTTTGATATGTGTTCTCTTTACTGTCCTAAATCCTTTGAGGATGATCATGTTTCTGATCACTAGAACATTTGCTGTAAACTTTCTTAGACACTGTGCAGCTAAACTCAGTCGCAGTTGCCACGAGGGGGAAAAATGGATACAGGGAGAGGATAAGCAAGAATACATTTAATTGGACATAGTTCAGCATGTATTTTCTGCCTTGTTTTTCCTGCTCATATTGATAAAGATATCAGAGTGTCTAAGGAACTTACACATCTGCATTACTCTTACATTGTCAGAAGTATTGCGTGTGCCTCCATTAGTAAAACTAATGCATTACGCTTTGCTAGAATAAAAAAGCAAACCAAAAGGACTAAACTGCCACTGTCCTGCTTGTTTTCAGAACAGAAAATGGATATCTTAATGAGGAGACCACTTGGATTATGAATCCGTTTCCTCATGACATCCTGCAATCCTTTCCTCC
This sequence comes from Falco peregrinus, assembly GCF_023634155.1. Classification (NCBI taxonomy): domain Eukaryota; kingdom Metazoa; phylum Chordata; class Aves; order Falconiformes; family Falconidae; genus Falco; species Falco peregrinus. The sequence continues at coordinate 47,489,790 of NC_073725.1, read as the reverse complement.
TTTCTGCATAGAGCCTCCACTGGGGACAGGGCAGTACCCTCCAGATCTGCCATCACACTGATCTGGAGCACCCCGATAGGAACACCTCTGTATCTCATGCTCAGCAACGCAGATGGAAGGAGCCCAAACCTAAGACTGCTTATGAAAACTTTGGCTGCACTTCCACTCCATCTCAGTTTAGTCACCAGTAAAGAAGGGATGGTATTCGCACGGATCACCAACACTGCAGCCTTGTGCAAAATATGCTTGGTTAAAATACAACATATACAAGCAAAAAATAAGTAGGCTCATACTGTTAGCTTTTCCTCAGAGCTCAGGTAAGTTAGTTACATGCAGGACTGCCAGTGCAAGACACCCATTTGCAGTATTATCAGGGATTGTTAGTTTCTCATGCAGAATTTTCTCTAATAAAGGCCCTTTAAAACTCCTGAACTCTTGATCTTCAGAACAGCCAGTCTGCAGAGCATTTCTTCCAGTCTTTGAAGTTGCAGCTCTCATAAAGCTGACCAGTGCTGTTTGTGGGGTTTGTTTTCTTTCCATATCTCTCCTTCTCCTTTAAGACCAGACAGAAGATGACATTATTAGCAGGCTGCTCACAAGCACCTAGTAGTTTAGGGGCAGGCTTTTTATTTCTGCTTTCAAGCAGAGATGAAAGATTGTAAAAACCTCTCTCTTTTTTTTTTTTTTTTTTCCTTAGGGAATTACAGCTCACAAAAGTTCTTATAACTCCTTACAGCAGCTATTTTACTACTCAGGGAGGATATTTACTAGGTCACTTTCTTCCTGCAGCAGGCCTCAGTGTTAATAAACGGTGTCTGTGAGTTACTTTATGCTCTTCATACTTTATTTTGATCTAGCTGTGTGTTTAAGGAGCTAAAGAGAGTGTGTCTTGATGAACTACTTACACCAGAGTTTGCTCTAGGCCAAAATGTAGAGAGGGCTTTCTTCTGGGTTTTTTTAAAGTTTTTGTAGGTACATTGAAATCTGAAAAATGGGGCGAGCTGCCAAGGTTGCTCTGTGAGTCTGTTAGCTTCTGCTCACTCAGCATTAACATCTGTCTTCACTAAAGTGTTACTGGACCCCCGGTACACTACACGGAGTGAGCTCCAGAGGCGCTTATAGAAAGCAGAGCTCAGGGAGGGGGGAGACCCGCGTCCCCCAAGCCCCCAACTAGTAGCACTTTTTCAGTCAAATGATGGCACAGCTTTACTCCAGAAGGCTCTGTCCCAGATCCGCATGCTGGTGAAACATAATTCCAAAGACAAGCACGGGGGAGAGATGGGGAGATTGTGCTGAGAAGAACCAGTACCTGGATGCTCCCCCTCAGACTTTTTTCCCCTTCAGAAGGTGACATAAATTACAGCAAAGATTTCTTTCTCTTTCCAAACAAGAAGTCAGATGATTTTAGTATATAGTTCAAACTCAAAGTGTAATACCCCTGGAGGCCAGTTACCCCTAAGCCCTCAAATGAGGCACAGTCATTACAACATCAAGCTCAGCGCTAACACACCCAAAGCAAGGCAGTACCGCATGCCTCTCTGGTGAGGTTGCACAATATCTTTGTACCTAATTAACATCTATGTGTCCCTCCTATAAAGAAACCAATTCTGGATAAATGTAAATACATGAGTCTTACTCAGCCCCTTTCAGGTTCTATCAAGGGGGTGTGGGGAAAGTCAAATAACCCAGCCCCCACCCCACCCCCAGTGCTTGGTTTGAGTCTCACATGAGACTTGGGTGCTCTCAGTGAGGCTGAGCTCATAGGTAACATCCAGCAAGTCAGTGAACTTGGGATCATATCCCTGAGGTGACAGCAGCATCCTGCTCTGCAACCTATGCAAAACCAAACAAGCTGCCTGGTAAACAGCAGTGCACTTCTGAAGGCACGTCTTCGGCATATGTACCATCCCATTTTAAAAAGTAAGGTCCAGCTTTCTATGAGCTGACAAATTTCCAGGTTTTCCTTTGTGTACTGTGTTTTACATGCCCGCCATACAATCAGCAGCTCCTGGATTTGTGGATTTATTGGCTGTGACCAGACACAGGCTAAGTAAGTAAACAGATTAATATGTATTAACATACTGCATTCGTTCAAAGTTCAGAACTTGTGCACACATGTGAAGGTGGTATTTATCCATGGTTGTTACTGAGGAAGCTGATTAAAAACAGGATCATGCAAAGTAAGCAGTGCAGTGAAAAGACAGCATTAAAACATTTTTTTGACTAAAATCTCCAGAATAATGGTTACCTGATTTAATGGCTCATCAAACTATAGCTCTCACATAATCTTCAAGGGTTTGGTGGTTTTATGTTGTAACTTGTAGCTGACGCTGCAAGAAGTGAGAGTTCTTATGAAATTATTTCTGTATTGTTACCCATAAAAACCATCCTTATGAGAAGTCAGAATGCTTCCTCTACAAAAGACAAAGGAAGCGAAACGACAGTCATATATTGGCCACTTCCTAATGAAAAAGAGGCCTCAAAACAGAGACAGGGACTTACAATTATAGCACTTTTTTTTTTAATTTTTTAGCTTGTAGTCTTGAAAAGTTTGGATATTTTTTGTCTAAATATAGTGGGACAGTAAGTTAACTAAGCCCCCATTTTATAATAGCAATAAAAAGCTCCAGGTGTGTGTTAACACTTTCAGAGCTGTGGGTGTTAAGCACAGCGGTATGAGCTGCCACCTCCCCCCCACCCCCCGTCCCCCCCCCCCCCCCCCCCCCCACACACACACCCCCGCCCAGCAAGGCTGAGCAAAACCCTCGGCCGGGCTCCCTGCAGGGAAACCGCGCTCCCAGCCCAGTTGCCAGAACACAAGGATGCATGGCCGAGGCTAAAGAGGGGGCGACTTTTTAATGTTTGCCCCCCAAAAAACTCCAGGGTTTATTAAGTAATTTTAAATCCAAAACCTGGAATGAATCAGGAATGTGGCAGTTTTTACAGCAGGGGATATCCTGGGAGACTCCCCTTGCAGCAGCTGCCTGCCCCCCAGCTCTCAGTCTGAGGAAGAGATGCCTTACAGCCTGTGCAGCATGAGCCACCACTGAAACCCTGCCGCTGAGGAAGAAGACTCAATCTTCATCGAGAAAGTGACAAAAAGAATTTTTTTGTTGAAAATGTTTGTGAAAAGATTTTTCCAACAGCCTCTCAGCTGCTGTCCAGTCCAAGTGCTCCGGGATATGATGATCAAATTTTTCACTTCAGATCTTAAAAAAAACCCCAGCTACTTGTTTTAGTGCCTAAGCAGCAGCTTAGATCACTTGAGAATTTAGTGCTTAGACTTGTACTAGATGTTTTATGTGACACTTGCTTTTCAAGACCTGTGATTAAGCTGTCCTCATACCCATCAAGCAGCTTTTCAACTGGACAGTCTCTTGCGGGGTGGAAATCCTCACCATTAGCACAGGCATTTTAAGCAAAGCATTTGCTGATGTTGTTCTGCTTCTCTTCTCAGCCCAGACCAAACTTTGCATCTCCGTTATGGGACTTATGCCTGAATTTTTAAGCCAGGTTAGTGATTTAGAATGTTCACTGTCAGGTCTCCTAAAAAGCCTATTTACCAGAGAGCAGCATCCTTGATTTCTCTCAGTCTGGGTCTGATTTGACTGCAGCTTTTCCATACCTTACATAAGTATCTTTGCAACCTAGAGGTTAATCAGTGCCTTGTCCTCACTTACAGCCCTCCAAAATATCTAACTTACTACAACACACCACCAAGTCAACAAAGGGATGGAGGAAAACACATCTCAGATGTGCCAAGCACTTCCCTGGGATCTGAGAGGATCTGAGACCAGATGAGAATCTAAAAGTGGGTCTCCCTTTCCCAGTACAGGTGGATACAGTACAGAGCAGCAGGCAGGCAGCCCAGCCCTGGAAACTGTGCCCTGTGCTGTTTGACATGCACAGTCAGAGGCACCAAGCACACCCCAAGCCTGCCAGCTGGCTCACGCTCCACAAGCAAGGTAAGGCAGTGGCCAGGTAGGCAAAGGCTTCTCTGGATTTCCCTGCAGGCTGGTGATGTCTGGAGCAGGGTGGGGTGCCAGTGGAAATGGAGATGCTGTAGGGGCTTTAAGCATCTACAGGACTGGACAAAGCTGAACGTGGGTCTCCTAGGATCTGGCTGTTGAGATGAAGCACTTGTGGTGGAACTTGGGTGTTCATGGTGGATCTAGCCTTCACCACACTCAAATCTTAGATCAGTGAAAATGCGGGTCGATGTAGCTCCTGACTGAAGTATCATCTGGAATTATCATCAGAGTTTTGTTGTGACTCCATAAATAGCCTGTGACACCATGAGCACCTCTTGTCTGTCTTTTCCAATTAAGCACTTAAGAGTTTCCCAAGGTAAATATTAATACTTCAGAAAGCAAATACTAACATGCACAAAATCCTTTCCAACCTTTCTGCTTAAATAGCTATCATTTTTTAGTGAGGTCACAGCATCCAGTTTTCTATAATAAAAAATAAGCAGGATAAGTAGTTTTACTCCTGTCAAAACTTGAATGCAATTTTATGTTTTTCTTTGACTTACCCTATAAATATTTTTACTACAACATTCAAAGTTTATGAGATCTCTAAGACTTGTAAAGAGGTTGAGTAACTGGAAACCAAAGGCTAATACCTACCACAGGGACTTAGGGGTTTTTCTTAAGCAAGCTATTTATTAATATTAACAAAGGGTATTTTACTGATGATCTGTTTACAAAACTGAATATTGTTTTACCTTTCCGTTCCAGTGTAAACAAATCAATGAGGAGGGACAAACAGAGGCAAGCACCACAATGCCCAACAATGCTGTTCAAGGGATCTTTTCTCAGGTTACGATTTTCTGGCATTATCCCTTGAGCTGAGCTTCAGCAGTTGAATCGCTGCTGAGCCCAAGCGCAGCTCGGGAGCTACAAATCACAGCCACACTGGGCCAGAGGAAAGAACCGAGTCCACCATTTGTTGTGGATGCCTTTGACAAGCTGTGTCATTTTTCCTGTTCATGAGTCACTCACCAGGAGACTTTATCTTTTCTAATGCATTTACTATCTATAATTATAGTTGCAACATTTATCCTCCCATACAAGAAAATGTTACCATGCCTGAACATGACCAGGAGGAGCTGTGTCACAGGCCAGGAGGTAGGAGGTGATCTGCCCATAACCACTATGGCCACAGGAGAACACGCAGGTTTCAGCTCATCTTCTGGCACAGCAGAGGAGAGCTCTGTGTTGCTATTTATTTGCTAGTCACTATTTTATTTCTGCTCCCAAACCATGATTTACTGACTGAAGATTAACTATTCCAAAAAGTTTGCGCAAGCAGGCAACCCAGCCTTTTGTGCAAACATCTGTGGATAGCCATGAAATGAATAACTTGGGCCCAACTGAGCAAGGAGTCAAAATATTCACACACTTTGGCTAAGCCCAGAAGAGCAGAGCCATCCTTCCCCTGGCTGCCCTGTCTCCTGACCACCTTCAGAGCCTTGTGAAGCCCACCATGCCACTGCACTCCTGAGGACAGCTGCTCACCCAGAATCACGGCTGCTCCAGACTCTGTTTCTAATCCTCCTTTCTTTACAGATTAACAAATTAAGCCTTAATAGGGTTTAAACCTTTCCCAGCCATAAAGCCCAGTACTGGATTCATCACACCATTATAGCTCCCTCCCTACCGACGTAGCTCCAGGGTAGATGGGGTGCTAAATCTAATCAAACAACCAAACAAGAAGATGATGTTCTTAACTGACCAAAAACTGGTAAAAAATCCAAGCTACATTCCTTTATGTATATATGCAGTCAGTTCCTTTTGCAGGCGTGTGCATTTGGGTTTTGTTATTGTCCTCTGTTATGCATCTTCTCAGCTAGTGGATTACATCTATACGCAAGACATACACCTGAAAGCTCCACTTGCATGCACTGTTGCATGTTCAGTTTATGCTGCTCATGACTAAATAATGTATGTGAACATTTCCTCATCTGCACAGCCTCTCTGTGGAACACCCCAAGTCCCTTGTGTAGGTCTGTGTTGGACCTTTAACAGACTACAGTCATCCAACTTAATCTGATTTCCAGCTGCTTATCAGTCACTACCTAAGGACCTCACCACCTCAGCTGCACAGCAGCCATAGCCAGGCTTCCTATTTTTCAGGCTGGATAGCACTGCATTAGTTTACAGATGCCATTTGGAAAAAAGGAGAACTGGAAGGGATTGCAAAGTGGTTATGTGATCTGACAACTTGTGCAGTGTCCAGGTGAAGCTTCCACAACTGACATGAATCAAATCTCCTTATAAAATCATATTTTTATAAATAAATCTCCTTATGAAATACCGTATTTTGGTATTTTGCCACTCTGACCCAGCGTTTAGCCACACAGATTACAGGAGAGAGGTTCACATTGTTCAACCCTTTGTTGCTAAAGCCTGTTGTGTGTTTTACTCAAGGATCACTTGAATCCAAGGTGTGCCCTTTCAGCCTTGGGAGCCCAGGTACATGATAGAAAGGGGGACCTAATATTGCAAAATGAAAGGGAAGGTTAAAACTGTGGATTTTAATAGAGAAAAATAATATTATTTCAATACATACTGGACCTGTTTCAGTGGCAGTCAGTGGGAAAGGACAGCCAGAACCCCTCTAAAACGGGCTTTGTCACAAAGGAAACTGTGCAGGGCTCAGCCTTCATGCCATGCTCTGGTCCGCTCAGTATAAATGCCATGACTGTGATAAGGGTAATGATTAATACGAGCACAGTGATGCCTGCACATCTGTGGCCGTGCAGGCACACAGGCTTTGGCAGCAGCTTCATGGAGATTTTGATTACGCAGCAAACGGAAGAGCCAGAGGAGGAAAGTAAGCAGACCTGGATTCAGTGGGTTTGCTTAGTGTGGCTTCCCATCCTAAGAGAAGTCTTTAACAAGGACAAGGTCCTGAGCTCTTGATGTGCTAGCCTTCCTCCAGTGGCTGTATAGGGATAGTTTAGACCAACTGCTTTGAAAATAGAAGGAGTCAGAGAAAATTAACCAGGCCATTGATAAAATGCTACTTTCTTCCTTTTGAGGTGGCAGTTCCCCTTTTCTTCTGAGGTCTGCTTTAGGACAGGAGAAGGCTTTGAAAACACTTCCCACCTTATACAATCCTTGACATGTGAGCAAAAGCACTTTGTTGTTAGGTGGTGTTAGGTGGCACCAGCCAGCCAGCAATTGATTGCCCTCACCGCATTTCCCAGCTGTCCTCCTGCTCTCGCAGTGCCAGCCCAGTGCAGGTCTTTGGCACATAAACATGGTTTGGACTCCAAAAGGCAATGAACAGGTGAGAGGAGAAACAATACTACTGAGCTGGGTGGTACGAGCTGGGGCTCAAAGGGTAGTCCCTAGTGAGCAATTTTGTCCTTCATGACTCATACCAAATTGGAGTGCTATCGTTGCATTACACCTTCATCTGGTACCTTCAAATCAGCATAAAAACACACTATAAAACTAATAGGATTCTGTGGTAATTGTTCTGCTACAATAAACACGCCTGACATGAAACGCACTGAACTTTCTGGTTTCTCTGGTGCCCGTTTCTTGAAGGGGATCATAACAGGGTGAGAGAGAGAAAGAATGGGAAATAACTCCGGAAAGAAAATTATCAAGGTTATCCGGGTGACTGATGATTATTGGATTATGATACCACAGGGAAATTAACATTTTAAAGGCTGGCCAAGCAGAAGTAGAAAAGCTCTCCAGCTTTTTCCAAAATAAGCAAGCTTTTCAGTGCGCATCTCCCTCTGCAGTTGGATGGCAGTGCAAGGCATATTTATTACTGCTCCGGTTTGCAGGCTGCCTGGGGTTTGTATGCTGGTCCCCAGACCTCAGGTACTTCCCCACCACGTTCTTCTTCCTTGACTCACAGTCAGCAGCACCCTTTCCACCAACTGCCCTGAGGTGTACACTAGGTTTTTGGTGACTTTCCTGCAGACAGGACTGAACATGCCAGTTTTGGAAGAAGGCAACCAACTCCAGGATCTCCAAAGCTGTCCATGTAGGTTTATTATGTTGGCTGTTAATTCACTATTTTTTTCTGGTTTTGCAAAGAAGCATTCTATGGCTGCCTGCCACCATTTAAGCAGAGCTGACATCTGGTCAAGATGACCAAGGAGCAGCAAAGGGCACCCAGGTACAAAGAGAAGCTGACAGGTATGAAGCAATGTGGTGAGGCAAGAGTGGGAGACCTGCCAAAAGAAAAATAGCAATGTGCCCATAAAATGAAAACAAACATATTCCCTGCAAAGGGGAGCTACTCCTGGTCAGGAAGGTTTGTTGACTGCAAAGCAAGCCCTAGAAGAAGAAGTTTTGTTTTAAGGCACCTTGTACACACTGTCTTCAGATTCTCCAGTGTAGTGCTACTGGCTAGACTGGCTGTCAGGATCTCCTTTTCCTTTGTACAGGGTCACTGAGTTTGTCCTGAACCTGCTGACTTTCCTCTCTTTAGAGTGTATTTTTAGAAGTCAGAAATGTGCCTGTTCTTCTTTACATTTTAAATCAAAAAATCTCAGATGATTTGCCTCAGACATTCCAAAAGAAAAAAATAAATCTCCTGTGGCTTCATATTACATACGAAGTGTTTCAAGCCTAATGTAGATTTGGGGAATTATGTTTGGTGGCAAAGTTAGAAAGTGTTTTAGTTCAAATTTAGAATACAGCACTACCTATAACCTCAACCTCAGACTCCACAACTCCAAGTTTAGCTTCTAACGGACTCTCTCCACACAGTGGGCTAAATCCCTGGCTGCTGCCTAAGTACTACTTTAGGTGGCAAAGTCCAAAATTTAGACTCTCAAAGCCCTCACTCAGCACCACATGAGTATCCAAGAGTGAAGTGCTTCACATGCATAAGCATAAATTTTCTGGGCATGCATTTGTGAGCATCCCAGTTTCTGCCTCACAAATTGTGCCCTTTGTATAGAGCGAAGGAGCTAACCTTGCCCTGAAGGAGGCTCTGGATGCCATGTTTCCTTGCCCTGTCATCCAAGTACCTTAACTGCCATTCTCTGGAGTCAAATACTGTCCTGTGTATTTAGTCTAAATCTGCTATCCATAAGAGAGGTCTACCCAGCAAAAGTTTCTGAGAGATTTCCCAGAAAGTGTCTGAAATGGGTTCAAGTCCATTCAGGTTGGTTTGGGATCTGAGCCAAGGTGTCTGGCACAGCTGACAAGTGCTGACGCAACTGGACAACCAGCACTGAGGAGGCAGGGAGGAAATGGGAGGTAATGGTGGGGAGGAAGAGGATAAAGCCATACTCCCTCTGCTTGTTATAACATTTCTGGGCTTTCCCACTGGCTTTTCTGTATCTCTGTGCCACATTTTGACACATCTTACATTACATACATTGTAATTTAGTGAGGAAGAAATAACCTGAATTCACCTGAAGAAGGATCTTTTATCTGGAGGAGAGGAAGCAAAAACAAGAGGTCCTTTGTACTCCAGTAAAAAAAAGTGTTCAAGCTTAGTGAGGGATCCAAGAAAAAGAAATTAATGTAGACGTATTTGTTATTTTGCCTACATCTGCATACTTCCTGTGCTACCGGAATAGTAAAATTAATTTACTTTCATAGTTTTCAGAGTTTCTTTGGATCCCTTTAACCCTCCTTACCTGTGTGTGTTCAACAAAGCAGCAGTTTCTGAATTCAGATTGCCCATAAGGCTGGTGCTCCAGCAAAGGGGATGTTTAAACTACTGTCTTGGTTGATGAAAAGGAGAGTAAAGCCAAAATGTGGACGCATGGCTTTAGAAGAGCTCTTTCCACCAGGCTGAGCATTAGCTGTATGCACAGGCTCTCATGCTTCCCCTGCTCACCAGGTAGCAGCACTGCCTCCTCTCTGGCACGTTTCCAAGTGACAGGAAGTCTAGTGCTGGTTTACAGAATTAAGACTATTTTACCCCGCTGCCCAAGCTCTCCAGGTTTCATACTGACACCCACAGAGAACGAGACACCAGTTTGAAGCCAGAGGCAAAAAGGCTAGTGCTAGAACTGCAATGATATTCACTGAACTCGTCTCAGAGTCAGAAAGTAATCTATTAGGGTATATTCCTGCCAAGATTTTAGCATTCACATAACTCAGGCATAGTCTCCAACAGCAAATAGAGTAATAGTATCCAGAACACAAGCTTGGCTTCCATTTCCGATTGACATTCAATAAAGGTCAGGTCCTGCTTTCCCTGAACTCACTGTGAAAATCCTAATTAACTTCAATAGAGAGCAGAACGGGCCCCAAAGAGTTAACAGTAGTACGATATAAAACAGAAACAAAGCAAACTCTTAATCAAAAAATTATGTACAACCTCTCTGGGGCTTTACAGTTCAAAATAGAAGCAGAATTTCAGCCTCTAAGATTCATCGATAACATTTTAGATGCAAAATTTGTGATCTGTACAGTGCCAGAGACAACACATTCCAGTATGCATAACATTTTACTTATCTCCTATGAGTTGCAGGGCATAATGTTTTTCACTGTTTAGGAATAACTCAGCAATGAGTCACCACTGAAAACCCCTGTTCTAAACTGGATTTCCCCAACGAACCTGGACTGTCTCACTTAATTTGAAAAGTCCAAAGAAACCACAAAACCTGCTTTACAGCCCATAGTTTGTGTCTACTGTCCCATGGCTACCTCGCGTGGCACGGGAGGAAAGAGCAGATCAAGGCAAGGGAAGGGTGGGGGCACCCTGGGGATCCCTGGTCTGGCAGAGGCAACTGCACGGCACAGGGCAAAGGGGCTGGAACAGAACCACGCTCTCAAAGCCACCGCTGGCGTTCCCACCTCCCACTAAGCAAGCAGCACGTTTTCAGACAGAAACCCTAGTCATTGATTTCAAGGCAGTCGGACTCCCACTGGCTTTCAAAAAGCTCTTTATCTCCCACCCTGCCTGTGCTCAGCACCGAAACATGTTATCAAGCAGGCACTGACAATGAGTGCCAGGGTTTGGGATGCAAAGCTGGGTTTCCAGGATGCTACGCAGCCTAGTACTTTAGCTAGAGGACTTTAGCACACAGGACTTAATGCTGATAAAGGTCTGCACGGCTTGCTTTGTTATGTTTCTCATTCTAAGGGATACATGCAGCAAAGGCTCGGCCACCAACTACCCAATTCATGTTCTTTTAATGCAGAGTATTTCTACCGGTACAAGCAGTTTTCTCCATCAGCTTGTTATATGGTAACTTTTGTGCCCACTAACCTGAAAATCCGTGGCCTCAGATCTCACACCTCTGCCTGCATCATTAAGGCTCAGAACCAAGGGAGTAACTCAGCTTGCATTTGACTTGGCACAGCCAGAGGGACAGCTGCACTGTTTCTTCACCTTGAACCTTGATGCTGAAGCAGACAGTACACCTCCTGAGGGCCCCAGTCCTGCACCACTATCTTTTCAGCCTGGATAAAATTCCAGGGAAAGCTTTGTACTAGTGCTGCCTCCTGTGAGTCTTGTGGAAGCTGAGCAGGTTGAGGTTGCACTTCTTAAGGCATAACTGGGACCAGGCAGAGGGTTTCTCCTAATGCGTGCTCCATGGAAGCTCCTGAAAAGCCCTGGGAGTACAAGAAGCCTTCCTGACACAGCCCTTTTTCCTGCCATCATTTTACTTTAACTCTCTTAAAGCCAAGATTTTCTTCTCTAGTGCATTGAATGTGGAACTACCAGTCAGACTGAAAACTGTTCAGTGGGGAAAGGGCAACAAATACAATATTCGAGGGGGATGTAGGAGGGAAGAGAAAACATCCTAACTAATTTTCACTGAGGTGAACCCAATTCACTTTTACAGATTTCTGAACTCAGAAGTTTGAATAGCATAACTGTAAATAATATGCCAACAGAATGATTAAAGGAGAAGTATCAGGTCCTGTCTGTCCAACCTAAAATTTTTATTTTAAATAAGGTTTGTTTAAAATTTCAAAGACATTTACAAATATCATTTGACAACTGAGTAGGCCATAGTGTTACTGGCCAAATTAAGCAAGTAAAAGTGAAGGTATTTGCACCTGCTTTTAAGAGCTAGATATATGTGATTGTACTCTTTCTGTTTGGGCAGTGATTTACCATTCTGCCATTGCTTTCTTTAGCACTTCACAAGCATTGCTTCTTGTTGAGAAGAAGATTTTCTTGCACAACAGTCATTTAATTCTTCAAGGATTTTTTTTTTAGACTGGCCAAGCCCTTTGAAAGAAATTTTAAAGTTTTGGAACTTTTCAGTTAATAATTCATACTTTCCCTTAATCAAACACATATTCAATGCTGAAGTTAAAAAAGATATTTTATTGTGAGAACATTGCATAGCTTTAATAATTTTCAGCAGACAAAGTAAACCTTCATGAATTAAGGATGCAGCTCTGACAATGCCAGTTTGCACTGTCTCATGTCCTAGCTTAGAGTAAATTAAAACTTCTAAAAATTATGTTCTATTGAGCACCAACAGAAAGGTTTTGTACCACTGCACTATGGAACATAGCTAAAAGCATCTAGTAAATTTGTGCTACATCAAATTCTATTCTTCCTTTTAATCACCCCTACAGAGTTTTTCTTCTGTAAAAGTCTTCTTGTGTTGTCACAGCCCCGCTGGAAATAGCCTCATTCCATCTTCTTCATTCCCTCCCATCAGGTATTTGTATGCATGAGTAATGTCACCCTGAGCCTTCTCTCCTGCAGGCTGAACAGTCCCAGCTCTCTCAGCCCCTCCTCATATGTCAGATGCTCCAGTCCCTTAATCATCTTCATGACCCTTCAATGGACTCCCTCCAGTATGTCCATATCTGTCTTGTACTGGAGAACCCAGAACTGGACATAATACTCCAGATGAGTCTCACTAGGCCTGGGGAGAGGGGAAGGACAACATCTCCTGACCTACTATTGATGGCACATCCTAATGCAGCCCAGAATTCTATTAGACACCTTTGCTGCAAGGACAGTTTGATGGTTCATGTTCAACTTGGTGTCCACCAGAACTCCCAGGGCCTCTTCTACAGAGCTGCTTTTGAGTTCGTTGGCCACCATCATGCACTTGTACATAGGTTTGTTCCGGCCCAGGTAAAGGACTTGGCACTTCCCTTTTTTAAACTTCATGAGGTTCATAGGATCACAGAATGGTTTGAGTTGGAAATGACCTTAAAGATCATCTAGTTCTACCCCCCTGCCATGGGCAGGGACACCTTCCACTAGACCAGGTTGCTCAAAGCCCCATCCAGCCTGGCCTTGGACGCTTCCAGGGATGGGGCATCCACAGCTTCTCTGAGCAACCTGTTCCAGTGCCTCACCACCCTTGCAGTGAAGAATTTCTTCCTAATATCTAATCTACATCTACCCTCTTTCAGTTTAAAGCCATTCCTCCTTGTCCTGTCACTACAGGCCCTTGCAAAAAGTTCCTCTCCAGCTTTCTTGCAGGCCCCTTTAGGTACTGGAAGGTTCTATAAGGTCTACCTGGAACCTTTTCTTCTCCAGGCTGAACAACCCCAACTCTCTCAGCTTGTCTTCATGCGAGAGGCGTTCCAGCCCCCTGATCATCTTTGTGGCCTCCTCTGGACCCACTCGAGCAGGTCCATGTCTTTATTATGCTGGGGACCCCAGAGCTGAATACAGTACTCCAGGTGGGGTCTCACAGGAGCAGAGTAGAGGGGAAAATCACCTCCCTTGACCTGCTGGTCACGCTTCGTTTGATGCAGCCCAGGATGTGATTGGCTTCCTGGCCTGCAAGCAGACATTGTCGGCTCATATTCAGTTTTTCAGCCACCACTAACCCCAAATCCTTCTTCACAGGGCTTCTCTCAATCCACTCATTGCCTAACCTGTATCGATGTTTGGGATTGCCCTGACCTAGGTTCCCATCAGCTCATCCCATTTCTCCAGCCTGTCAAGGTCCCCAGAATGACTTTTCTTAACACCATTCCTGCACACTCAGACTATGTCTCCATATTCCTTCCCCTTCTGTCTCACCTGACTATTTCTATTTCTTATGTGCTTCCTTTTTCTGTTTGAGTTTTGTCAGGAGTGCCCTGTTCATCCATACAGGCCTCCTGACGTTGTTTGATGTTCTGCACATTGGGATTGACTGTTCTTGAGTTTGAAGGAGATGGCCCTTGCAAATCAGCTATCTCTTCAGGACACTTCTTCCTTATCTGTGTGCATATGTTGGGGTGGGCTCATCTCTGTCTTGCTTGTTGACTTTAAGGTCTCTCCTGCCCATTCCACCCTTTGTTTACCATCCTGGTCTGCCACTTCACCACTTCTTTTGTGAGCTGTCATCTCCCTTTTCTGTCATTCCTGGTTTGAATCTCCCCTCTCCAGGCTGGTCAGCCTGTTGGCAAAGATGTTTTGCCCTGCTGGGTCAGGTGGATCTCATGTCTTCCTAGAAGTCCTAAATTCTCAGAGTCCCATGGCTATAAAACCAAATCCCTGTTGCCAACGCCATCTGTGCAATCAGGTGTTGACCTGCAGGATCTGTCTAGTCCTCCTCAAGCCCTTCACCCTCCTTGGTAGGATAAAGAAGAAACCCACCTGGTCCCTGGGCCCTTGACCCTCACCCCAGAGCCACATAGTCACTCTTGTTATACTTCACAACCATTTAAGCCAAAACAAAAAGATGAAATAAATGAGTCAATTTTCTGAAGTTGTTCATATTTCAAGGGAGGTGGGAGAAAGACAGAGAGATGAGAACATGGATTTCATTTCCTTTCATGTACTCAAAGATCTGACATTTGCAGAATCTTCTATTAGGTTTGCAAATCTTCTCTTCTTGTAGCCCTCAAGGAAAAAGGAAAAAGAAATGCGAATCCACAATTTAAACAAAAAACATTCCCTGCCATTAGCATTTCTTTGATGATCCTTTGGTTTATTGTTGTGCATTAACTTCTGTATAATCACATAATTGCTACAACATTCATATAAATAATGCATTTGGAAGAGAAAGTAAACAGTGTGTCACATTCTATTCTCCAGCGAATTTAGCAGGACCCTCTGGCTTGACTTTAGTGCTAAAGCTGCCCTTTTGCCTCGAGGTAGCTAACGCCTGTTAACAAAGTTGAAGTAAACAGGGAAAATAAAAGCACTTTCATTTTATCACGAGATAAATTTGATGGGTCAGCCCTAAAGCTCTCAGTGAATTTACTCCATGACAAAAAACCTAATGTGTCTTGTCTTCACTGTATCGGTACATCAAGGGACCTGATGTGTGTTAGCTATCACTAGCAGAAAAGACAAACACAACTTGTAGCACCCCTTCCCCAGGTCCTCTTGGGTTTTCCTTTTATGAAAGTTTCTGGTAAAAGCTTCTATAAAGTCACAGAACAGAGTTGCCCATGTCTACCAGCTGGTTTTTTGCACTACATGAAAATATTTTTCAATTACAATCCTCTCTTCTCTCTCCCTTTCAGACACTTACAGTTTAAAAAAGCCAGCCCCTTCAGTGTTTGACACAGTTTCAGCTCCAAGATCTAGAGCCAATTTTGAAAACTACAATTTATAATGAGCAATTTATAATTGTACAGCTGGAAAAAGGTTATGTCACTTTGAAAGAGACAGCTAAAGATGGAATGGAGACAACTGAATTGTGCACTGAAAGCACCAGGATTTTACCCATATGTTTGGGCCTGAATTCCGCCAGGTTCTTATAAACAGGAATTTCAAAGGCTTATCTTACAGGTTTAGAGGGTGAATCCATTCTGGTTAGTTTTAGAGCCTAAGTCCAGAGACACATAGGAAGGAGGCTGTGTAAGAGGAGGGGAAGATTACATGTCCACAGACATGTGAGGTCTTTATTTTGTTGAATATGCTTATAACGCTGCCAGTCCATTAGACACACAGGCAGGATCTGAGGGTTTCACACCAACTCCCCAGTGAACGTAAAAGGAGGAAAACATAAAATTAACACTGACAGCTTTCAGTGCTATCCTCACCCTGATACTCACTATCTGGTGACAAATTGAGCGACTTTTTGATAGTGAACTAGACAAGGCTTCCCAAAGGAGAAGGATACTCCTGTAACCAGACAGAGCAGGGAGCAACTCAAGTCAGAAAGACCCTGAGAAAGGGAAGCGTTTACCACGAGGACTGCTGGGGAAGGAGAGGCAACATGCGGTGAGAGCTGGGATGCCACGCACAGGGGCCTGGGTGTTCTGTGCACCTCTCCTGCACCAGAGGGAGCAGAGCAGTGAAGCAGCTTGATGCCTCATTCAAGCATCCTCCTCGGCCAGGGCTATTCAAAAGGGCAGGCTCGGGTGGCAGCAAAGAAAAGGCAGCTCTTACATCTCTGTGCTTTGCCCCACAACCCCAGCTCATTCCTTTTACACATCCCGAACTCTGACTTTACCAGTTTAATGACTTTGCTCAGGCAGTTTCCAGCATGTCAAGATTCACTGCAGTCCCTCAGCAGCAGTGCTATCTCTATCCCTGGTGAGTCTGGGATGCTCAGAGGACCTGCCTGGGTATAGGTGACAGGAGCTTTTTGGTGTTCAGGCAATTCTATGGGCCACGAGCATAGTAAAACATCTTTCTGCTTGCAGTCCGACCCAGACTGTGCTCCCACATGTTATCTTGTACTGAGACGCCATTTCCTGAGCAACATCCTGTGCATTTCAAAAAGAATTCCCACTGTGAATGTAAAAAGAGGCCCAGTTTGTTCATCCCTGGTTTTAAGTGCTTTCCTACTATAGTGAGATCAGGATCAGCATGTGTTAATCTTTTAGACTTCCTATTTTCTAAGCTTGTCTTTCCATCAGTTCCAGTAGCAGCTCCAGCTGTTACTGCCCACAGAGAGCCAGAGTTTCTATATTGCTCATGAAGCTTGCCCTAGTCAAGATTAGAAATGACTAATGGTAAAATATTAGTAGATACCTGGACTATGTTACTGCTTCCACCACTATGATCAGTGGGTGGGTGGGAAACACCTAACATGACTGCCTCGTGTATAGATAGCTTGCTAAGACATATGTGTAAATGGGTATATAAAATTTCCAAAGCTGCTTCAGTTTTCCACCTATCCTTGTTGTTCAACTCATGGTATCACTAGTTTTTCTGGTTTTGTGAAAGCACAGTTGTGTCTGTCATCAACTTTGGGTGATAAGATCAGATTTTGAACTTGGATGCGAACCACATGGTAATTCCCTGCTCTATAAAGAAAAGAAAGACAATAAAAAGCCCTCAGCTCTGATTTTGTTTCCTCTGAGCCTCATTAGGCACTTAGCCAGCGACTAGTCAGGTACAAAGGCACAAGTACTCAGAAACGGGCCTCAGAGGTCCTGCCTTCCATCTGTGAGGGGTAAGTGTGAACCATAAGCCAAATTCATTTAGTTTCTTTTACATAATTGTCAGCTTCACTCAAAGCAGTTTCTTCTCCTTGGTTGCAAGGGAAGACAGTCAATTGTTGTTCTATTCACTTCATCACATAAACCCATCTGACAGCCATGACAGCAACTGCTTGCTAATTATGGAGCAAAATTTGCAGTGCAAGGTTTGTTGTGCCAACGGTCCCCAGAACAATCCTGGGATTGTTTTATGAGAAGATTGGGCAGTCAGGGTTGAGCACTTTTGCTTCAATTATCCCCATGTGCTGTCACGGCTTGGAGCTGCTCTAGTGGAATGAAGAGAAGAAAATGAATGAGCTCTGCTCCAACCCTGGGAGCAGTTGCTGAACCCTGAAGAGCTTGGTTGGTTGTATCTTTGTTAACTGCTATTACAGATATTATTGCCTGGTAGTGGTGCTGAAGCTGAGGGTCCATTAGCACTTCCATGCTATGTCCAGGGATTTATAGCTCTACTGCAGAGACTTACTCTGCAGTGAAACTCAGCATGTGGTCTCAGCTAAACCCATCTCTCTAACTTTATTATTCAGTACTTTCGGTGACCTAATAAAGTTCAAATATTGCTGGCATTGGATGTCGTTAGTTTGCTGATTTTATCAAGATTAATTGATTTGGAGGTAAAGGATGACTAACAGAAAAGTTCATCTCACTGGAGTGGAATTAAAAATATATCAAGGAATTAATTGCTCAGTGTAGGAATCTGAATGATGTGCAGACACATAAAAAGATTACTCTAAAAGAAGAAATGCAACCAGCTGGTTATAAACCAGAATTATCCTTTCCCAAAATATTCCAAAAGAAAACTGATTCCTACTGAAGTTACTGGGCCACAGATTCTCAGGTTCTCACATGGTGTGGGTTTGCAAAGCACCTTCATGAGCCCCAGCTGGTTACGCTGCTCAAGAATTTTGTCTTTGTGACCTAAGTACACTTGTGTGGCTCTCGCTTCCAACAGAGCTTCAGTGATAAATTGGAAAAATAAAACTTGGAGACGAGGCTATGTTTGCTCCTTGCAGACATTAAGTTATTGCAGAACATGCCATCTCTTTGCAAAAACCAAGAATCAAGGCCATGCCATGGACTTTGGCAGCTGCACAACCCTCATGCCTGGTTACCCCCAGGGACAGCTCAGCTGAGCCCTCTCTCACCACCACTGCTCCTCCTCCTGCAGCTATGCCTGCTCCCCTTGCACCCTCTGCAGCGCTCAGCAGGTTACGGCAGGACCAGCTCAGTTTACTGGCCTAGCAGAAAACTAATCAATCCTTCTGCTGAGTTAGTTTTCTAGCAGATGGCACATTGCATCAGCTCACCAGGCTGTCAGACAAGCCAGAGCCAGAGTGCTCTCACAACTGGGGGCGACACTGTAAGCACGCCTTTTGTTTGCAGCAAGATATTACATCAATACTCTGAAACTTTAAACCACACCCTCTTGTCTCTACAGATTTACAGCATGGATTTGGATGGCAGCGAAGAAGGATTTATGCCACAGGTCCACTAAAGGTTTACCTAGAGCCCTTCAGCGCACTGGAGCAGTATAACTACAATGGCAACAAAACCTCCTCTCTGCCATAGCCTGCAAAGACTCCTGAAGGAGCTATTCCTCTCTTTCATGGATGTGGACCATGTAACGTGGTCCGTCTTAACTACAGGCAAGCAGGATATCCTTCTCTGTTCCACAGAGATTGTTGTTGTTCCCACTGGAAATGTTTTGGAAAGATGGCAACAACTCCAGAAAACTTAAGGTTTCACCAAATCTGAATTTTGTAGCAGGAAGCCTTTTTCTACCCACCCCCAAACCCCCATACAGACAGATATGACCATTTCAGAAACATCTTCCAAAGTCTGCACTATTGACAGAAGATGGGTGGGAGACCAGAGAAGAAAGAAATAAAGCAGTAGGTGTCCAGCTTTACCAGGTGTACCAGGACAATTTGGGAATGCAGGGCAAGTCCAAGTCGATCTGGCACGGAAAAGCAAGCAGCAAAGACCAATGAAAATACTTCACAAAATGTCCTTGCAGTAGTCCTGCTCCTTGTAATAGCCACAGGAGTAAAAAGAAGTGTCTTGCGTTTTGGTTCTATTCCTTTAGCACCTCAGAATATTTCTAGCTGTCCTCAAAGAAAGAATGAAGGATTATTCCTCCCCTTTCCAGAAAAGGATTTCAGAAGCCAGAGGTGGTGTAGCTCATGAGCAGCCCATTTCGCACAGTGAGCTACAGCGCACATGTTAATCCAGTTAAAGCAGAAGCTAAAATTTCTCCTAAGCAATACTGCAAGCATGTCCTTCAGCACTGCCATCCACCAAAGAAATCTGGATCTAGCTCTGTCAAACTGGCCCAGCTCTGGCTAGGAGACGCAGAGGTTTTCCATTTCAGTTAATTTGTGTTTGGCATGGACTTCAGACACCAGAGAGTTCATGGGAGTTTGCAGGATCTCTTAGTCCACAGAGGAACACAAGTCTGCCATCATCCTAGAGGTGTGACACGACCCTATAGACCTTCACTGCCACTGGAAGGCTCATCCCAGACCTTCAGCCCCCTCTCCTCCTCACTCCTCTGGGTATTACCCTCACCTCTGGCCTGTGTACAGCTGTGTTATGAGTGAGCAGAGAACCAGCGTGGCTGAGGAACAACCCTTTTGCTGTGTTCAGATCAGTTCACTGCAAGACACATGACACCAGTGCTGAGGCACTACAGACAAACCATCGGGTCTGGAGAATAGGCAGCTCTGACTTGCATTTGTCAGATTAAAGCAACCAGGGAACTGCAGGCCAGGTGCTTATGTGAGGTTAAAAGTAAGCAGTTAATTGGTCTTCAATCTGGAAATCAGAAATATGAGGAAAGCTGGAATTTGGTTCAAATTCAGGTTGAGGGTAGGGTTAGGTTCACTGCAGTGATACAGCACTCTGCAATACGCAAGTCATTCTCTCCCAGGTAACCAGCTGTACTTCACATGAAGTAGTTGGATATCAGGGGAATTCCTAATACCTTCTGGCCCGTGAATGCTTAACCAGAAAGGGTTACGGGAGCATCTCTGAAAATCCTGTGGTTAAGGCATGTCCTAGAGATCACAACTCAAACCTCTGCTCCAGGTGAGGTAGGAGAGGAGCTCCAACCTGGTCTCCCACACTCCCAATGGGGGCACTAATATGCTACTGGACAGCAGGAAGGAAGACATGGGATCTCTGTGGTTTTGTATGATTGCGTGTGTTTCAAGCAACTCCAGAGACAAGATGGGCAGGGCAATACATGGTGCACAGATCTACCAGGGCTTGGGCTGTCTGACCAGCCTGTTGCCTATGATATGAGGGCTCATCTGTGTGGACCTTCTCTACTAGTAAAACCATAAGCACTGACAGGTTTAGGAAGCAATGGATCACTGCTCTGGAAGCACCAGCACGTGCAGGTCTTAAGCGTGTAACCAGCACTTTGTATACTGAAGTCCCGCACAGGAATCTGGCCAAAAGTATCTTTGGTGGCTTTTGTTTTTAAACACACAAACACAGAGAGAGTACAACTGAGTATTTCAACAGCGTACCTACAGCGGATGTGGACTGTGTGGGCTGGGGGGTCTTAAAGTAAAAGCTTGGATTCCTTTCTGAAAGGCACACTCCAGTTCAGCCAGAGGTTATAGGCTTCATACAGAAATTCCTCAGCTACGATCTGTATTTTAATGCGGCAGGTCAAACCACCCTCATAATAGTACCTCTTGTCTTGTATAGATTATATGACATTTAAGAGGGGAAAGGGGGCACTCGAAGCTAAATCTCAGGATACTCCAACGTCTGATGGTGTACAGGTCTGGTAAATGGATTTAGACAATCTTAACAAGAATACTTCAGTTTTCAGTCAGCCTCTAACTGTTTTACTGCTGGTGTGAGGTAACTTCAGAGTTAGCTTTCCCCCAAAGCTGGCCCAAATAAGGTTTTTCCCCATACGAGTTAAAACAACTTTTAAGCTAGTCTAAAAACACCCTGAGGTGCAGACCAAGACAAACAGTACTATAAAAGAAACACATCATCCCAGAAGACCACTGGGGTATTTCCCTACAGAATTTTCCAAGAAAATAGCAGAGCTATTGGGATAGCACAGACCTCTCCCCTTGCAGGGAGCAGCTCTGCAATGGGACGTTAAGGGGAATGTGGTGATGTGCGAGAGCCAGATCGTGAGGCCTTGCTTAGCTCTAAGAGGAAGGTGTCCTCGCCAGTCCACCAGTATGGGATTTTCCCCTCAAGTGTCAGTGTGGAGGGAGAATTTGAAGCAGGTGTCAGGGAGGTACTTTGTGGTTTTGCCAGGGGGTGTCCGGGAGATCACCGGGTGGGAGCATGGAGGACCATGCATGAAAAGGGTACAAGGAGAAACCAAGGTAACAGTGGTGCAAGAGTGGGGATGGATTTCAGGATAGGAAATGGGAGCTGAAAGACAGCATAGGGCAAAGCAGTAGATGGCCTTACAGGTGCAGTTCGCTTTGCTCCATCTGCAGGTGACATCTGCACCACCATCCAGAGAAGTGCCTATTGTTTCTGAAGACAGCTAAACTGCCTTTACGTTGGCAAGCTCACATGCTGCTCATGCAATAAACCACTGCAACACAGAGCACAGCATGAAATGCTGAACTCAGCTGCCATCCAGGGAAGTGCTCCTGCAGTTAGTTTGGCCCTGTTGTGCAAGTTGACAAGTTCAACCCAGGTGTATCGGTGGTGCATGCACACGCGTGGTTCACACTGTAGACAAAGCTTAAGAGAACATTGGTAGTTAGATGGGTGCGAGAGAGCCCTTCAGAAAGCAGCAGCGTGAGGCTGTCCTTTTCTTTGTGTCTGTTTGGAGCCATTGAGGCCACAAAGCTGGAGATTACAGTAATTAAGGCATGAAATGAAGCCCTGGGCAGAAGCTGAGTTGAAAGTATGTCGTAAGGCCTTTCTTCTGAGTTGTTTGAACAGCTTACAGTTTTCCTATAGTTATTGCTTATTCAAAGCTGATTGTGGAATTATTTCCATGAGTAATTCTTGGCCACTGTATCCCTTGCAAGCAGTTCACTGCAGTCAGCTGATAGCTGAAACTCAAGACTGGTCAGTTCCTTTTGTCTATTCATATAAGTCACTTGTCCTGCTGCAGAGAAGGAATTGCTTTTATGGTGGGTCACGTGCCAGGGCTGCCAGCAGCTGTGTCTCCTCGTTCACCAGGGACCAGCACTGGCAAGCTGGGACAGTGGGACAGGCCTGTTGCTGTTCCCTGGCTGCAAAAGTGCCAGCATAGCATCTGCAAATGTGGGATGGGGTTTTCTTGAGTAGCTGCTCCAAGCTTACTCTTTGGATGACTTGTCCTGCCAGTCAATGTGCTTTGGGCAGTAAGGAGAAAGACAAGCAGCAGACAAGCCGCACTGCAGGAGGGGTGACAGCATGGGGTGCCAGCAGGACTCTGAATCACGGCAGACCCCAGTGTCCCTGAGCAGGCTCAGGCAGTGTGGGGCAGGTTCAGGTGAGGATCCAAATTGAAGTGAATAGTTAACCACACCATCAAAGCGGAGCTCTGTCAGCTGCCCGTCCTCAGCAGAGTGAACTGACCCATGCACATGCGAGCTGCAGAATTAATCAAAGATAACAGAGCCTTGATGTGAGACCGAGTAAAATAAGATCAATGTACCCAGCCAGCAGACACTGTTTACAGGCTCCTTTCACAGAAAGCTGTTCTGTTTTAAATAATGCTTGAAACATACCTAAGTTGTTAATTACAGCCTGCATACTGTACCAGGTGACAAATGTAAGACCTGTGAGTTTCAAAGGAAGGACATCAGGAGGGAGAATAAATTGACTAGTGTCACTATTAGATGATATAAATAGCATGTTTGTTCCCCCAGCAGCTTTTCCAGCTTCTGTACTTTGAAGTCTCTCATTTTGGGTTCTCAATTGCACCCTGAAACTCTGAAATGAACCCCAAAGCTCTTCCATTTTAATGAACTACAAGACTGAAATTTATAATTTTATTGCATTTCCTATCCTGGTGGGGTTAACTAGAGCCTGGGAAGTGCACGTTGCCCATTAGGGATCATTAGGAAAGCATTTGGAAGTTGTACAGCCTCGTTGGACTTTTATCGTTAATAGCTCCTTTTGTGGCCTTTCGGAGGAAAAACAGATTTTCTTAAGCAAATATAAAACTGCTTGAATAAATATACCATCCATGACAGCTCCACTAGTCCTCTAAGGATTTCGAAAGCCTTCTCTTCCCCCTGCCTTCCCAGGAGTCCTTCAAAACTTTATATACAATATTACGCAGGCTGCTGGTGGCTTCCTGGAAAGAGAGACCAAGACCAGTTGCATAAAAACATTGTAGAGACTAGCAGGCACCTGGGAAGACTGAAAATCTAGTTAACTTTCTCCTGTTATTCTGTCCCACCTGCCCTTTCTTACACTGTGTCCACAGTCCATTCCTCTCACCATAATTAGCTCTGGGCTCCATGTACCACATTTGCGCTCTGCTCCAAGGGTGCCGAGTGACCTATTGTCGCTCTCTGGCAGCCTCTGCCTGTTGAATTCAGCTCCTGTTGAGAGCTGCCTTGCCAAAACCTTTTCCACACTATGATGGAAACCAAGCTAGAAATAAACCAGGAGTTGGCAAGATTTCTCAGAGCTTTCATTTCATGAAGTACTTTGCTGCCAAACTATGTTAGTCACATCTTCTTGGGGATCTGTAGGATGATTTTTTTTTTAAGTGCATTTCCCTCTGGGGGGTGAAAGATATAAGGTCTAACACTTGTAAAATCTCCGTATTTGAACAGCAAGCTAGTGATTGAGTCAGCAAGTATAGTGATTAGGAGGTGAAGCTGTCATCCATCATGTCATGTTCATGTACCTGGGATGAGCCTGATGCTTCTGGCAAGGTCATGTTTGGTGGTCCACTTCTCCATGCCTGCTGCATCTGGCACTTCAGATCACAAGATAGGAGCAAGGTTGCACTTCGCATGTTTTTCACACAAGGGGCAGCTTTGCTGTAGGTAAACATAAGGCAGGGGCCCCAGGTCTCCAGCCTAGTGTCCATGCTGGCCAGGGAGGTTGTACAACAGCCATATCTCCTTTGTTGTCTCTATAGATGTCCTGGAAAGTAAATTCTGCAGCACAAATTTATGAAAGATCATCATCGGTGGCAGGGAGAGCTAACACCCACTGTGGACCTTGCACAGCAAAACAAAGCACAGTCTAATTGGCCTCTCTGAAGTTTTTAATAGCAAAGAATCAATGCACAAGCAGAGGGCCAGTTTCACCCAAAAGCAAGATCAAAAGTCAACCCATGATTATGTGGCCAAAGCCAACACTTTTTAAAAAACACGAAGGGATCCTTTTCCTTGAGGTCAGAAAGTGCTGCAGCAGAACCAGAGGAGAGCCTCCAGAAGTGCATCTTTATCTGGGGGAGGCACACCCCAGGCAGGAACCAGGTTGACATCGATCCTTTTGTTAGGTCAATGCTGGCCTGGGAGGATAGAGATGAACTGCTACAGATCAGAAAACAAAGAAGACAATTGGAAAGTTATGTTAAAAATAAGTATACAAAAAATCTCTCTCACTGATTGTTTATCCATTAATCCCTGGCCAAAAGCTTTTTCAGCCAGAGGCTGTCAGATGAAAAAGTCATATGAAACTTGTTCTCACAGCAAGTTAAAAAAGAAGCGCAAGCGCGCGCGCGTGTGTACAGGGAAACAAAAAAAAAAAAACCCAGAAAAAACCCCTGAAAAGACAAAGTCCTCTATGCCAGTGTTGTAATGCAAAAGGAAAAATACTAGAACAGTCCCACATACAACACATCTCCTTCCAGCACTTTGTAGCACAGGCAGCAAAACAATATCTGAACAAGAATCACAGCACTGAGACCAGAATTAAGAGCATTGCTCTGATCTGCCCCTCTGGGCGCTGGGTTTGGAGATGTGGTCTTCAAAATCTACAGCTACATGTGGGCAGTGGAAAAATACTACTGAACAACTAATTACCAAAACATTGGATAAAAAAATCCTGATTTAAATATTTGCAGGAGGTAGACAGAGAGGTGCCAGCCTGAAGCTTGTAATTACTTTTATTTCTGGCAAGAATTAGATATACTTCTAATAATAACTATGGGCACAAAGTATTAGTTAGAAAACCAGGAGATACTTATTCCCAGCTGCAGGGCAGACCAAAGTAGGCAGGAAATGTCCTGATGTGGGTGCACCAAGGTGGAGGGTGGTGACTGCAGGGATGGGACTTGTGCAATGCGGTGGCACTGCCAAGGCAGCCCTGCCCACAATCCCAGGGCAGGGAATGCTCCAGGGCACCTCTTTGCTCCTGGGGGCAGTAAGGTTGGCTGAAAAATCTCCATAAGCACGTTGACTG
This sequence comes from Falco peregrinus, assembly GCF_023634155.1. Taxonomy (NCBI): domain Eukaryota; kingdom Metazoa; phylum Chordata; class Aves; order Falconiformes; family Falconidae; genus Falco; species Falco peregrinus. The sequence continues at coordinate 47,464,126 of NC_073725.1, read as the reverse complement.
TCTTCTTTCCCCTGACCTGAGCCTGCAAAGGTTGTGGTCCTGATGAAGAGAGAGACGCTGTCACCCCTGAATGACCATGAGGCCAGTCTGCAGCTTCAGCAGTGCTGCCTGACTTTGCGGTTGGTGCCACCACAGAGTGGGTGACAGTACCTTTGCACTGGTGGGAGGCTTCCCTCTCCCCAGGGAGCTCTGATCTGAGCAGTGTGCTTTGCTGCCATGGCTCTTCCCACCTCACTCCCCAAGCAGCCCTGACCCCTGGATGGAGGGTTTTCTCAGTATGCTCATGAAGAGACTGGGTAGACTCTGGTCTCTGGCAGACACCCATGCCCCAGCCCAGCCATGGCTGAGCAGGGCAGAGGCTGTATCCCCACTGCCAGCACCTCTGCTCAGAAACAACCCCATGTCACTGGGCTGTCCCTTCTGCATATGGTCTTTTCCAGGCGCTCTGCTGAGTGGCTGCTGGGGCCACGTTCAGCGCCTCCAGCCTCCCTGGCCACCCCATCCATTGTTCTGTTGCTCTCCCAGTGATACCAATGACATTTTTTGAGTCATTCCATTTCTCCACCACAACATTCTCCTGTCAGCTAGTTAACATGGTAATTATACAAGAAGCACACATCAAAGCAAAGCTGTCTTGGTACAGCAGTTTCCATATGCTGCTTAGCCTGCGTGTCCCACAATCCTGCAATTTTTCCCCATGGTCCCTTTTATTCCTGCAGCGTCCAACACAGCCACTTTGTTTGTGCTCAGCACACTAGCACATGCCATCAGTGATGCAGCTTGCTGCAGTGCTCATGATCGGCAGATTCCTATTTGATTGCTGAGGCATTAAATATGTACACTTACAGTGGCATATAAAATCTGTGACCACATTAGCCACACTGTCAAGTTTAGGAAAATCCGAACTGAATTATGGTGGGGAAACAAGTTACCACATCAGTTGAAGAAAGAGTCTGAATTAATTGGAAACCTCACAGGCTTAGATTTGGTTTCCAAAGCCTTCCCAGCCCACATCTCTATCTGTATTATGCCCTTTTTCATTTGGGTTATCTGTTCCTGCTCCTGCCTGCATGATGCTTCTGCCAGTGCATTTCAGGAGTTTGACCACCATGATGCCTTCCCCAAGCCGGGCATGGAGCACAGATTCAATTCATCTAAAGTGGCACTTCTTTGACTTCATGAGGATGAAGTAATTACTCAGTAATTACCAGCAGACCCATCTACAGAGGCAGCCAGACCAAGGCATTTCACTGTTCTCCCATATTCCTTGCAACAAGACTGGGCTTTTTCATTTCTTGTTCAGTTGAATGTATTTTGTGCCTAGTAAAGACCCACCTTTACAACTCCAGCTTACACACGTGGTACAAGAGGGTGAGATACCTCACTGATGGTTTTCTATATCCAGTTTTTCAGAGATAGACTTACACCACACTGTTGCTGCCAAAGGGGCTCATATCCCACAGAAGGGAGGAAAACAGGGAGCTACTCTGGGCCCTCCACAGCTCCTCCTGGCTCCTCACCCCACACCTGCAAAAGGACAGTCCAGCTCTCCAGACCTCTCTGCAATCAGCTCTCTTGGACATGCAGCAGGTCTGGCCACTGACAGGAACCAGCCTACAGCCTGCTTCAGGCATGGGGTGCTCTGAGCACCCGGTCCCAGGAGCTGGCTGGACCTTGTTGATTAGCAGAACATGGCCCAAATGCAGGGAGGCAAAGCAAGAGTGCATCAGCCTTGCACAAGTGCAGTACGGAGCACAGGTGTGGGAACACGAGCCCGGAGCCAGCTGCAGCTCAGAGCCCTATGCATGGGACTTGGCTACTCTGCACTGCAAAATCCCTGCCACTGAGTCAGGCTGTCCCAAGCTTCTCTTGGAAGTGACTGCGTCAGCTTTGGAAAGTTTCTCACAGCCTAAGAAACATAAATCTCCCATTTTTGCCAGAAGTGGAGATTGTCCCTTTCTAAATGCTTGTTCCATCTGAAAGAACAGCTGTTGGCCACTGTGACACTGTCCAGTCTCAAGTAGGTGGTGGAAGAAGTCGGATGTGCATCAGGCATAGTGAGCTTTTGAGCCTTGGTGAGCTTCAACATCTTTAAATGACTCTTTTGTTAAGCCTTATCTGCACTTATGTCATGGAAAGGCAGCTGAAGCTCAAGCACCCACAGCTGCAGAAGTTTCTGGTCTTTGTAAATTCTGCAGACAAAGTGCTCTCATGGTTGCTGCAATCATCTCCATATTTGCCTTCCAGGCCTAACAATCACATAGATATTTAATAAAGAATTAGTTTTAAAAATCTGCAAACTTGTTGGGCAGAAGACCATACAGCATTTCAAGCTAGTTTTGCATCATTGCTGAGCGCAGCAGAGGAAAAACTGACCCAGGATAGCCACCTGGAGAAGAGCTAGGAAGTACAGCTCTTAGGTCTTGCTGGTATAGGAAACCGATTTACGTCATATATCCAGCATGCAGCTGCTCTGTTTGGGTGTGTATATATAAGGTACCTCCTTTTTACGACTTTGCAGCTATTAGTCAAAATCAGTTTTAATACACTCCTGCAGAGCCTGACATTGTGGCTCTCTTTTGGTGGAGAGGAGCTTAGATGTAGTCAAAGGAAGTTCATGCAGCGTTCCTTGTAAGCATCACTTTTTACAACCATTTCAAATTTGTGTTTCAGATCAGCTCTGGGAAATGAAAGTAGAGAAGGTAAATCTGTCAGAAGGTAGTGAGCTCAGGTCCCCCTTCCCAAAGCACTGTGGACACTTCTGAAAATCTGCACAATTTTCAGATGGTCCCAGACTTCACTGTGGAAAACCCAACAAGTGCCTTGGTTTCTCCTCAGACTTAGGTATAGCCCCATTCATCAGCATCTAGCGTACCTGAATTGCATCCTTACATCCCCTTGCTGTTCTTCAAGCACAAAGCATCTTTTACTGTGATGCATGACTGCTCAGTTTACATCCATCCTTGGTAACCATGTTGGCCTGCATCTGCTGTTAAAGGACACAGGCAGCGAAGTCTCCAGTCTAATTCTTAGTGAGCTCAGATGCATGAGAGGCTTTGCACGAGTGAAGAGAATGCACTGTTTGAGCTTTATGGTCCTTACAATCAATAGCTTAACCTTAAAGTTACTCATTTACATGACTGCTGGTAAAAGTCTCACCAGCTCTCCAAAACGAGTCACAAATCAGATCCCGTCCTACACAGAGAACATACAAAGACAGAGGAGGACACATAATTAAGAGAAGCACAAAATTAACAGTGCAATTAAAGGATATAGTACAAAAGCCCTTTGCTTTCAAAGTTCAGCTAAGCAGCACATGGGCACCACCACTCTCTCCTCTCTCTCTGTTTCAGCAGTTCTGGGACAGAACTTTGCAAACCTTTGGACAGTGACTACGTTAGCACTGAGTTTTGTTTAATTTAGCACCCCTTAAGGGCAGGGTTGCCGGTGGGGTGTAAGTACTTCAGCACACATACGTGCTCGGGGAAGATCTCATTCCTTTCCGTTACCTTGAAAAGGCTCTGTTTGAAAACAACTAACTTTTCCTAAAGGTAACCTTCAGTATTTTCCCCCTAATATCTTAACATCTGACAGGCATTTTATTTAACATCAGATTCATGTCCACTCTGAATGCCTTAAAAATAGTTGAACATGTCTGCACTCACCTCATTTTTTCCTTTAAAAGAACGTATCACCTATTGGAAGGCTAAAACTAAAACTGGCACAGCACAGAAGGAAGCTCTGCACAAGTGCAATAGCAGATATTATTTCAGGCTGCTTTCTGAGCTATGTTTCTGCAATTCAAAATGTCTAATGAGCTTATTTGATTGTATCCATGCCAACAAAGAGATATAAACAGCTTTAATCACTGTTTCGCGTTGCTCTTGACCCCCTGCATGGCTTCATTATTTTCCTTTTAGCCACATCAAGGCACAACACTCCAACTAAATCACTTGACCACTTGCTGAAGACCTGTCCATGTAATAAGATTTCTTTTTTACCATCTCATGGGGGTTTTTTTTGCACTGCTGTTTAACAAGCAGCAGCCAAGCTGGGTGTTAGCTCAAAACGAGCAGCTAGGTAAGGAATTAATGTCAGTAGCTCTTGTTGGTTCCTTTATTTTCAGATAAATTTCTAAATGTATTACCCTAAACTGATTAATGCCCAGAGACAGGGAGCAGGTTACAGCTTCTGGTCTCCTGTTTTGTCACTAACAATGCTGGAGGGAGAATAGAACAGGGAAACAAAGGGAAAAGGAAGCGTTAACAGTTCAAGTCACAGTAAGTGTTGGCCTGCTTAAACTAATAATATCAGACAATTCTCTATAGTCTAAAACACCCACAGTCCTCCTACAGAGCTCCAAGCACTCCATGATCAGTGAACCATGTTTTAATGATACATTCTCTTGTAGAGCTTAAAGGTTTGAAATATTAAATCTTTTCTCTCATGCATGCTGACAGCGAATGAATCTGATGCCCATCCATTAATGAAGTTTGTCTGTCTCTTGATCATTATAATGAGGGCATTAGCTAACATTACTTCCTCCCCACTTTTTTAAATATGGAAAAAAAAAGAATGTCAAGGAGTACACCAAATGTGACACATAACTACAAGTTCAAAAGGTCATTGAGGATTGAGGTCAGATTGCATGGAGAAAATTTTGTGCTCTTCTAAAAAGTAGGTCGTTTCTTTCAGCCCCACATGGATCAAGGAAAAAAATCCTGAGGCATATGTGCAGCCTCTGTTCTGTAAAAGAAATAGCTTGAATGTTGTTTCCTTTTTAAAAATACCTCTTTTTTTCTTTCCTTATTCTGAAGTGGTTCTTAATGTGGTATTGACACATTCTGGGAAAAGGATCACAGAATCGTAGTATAACTAATTTCTCTGACATCTAGGTCTGTTGCCTGTTAAATACTGTAAGAAGTATCAGTGACTTCTAGAATTTTCTAAGGCATCCATTTTTCTTTCTGCTTCTTTTTCTGCTTGATTTCATCAGAGTGGTCGGGAAGTCTGTTCTGGTTTTTACGGCTACAGGGTGAGAGCAGCACGGAGGCAAAGGCAGCAGCTTAGCTGGGCACCTGCTCAGTGCCACAGGGCTGGGTCATGAGCCCTCACTGAGTCCACCCTCTGCTTCAAGGGGGGGAACAACTCACACCTGGCAGCCAGCTAACTTCATCACAGAGATGGCTACCATGGCTTTGAAGAAGTTCTCTAACATCTAAGCTACCTCCTCCATGCTGTGATTCAGGTCTACTCTAAGTCTTATCCAGCACAGGCACAGAGAGCAAATTATTTCCTCTCCCCATTACCCAGTTCTTCCCGAGGCTGAACAGCACTACTTGATTTTATCCTTTGTCTAGCTCATTTTTGTAGACTTCAGATCATTCTCCCTGCTCTTTTCCAGGTGTCCCACATGGGCACACAATGCTGTCACTGAAGCTTTACTGGTGCTGAGCAGAAGTCTGTGGGTGTTTCAGGACGTACACACCAACGCACACCCTATAGCAACATTTTCTCCCCTCCCCACAGCAGTACATCTCCGAGCTGAGGACCCTCAGTGACAGCTGAGCCTTTCCTGACTTACTCCCCTCTCTGACTGGGAAAGCTGCTCCAATTCCTGCCTGGCAAGTGAGACGCAGACTTCTCCACCTCTTTGAGAACCTACAGAACTGCGAGATGTAACATGAACTGATGATTACTGTGTCTGTACTCATCACTTCCTACTCCCTCAGAAAAAAACCTGTCAACATGTAGAAGTTATTGTCCTTACTGAATAGACACGGGACCCCAAGTACAGAGCAGGTTCCTCAGCTTCTGGGCACTGCATTTAAAGTACCATGGTCATTTCAGATAGTTTCAAAATAAAATACTTTGGAACAATGTGTTAATGGTATAGGTGAACTCCTAAAGAGTTTTGCTGTGTGGGTTAATCAGAAATGTTTTCCCTCATCCACAAGTCTTGCAGCTGTAGTTTTGATAGGATTGTGGCTGCAAAAGCCTCATTGTTACATCTAATCTGCTGCTAAAGTGCTTAATCGAGAGATTATTAACATTTCTGATGAAATACTTAGCTAAAGTGCAAAATGCAATCTTGAGGCTTTGCTGTCTGGGCTTCTAGTTAATATCATAAGCACTACAAGCACACTAAATACCTGAACAGTGTACAGGGTTATTAGCCTAATCCAATCTCAGAGCACAGGCACTCCCTCCCTGTGCTCCATATACATTTCATCTTAATGAAAGCATTGTAAGTATTTTGCAGCCTAGCAGCTAAGGACAGATGTGTCATCTCACATGGCAGAACAAATGGCAAAGCTGTTCAGCTGTATTGTGGTAGGGGCCTAATCCTGAGCAGTGCTGAGCATCCATCCCTCCTGATGCAGCCAGTGGTGCTGTGCCCTCACCACCACTGCGGATCAGAATTGGTTGCCTTGTCTATGCTTCCAGAGAAGGTTGGTGGGAAATGAGGGATGAGGACGTGGCAACAGATGGATACCAAGTGGAAAAAGCAGACCAAAGAGCAGGAACAGAGCTGGCACAATTTCTAAATGTTTTCAGTCTTGATAACCTAAAGAAGTTGATCTATTTCTGTTATCTTCCATTTCCACTGAAAAGGAACCCCTCCCTGTGCTAGGATGCTACCATTTGTGACTAAGACTGAGCTGGCTCTGGCATTTGGAAGAGCACAAGTTCTCCCTGGATTTGCCATCATGCCATGCCCACTTAGCGTCAACGGGGCCATCAATAGTTTGCTGCCACAGGCACCTCATGGAGAAATTTTAACTTGTATCTAGATTTTCAAAACTCTTAGACACTGACTTACACGTCCCCCTCCTCAAAAAAAGTAGTTTATTCAGGTGCACATACTCAAGACACCTGCAGATTAAGCAAATATATTTTGGTCCTTACTTAAGTCAGTCAGTTATCTAGGCTTCATCTCCAGTCAGGAAAACAGAAAGCCTCTGGAAAGCGGTTCATCCCTGCCCTGCCCAGATGTCTCTTCCAGCTGGGTGGGATCGCCTTTTTCTAACCTTGATGCACAGGCAATCCAGAAGGGTAGTTTGGACTGTGCTTTTAGGAGGCTAAATTAAGTTCCAGCAAATCTCGTCTAATGCCGCCTGAAACTCCTGCTGAGGCAAGACGCCAGCCATCTCACCCAGAAGGACACCATGCCCAGGTGGCGGTCAGCATTGCAGCTGGAACCTCTCTTCCCTGGATTTCACATGGGTCAGAGGTAGCCCTGGCATAACAGGTCCACCCCTCACAGCATTCAGCTGGGAAAGTTTTCTGTTTCTTCAGCGCAGAACTTCATAACCACAAAAGATTTTCCTAGCCCAGAACAATCATAACTTCACCACTAGAAACAATGCAGCAGTGTTTCAAAATAAGCTACAAGCATCCAAATCTGGACTAGAAGATACCTCCCAGAACAATGGTTGTGCTGAACCCTGCTTGTTCAGGGTTGAAAAGCAGAGCTGCTTTTCAAATAATATAAAAAGCAAAGCTCTATAGCCAAGCTCCGGCTCACTCTTCCTTAGCCTCTTTCCTCAAGTAATCATTTTATTTCAAACATGTCCAGCATAATGAAATTCTTTACCTCATCCTGTTTTGGTGTCATTTTATTATTATCCATCACAACCAATAAGTTATTTTTCTTTCTGTGACTACGGATTCATGGCAAAAATCAGCCTAGCCCAGGAAAAGCAAGTGGAGTAAATGGAGACAAGTCAAACTGGAATACCACGAGAGCATTAGCTAGATTAAACATTAACAATTACTTTTCTCCTTTTGATCACTGAAGTAGCAATGAAGCAGTAGAAGGAAAGCCTAAGATGTTGACATATGTTTTTATTATCTTTAGTCTTCTTTTTTGAAGTCTTGGGAACTGGCTCCACAAATACTTCTCAGGTCAAAGGCAGAGAATTATGTTATTTAATTCAGCAGTGAGGAGACTGGGCAATTTTATTAATAAAGATAGCTTGGTTTATTCTTTCCAAAATTATCAGGAAAACAATCATACAAAAACTGCAAGGAAAAAAATTAATCCAATTTTAAAAATTGCTAACTTAAGAGCTAGGGCAGATTAAAGAGATTCAAACATAAGTACCACAACAATGGAAATCCAGCTAAGCTTTATTTTCCTTGCTTTTCTCATTTTTAGTCATTCCTGCCTGTTTTGGTTCTGTCAGAACTGGGAACAGCTTCCCTACAGCTTGTCGTGAGGACTGTTCATTCCTGTCACTTGCCTGACCAAGGGAAACACCAAAGAAATCACACAAGAAATCCATGAGATTTCCAGCTGCATTCCCCAGACTCTACAGGATGAAATTTTCTAAAAAGTCCTGCCCTTGTGAAATGGGTCTGGACCACATCCGAACCTTTTGAGATCAACCTGTCATTAAGGTCTGCTAGGAGGCTGGCATGGAAGGGAAACACACTGAGAAAAGTAAAAGTGGTAAGTTTAAAAAAGCAATTTATACTAAGGAAATGTAAAAATAACAGCAATATATTACTCACAGTTACTTTTCCCCATCTTTCCCAGCAACTAGGATTTTTTGGTACCAATTTGGTACCAATTCAGAGGGGGGAAATTCTCTCTTTTTTAATCAATAATAAATAAATAATTTTTTAAAATCCTATTTTTAATGGCTCTTCCTATCTTGTTCTCTTGAGCCTTTGTTTTGTCAAAACCCAAAGATTCTGTGATCACAGAAAAAGTAGTTTGAAATATATTTTTCAATGAATATTCCCGGGCCACTGAAATACATAGTTTTAATAGGAAAGTTCACATATGAGTCCTAAAACAGACTGAGGACACCCAATCCTTTCTTGTTTTGTGATGAAAGAAAGGGAACAATGAATCTGAAGCAATTCCTAGTTTGAAATAATTTGGTGTTACGGAGTCGGTAGGCTGCAAGAAACACTGGAGTTCACAGGAGATGTGAATTAAACTACTCCCGACCCATCTTAGAGTGTTTCCATTATCACTAAGTTTACCTTAAAAAGTCCAATTAGCAGCAGGTTTGTATCAAGAAATACACCTGTTTCTGCTTTTCTTTTCCTTCTCATATCCACATCCAAATCCCATCACCTCCACAGCTCTGCAAGTCAGTGAAATGTTGGTGTAAACGCCAGGCACAGGAAGGCCCAGACATGTCTGAAGACACCAACTGGCAATTATGAGCTGTGCACGATCCATGCAAACTAAATATCAATCCACTTATGCTGGATCCAACCATGTGTTTTTCAATCCAGCCATTTCCCCCTTTTTCATATTTTCCAGTAATTAAGTGTGTCAATATGGCTTACCTCATTTCCTGCTTTCACCCCTCGGTGTGAGACGTTGTCTTGGTAAAAGCACTGGTGGCTACAGAGAGCGTGGACAGTTCCCAGAATGCTCAACTATATAGATGCGTTTTTCAGGATGAAAATAAAGTGTTTTGTATTTATTTCAACCTTTGCATCTGGATTTTTACAGAGTAACAACAGACTTTAATACAACCAGTCTCCTAAGAACTCATGTTCCCAAGGCCAGTGTGTTAGTGAAGCTGTCAAAAAGCAGCTGCAGTGTCCCATCGCCAATGAATCTGGATGTCATTGACTCAGGGGTCATCTTGTTAATGCTATCAGGCATTCCTTACCTTTTTAAGGCTTGCTGACACCTACAGCAGCGGCAGGTCCCATGGGAGGACCAGCGACTACAGTGGCAGTGCTGTCAGCCCAGGTCCTGCAGGGTTCCCATTCCAGGCAGAGCTCGCAGAGGCTCTGGAGTGAAGGCATGTTCTGAAATGTTGTCTTGAGGAGGCATGAACTTAACACAAGCACCTGCTTCTTCAGCAGAGTCCTGGATCTTGTATCTATATTCGAAGAGATAGCATCTAATTTACTAAGCTTTCTGCATTCAACTCCACTCATTTAAGGGCTAGCTTGTAAACTCACTGCTGCTTCTGGAGTTACCAAGCTTGTTTCCTTTACAAACTTACCAGAGGAGTAAACGTGCTACAGCAAGTCTGCTTATCATCTCCTTTGACAAAACCATAAGCACCTCTGAACCAGCAAGTAGAGTCTTGCAGTCTGGCTAGTCTCTTTACTAAAGTGGAACTAGGTCTCCTGGCAAGCACGTGTTCTAGTGCTGAACCTTGTCAGGAGAAGAAGGGAACACCTGGATCTAATCAAGAGAGAAGAGTGTAGCTACAAGTAGTCTGTAGCTGGGTCCTGGGTATTATGTGTTTGGTCACTGAACTTAGCTCAGGTTTGGAGAAGACTTCAGATGACAGATCAGTCAAGAGCTCAGCCTCCAGAGCTTCTGTGGCTTTTTATCTTGTCAGATAGTAAAACTGTTTGGCTTTTCCTCCCTCCCTTCCTCACAGGGTTAACTCATGACTGATACAAAAACAAGATGCAAGCTGTCTCTTTGAAAGCTTCACTGCGAAAAAGCCTACAAACGTTTTCAAACGTGCTTTTATTCAAACCATGGGGCACTTTGCCACCATGGTGATTTCACAGTTGTTTATGGTATGGTTCCACCATAAGCTTATGCACAATAAGAAGGCTGCGATGAGCCAGAGGATAATGTGTTGTATCTACAATAGAGAGAACACAACAGTGTTCTGCACCTGTGATGCAAGAGCCCTGTCTCTACCTGGGCTGTTAGTCGTCACCTCAGGCAGTCCTGAGCCCAAAACAATGTGTCCTGGTGACGTTTAATTTCCTGCAGGTCTCCTCTGCCAAAAAATGGCAGTGAACGTCTTGCTCAGAGTCACAAAGCAGGTCTGCAGAGGAGATACAACTCAAACCATGATGATGCCTGCTAAGAGTACTCATCCTGCCTCTTGGAAAGCAGAAACCTTAAAGTTTAGGGCTTGAGGCTTGGGGTTGACCAGCAGTGCTCTTAATACAAAAATTAAGATGAAACTGCTTTAATGAGAGAAGCTAAATACTAGATGATAACAACTGATTTGGACAAATCTTAGTGATGGAAAAATGAATGCATAAAACAAAGTCTGGGCAATTGCTGGACTAAAATATGGGTACAGTTTTCAGTTCAGACCATTTCCAAAGCATTCATGTTTACACAAATAAATGTTCATGAAGGAATGGTGAGAAGAAAAAAGAAATGCATTTGGTAGCATTTATCTCACCCCACATTTAAATTACTAGGTGGAACTAAGTGCCAAACGATCATATTATTAGTTTGGTACATGCTCTGTTATGAAAAAATCAATGCTTAATATGAATAAGGCCTGCCCAATCCATGTGTGAGATGCTGTAATGAGATAACATAAACCATTTTGTTACATGGTCATATATGTGAAATGCAGAAGCCAGATCTGTAAAACAGATCATGAAATAGGCAGTTTCAACAAAATTAATAACAACTTCCAGCGTAATAAGAGGGTATATTACTTTAAATTCATGGAAAAGTAAGTATTTGGTAGCTCAAGTCAGAATAGGGAATACTTTTCATGGTTTAGATACTCTTTATTTGGTTTTCATCAGTTGAAGTGAGTATGTTCAGTAACAGTTTCAAAGGGCGAAAGTAAGGAGAAGAGCTGGCAGTTGAATGCTTCTCTATAGACCTGTGTAATAACCTGGAGAAGTTAGAGGAAAATACCTCTTCAGGTGACAGTGAACTTCAGGAAAATAACCAATGATCACAACACAGACAGAAGAAATATATATAAATAATGAAACATTAGTGTGACTCAGAAGGAAATAGAATAACATGTTTACATTTTCAAAAGAAGCATTTTTGCCTTCATAATTAAGTTAGAGTTATCTTCAATTTGATTTTCCTGTCCAACTTCCAGCAGCATTTTAACCATAAATGTCCTGAATAAAAACAATGTCATAGGAAAAATCTGGTATTACTTTGTGAACCAAGAGTTGCGTTTTGGGGTTTGGGTTTTTTTTAAAGAATGGGCATAAATGCTTCCATGTGTTTACATGTCCCTGCTAGCAGTTAAGCGTGTCCTACTGCTTCACTCCTGTGGCTGCAGCGAGCACCGGCGGCTGCCCGGGGAGCTCTGCCATCACCCAGGTGGGCAGCTCGGCGAGGCTGCCTGCTCACCATGCTCGCCTTCCCTCGGCAGGTGTTTCCAGCCATCAGCTTCACATGTTTATGGCTGCAAAACGCAGAGGCGCCGGTGCCAGACCCAGGCCATCGTCTTTCCAGCAACCTCTAAAAGTTCAGACCACAAAGCGCTGGCGCTGATGCGGCGCTGCTCGCTGGACGGCCCTCTGAGATTTGATGAAACCAAGGAACAGCGGGGGAGAGAAAGAGAGAAAGAAGTGAGGAAAGAGAGAGACTAGACAGAAAATGGGGGATGTGATGCAATGCTCCCACGCTGGTGCCTGGGCTGTGGAGCTGAGCCCATCTGCCGGCACGGCCAGGGAAGGAGGTGGCAGTGACCCATCCTGCTGCTGAGCTCCTCCAAGGTGGCCAGCCAGAGCTTTGGTGGATGAGCATCCGCCAGGTGCAGCTGACCCTCCTGGGGGGTATGTGGTGAGCCCTCCTAGCCCAACATTCCTGTCGCGATCAATTCTGTACCCAGAAAATAAATCCCTCGGACTGAAATGAGAGCTGCCTGTGTGATGCCAGGACATGGCTCTTTCATGTATCAACCAAAGCTTCAGATTCAGCACAAAGGACGCAGGAAGCGCGATGACAACAATTCAAAGGCTGTTCTGAGCTTTTGCCTCCAGCCATCCCTCTGAGTCTCAAATTATCTGTAGTTTCAAAGCTCTGTGTCTGAACTGCTGCATCCGAGAGGAGACCCAGCCCTTTATGATTATTGTGCCTTCTGTGTCCATATTGAATTACAACCCTGTTAACACCAAGACACCCTAAGTTCCTGGGTGTTTTGAAGCTCTCGGCAATTTTCAAAATAAGCAGGGGCTTCTCCTGTCGACGCTGCCTGTTACATTTCCTGATTCCCAGCTCTCCCCTGCAGCGTGTGGGCTACAGCTTTTTCTTCTCTCTCTGAACAGCAGGCTGGGACTCTGATTCCATCACATGGCTTACAGGGCTGGAGGCTCGAAGGATAAGACTGGGTAATTAAAACGGAGAAAGCTGGTAATGTTCCTTCATGAGGACAAGGGTTATTGTTTTGGAGCTGCGGAGTTTCAGACAGTGCCGGGAGCAAACTCAGCTAGTTGCTGGTGTGTCCAAAGGGGTGCAGTAGTGCTGCCAGTGCCTTCCTCCAGCAGTTTCAGCCATGGACCAGCATTGCAGGGATTGTTTGCACAGGGAAAGCCCACATATATTCACTCAGACCTTTCTCATCATCTTTCTAAATTCTTCCCCCATCTGCTGCAATGTCCAGTGAGACTGCTGGGGGGAAGCCAGCCCCAGTGAGGAGATGCCCTGGGGCAGCAGGGAGATGAAGCCCTGAGGCCAGCTTCTCTCCATGCCATGGACCTGGAGTCTGGCCGCAGCAGAGCAGACACGCTCCCTCTCTAATGCAGAAACAAACCCACTAGCACAGGGCACAAGAGTCTGGCTGGGAAACAACAAAATCCAACAGCAACTGTACAGAAGGAAAGTTTTAAAAGCTCAGAATTGACCCTGAGAAGGGCCCAGACTGGCACAAGTTCTTGTGAAAGAAGGAGGAAAAAGAATCTAACACCTACAAAAAGATATTTATACCCCTGGGAGCACACTAACTCCCTCCTCACCTGCTAACCCTCCTCACCAGGACGGGCTTCCCTCCCGTGGGCAGGGCTGTCTGGCCGTCCAGCTTCCCCTGCCCACACTGGGGAGACTGTCACCTCCCCTTCCTTGTCCTCCTCTTCATTTCTTCCCTCTCCTTGCTTTCCCCAACACGTGCTATCTCCTATTCGGGATTTTTTGTTATCAATATTTCCTTCTTCTATTCTTTTAATTTTGTTCACTTGTTTCCTGTTTTCTCTGTAGTCTGGAATAGCTAAAGGCACACAGCCAGTTCCTCCTCCAGTATGTACTGGAGGAGCCAAAAGCATGAAATGTAAAATAGCTTTAAAAGAAAAAATTATTTCATTAAGTAGCATGGCTGTCTGGCACTCAGAAATGTCCTCTTGCAACATACCCTGGTGATCACACAGAGGTGCATGTTATTCACTCAAAAGAACTGCATGACATATTTGAATAATGTCTTTTAAACATTTGAAGAAGTAAGACATCTTAAACCTTGTTCAGTAGCTTGAAACTGGACCAAAAGATAACCTCTGATTTGAAAAAACTTACAACATCATTTCTAGCCAAAATGTGCGTATTTGCTGAGTTTCTTTCTACCCACATCTTCTGTTTCAATATAAATTATTCTTCTAGAATTCAGTTGAGTATATTCAATCTTAAAACAATTTTCCTTCTAAAGCATGAGGAGTACAAAAAACAAGGCATGAGTTTTTTCTGAGCCTGCAGCGTACTTGGCTGTTTGATATTAAGGGTTCAGAAAGGAGCAGGTTGCACAGGACCAAACTGCCAGCACAGGCTGTGACCAGAGGGACAGGCACTGCTGCACGTCAGCTCCATACTGGTTATAATGAAGAGCTTCCTAAGAGCTAGTGAAGCAAATATGAGATCAAGTAATAAAAAAGAGACCTTCTGAACATCTTCTGTTCCTCTACTCAAGGTCTTGCTTTTGAGGACTGTCAAAGGAGTTGTGTGGAACAAGAGAAGAGTTTCAAACAGTAGTGCAGTGTAAAACCAGTGTGTCACCCCCAGAGCCGCCCCGGTGCGATGTCCCTTAGGGAAGAGGCATCCAGCTCTGCCCTAAGCACCAGTCCTGCCTTGCTGTCCCATTTTCCCCACTTGCCCATGGCATCCACCAGCCCTTGGCACAGCCACAGCTGCCCACACACCTGCCCGCACTTCCAGCTGTGAGGTGCGATACACATCTATGAGAGTTTTGTCTCACCTGGAGTACTAGCTGAGTCTAACATGAGAATCCTACTTGTATGTGGCCTACTGCTCACTCTGGCTGTGCTCTGCAAGCAGATGATCATCCCTTTGCCAGCCATGGCCCAAGAGGCAGGATCACGCGTGTGCCTGGGGGTTTGTGCCTCTCATCATGGCGGCCTCTCCTGCAAGCCTTCCCACATGATCCAGAGAAATAAGCATCTTTATTTATGATGGTGATGTGATGTCTTACTGATGTGTATTTAAAGGTCCGAGATATAAACTTCATCATGGAAAATATGGTGCTGGTTCTGCTGCCCCACTTGAAAGACACATGTATAGAGGGAGATGTGGCCTTGTTACCACCATTTTTGTAACAACCTTTAATTGTCAATGAACCAATTGAAAGCTATTGAAGCATTTGCATCAACCTTCTCAAAGTTAGTAGAAAGATATAGCTTGGTGCTGGATTTCCAGTGGATGAGCCATAGCGATCCTATGGGTTATTTGTTAACTGTTTGCATCAACTGCTTACTCCTGGTGGTATGTGACTGCTCATTGCAGATGCATGACACTGTCCTTGAACCCTAGCCAGTGCCCGAGCAGGGCTTTTACAAAGGACATGTGTGTACTTGCATAAACAGAGGGACAACAGATGAGAAAACTCTTGTGGGTTTTTTTTCCTGTGTAAACAAAAATGCTTTTTCATAAACACAACCAAGGATGCAGGGAGTTACACTGGGAAAACAATCTTAGCAAAACTACTCTTGGCTGCAAAGTCTGTTCTCCTTCCTCAGAAACATTAATGAGTTGATATGTAGTACTCAATTCTCTGTGTGCAATTAAAGCTGTACCAGAAGGGGATGTGTTTAGGGATGGCTGGGACACTTCTCACAGAGGGAGCAATTCCACCTACTGTACACTTCTGATTAGAGTGCAGGTTAAAGCCCCTACATTTAAGATCCTAATTTCCCTCTGGAGGCCAACAAAGAGATGTTTGCTCCTCCAGAGAGCACTTGTGTTACACGTCTGAAGTTAGACCATGTGAACAGTCCCTCATCCATCCTCAGGTTCACTTAGGATAATACTGGAAAATAGTTATACTCAACCTACAGCCAGCTATTGCCCACGCAGACAAATGCAGGTTTTGCATGAAAGCTCTGCAGGGGCAAAGGGCCATAAAACATCCCAGTGATAGGATGAGGGACACTGCGGGCGGGGGGAGAGAGAGAAGAACTTTAAATTTTAAATGGACAATTCCTGGAGGTTGTTCCTGCAGCACTGCAAAACCTGGGTCCATGCTCTCTAAGGCCACCTCTACATGCACCTACTGGGAAATACCATGTTAGAAAGCTGGAGAAAAATTTCTTCAGGCTGTTTATCCTGAGCAGGCAGAAAGCTGCTGGGGGCTGGGGGCTGCCCTTGGAGGCAGCAGAGATGGGGCCAGGGGCCATGAGCAGGCAATGCTGCCGAGACGTCCCCATCTGCGTGTTTTTAGTGAGCATCCCTCAGCCCTTCTGCCCAACGCAGGGTGCTGTTAGCGTTCAGGTCAATTATTCGATAGCCTGCTTATTGGGAACATATGACAGACACTTACCACATACCCTAAATATTCTCAGTAGTTAATATGTCTGAAAGTCAGGCTCCTTTTTAACACCCCAAAGCACTTAGAAAAGGTTAGACCTCCGTATCAGAAGTGACGTTTTATACTTTCCACTAACGTTTTATATAGCATTTTTTTAATTTATTGTAGCACAGCACTCAGGGTCTTATAGGCCCCCTTGCACTTTGTAGCCTTAAAAATAGATATTTTTTGTTAAGGGATGAAAATGCGTATTAGGACATTTAGGCATTTTAAGGAAAAAAGCCCAATGTTTGCAGCTGGCTCCGTTTACTGATTACAGTTTCATTAACCATGGTAATAGTATTCATGCTAGTAAATACTTGCTGGAGTATTTACTTTACAGTGCTAAAGTATTGCTAGAAAACAGCACTCTCCTTTGTTTTTCTCACTCCAGTAAAGTTACTGTAAGATTACAAAGGAGTCTGATCCCAATGAAGGGCTACCTTGGGGTTACACACAAACGTACATATATACACATGCCTAAACTATCTCTACACATTATCTCATTCACATGATTAACAGCCATTCTTTAACCAACTTTCGTCTTGTTTTTACACAAACAGAAGGTTTGCCTATACAATCTAAACGTTTTCTCCACACAGCAAGTATTCCCATTTTCTGACTGGGAGGATCAGCATCTGACCCAGAACTGGAGTTAACCATTTAAGTCTTAAAGAGCAGTAGGAAGTAAAGATAAAAGTTTTTGCATGAGCCAAACGAGCGCTCAGGAATAGGGAGGAGGACCCTGGCAGGACAGGACAGGGACAGACAGCAGGCAGTGATTTCCAAGGCTCATTGCTTCCAGCAATTTTCCTTCTTTGTCCCCTCCATCTCTGCATCTCCCTGCACGTCTGTGGGGTCCCCAAGCACAGCCTGCTATCATAGCTCCATTTTACTTCATTACCTTGTTAACTCAAGGCTAGCTCCTTGTTCTCCTTTGTCCTTTGATTTTACATCCCTGCGAAATTTGTCTACAGTTAAGAGCCATCTGTCATCTCCTAAAGTCTTCTCCCTTTTGTAATTCATCTGTCGCTTTCACATCTGCTGGAGATTGAGCAGAAATTAAACAAGGTCTGAATGTCTCAGAAGCTGGCCCTATAAGACAAATAATATAAAATCATTGTTTGGTTTCCACTGGAGCAAAAAATTAATTTGAGTTTACAACCCGCTGGCTTTCTGGGGTCTCTTCCCAAGTCAGAATAGGCTGGGCTTGCATCTATCTGCACTTTGAAAGGAGGCCCTACCTTGGAGATGGTACCCCTCATCCACTGAAAAGCACAAATAATAATTTTTTAAAATTACTCTTTAGCAGCAAGTTACCTCTTCTTGACCCTACATTTCCACAGAGGAGCCCTACTCAAACACTTTCTGCATTGATAACTGTATTTTGTATCCACCAAGGACGTGTTCAAAATCTGTGATGCCATCGATGATATCTGCAAGGATTGTAAGTGTCTGGGGACTTAACAGTACTGAGGCTTTCACAGACTGAAAAAAGTATATCAATTTTAAAACATACCAATTTACAAAGAAAGTGCTTTGTTAGGGATTTTTCTAAAAAAGTCTTGCTGAGATTTGTACTGACAATAAACATACTGATGGACTGAATTAATTTCCTATGTGATCAAAACACATGATGTGTTTGATAATGGAATTACAGAACACTCTACTCTCATAAGGATGTTGCTGCAATCAAATATTCTCTTCTGAACCTGGCACAGCCGACATGTGAGTGTGCACACAAGCAGAGGAAAGGGGGAGAGCAAGGTACATTTGCCTTGGGATGGAAGGGGAAGCCAGTGAAGGAGGCAGCTGCAACCATGGCAGCAGGAGCTTGTGGGGGGGGGGGGGGGGTGGACAAATTAGGGGAACAGGGAATAAAGGCAGCTTGGTGGGGTCTGGCTGGCTGCACCAGCCTTGCAGCTGCCTTCTCACCAGTGGCCATCCTTATTGTGAGCACACAACGACAGGTAAGCAGAGGAGTCCAGCTCTCATTCTCACTGAGGTGAGATGCAGCATCTGGTACAAGCAATAAAATTAAATGCAGTGACAGCAGCCTGCACCTGTAGGTACCTAGTCAAGGTTTGCATGGTGACACTGAGCTGCAGCAGCCAGGCAGGAGGAGGCTCCCAGCAGGCCCACATGGGATGTCCTCAAGTGAGGAGCTGCTAGCTGCTGAGTGTGCCCCTGCACCAGTGTCTCCTCTGGCCACGTCTGATCCAGCAAACAAACCCATTCTGGCAAGCCAGGGCATGGTCCAGCACTGCCTGCCACAGCATAAAAAGAAATACATTAAACCAGCTGAGGTCTGATTTTTGTTTTTCTCTTCCTGTTTTCCCAGATGCAAACTGAGCCACAAGAGCAACAGACACAGGGATTAATTTGGCAGCTGTGCCAGTTGGACTCACTGGGTATTAGCTATCCCAGAGTGAGACCCAGAAGAGACAGAGCTGACCGTAATGTTTGGTCATTGCAGCTGCAGAGCCAAGGAACCGGGGAAGCCGTTTGGGCCAGCAGCAGGAGGATCACCCAGCCTTTGGGTTCCCCTGCACTCTGCAGTCCTCTGCCCCATGGCAACATCTGTGCCCAGCCCCTGCCCCAACAGCATCCCTCAGCAATACAGCTTCACGAGGGCCTGTGGCACATTGATCTTTTCTTATAAGCCTAAAAGCTTTCCACAACCTTCTGAATTTACTGGTCTTCAGGAAACCCTCACACCTACACATGGAGGTGAAGAAGCCAAGGCACCATCCTTTGGTATTACCCACTGTAGCTACATTCAAACATTTTCCACCCTAAGAGCAGTCAATGATTTCCCTCTCCCACAAGTGGAGGGGGGGGACACATTCCAAGAAGCCCAAGGAATGGTGAGAACAACAGCTTTGCAAAAACAACAGGAACATCCAGGGTTTCCAGCTCTTTACAGTTTTTCCAGGTGCATTGTTTTGAGGACTGTGACAGGGACAGATGGTGTGTCTTTTTTCTTTGGATCTTATAGCTTGTATTCGTTTATCAAGCTGAGCCAATCTTAAAATCTGTATTTTTCTTCCATTCATTGCACCGTGCATCACCACTTTAGGCTAAGATGTTATTTTTGTCAGCTTATTTTTGAAAGGAGGCAGACACGCATTTTAAAAGCCACCTTCTCAGTTAATCTCAGCCACTGACGTGCCTTTGAAGCTTTGGTTTTGAAGGGATGTGGTATCAGTGATCTTGACAAACATTTCAGTTTGCCCACTGCCATCCAGGGACTGTGTACACAAGTTTGCTTTTACTAACTGCAGAAATACAAGCAGAACAGACTTACAGTAGGTATATAAACAAGAAGGTCACAAGGTTAATGTTTGACTCTAATCCTAATGACTTTTTTTCAGCCACGCACAAAGCATGACACCAGAAAGAATTCACTAACAACAAAGTAAAGATAAACAAGTACAAGAGCACAACCCTCTCCTTTGTACACCAGCTTCAGAAGTTGCACAAAAGTATTTAAAGTACAAATAAAAATACCCTAGTTTTATAATATACGTAACTTTATCCATTCCTCTCCATTATATGTGCAATAAGTTGCTCCAAGGTACCAATAAATATATCAGAGGAACTTACTGGTTTATAAATATTTTGAAAAAATAGAAACTATTGCTTAAATAACCGCTGTATAGAGAAAATAATCTCCCACGGAATCTATTAAACTGGGTTAATGAACTAGCAGGAAAAAGTTTCAAACCTATTCCCCCAACATCTAATTCAGAGCAATTCTTTCAAGCTGAGTTTCAGACAAAAATAATGAGGAAAGTTGTTGAATATGGTTTTGAGTGAACAGAAATTGTCAGCTGTTTACAGAAATGTTTGCAAGCTGTGACAAATACATTCTGGATTGTTCAGTTAATGTGCAAGGTGATTCAAAATACAGCAACTACATTATGGCTGTTATAAAGACTCTGTCAAAATATAACAATATTGCTAAGGGCTCTTGAGACACAGATAGCATATCCAGGCCAGTAAACAAACCCAAAAGTAGTGCACATAGTTTACAAAAAATACAAATGCTGCCAGCAAATCTCTTCACATTTCTTTTCACAGATAAACGTAAAACCTTATCAAAAGACTGCTTCTGTGCCCAGAATATTTGTTCTGTTTCAAGACAGTTTACTTTGGCAACTTACTCAACTTTGCATCTGTAATTAAACGATGAAGATGAGACAACGTGGCTCTGGAGAGATCATAGGAAACTGCATCTTATCTATTTGCCTTTTATTTACAGAACTCTTCATGTTTTGGCCTCCCTAATGCATTTTTCATTAAAGCAGGAGGGCAAGTTTGACACACAGCCTTCTCCCTCAGTGCATGTAGGAACTTATCCAGAGGCAAAGTCCCCATCAGCAGTTTTTAAGTGATCCCCTCTGCTTTGGAGAATACACGTCTCCCAGTGCTGCCTTGCTCCATGACAGGAAAAACATTCAAGCCCACTTCTGGCTCTGCCAAAGTAAGACCTGAGTGAGTCTCTGAGTGGGAATTAAGTTCACATCTAATTTAATATGAACATATATTACTTCCAACGTGAAAGTACCCTGGTGTCTAACGCTGCCTGACTGTGGAGCACACTGCACACCCTTGACACAGTGTCTTGCTGCCAGCCCATGAGAGGTGTCTGCTAATCCCCAGCCGAAGGATTTTCCCAGAGCAATGGAAGAACTCCCATAGAGGGTCGGAGATGGGGCTCACATCCTTCAAATACTGATCAGAGGAGTGACTGTGAACCCTATGCTGAGGATGGCACCGCCTTCTCCAGAGGGCTCTCAGGCCCAAAGGGACAGTGGGGAGTTCACATGGTGACAGCTCTCAGATGGCACAGGCAGACCCTACTGGCATGGCCCACGCTACAGTGAGGCAAAGGCAGCATCTTCTAGTTGCATCAGCATATAGAGTGGGACTGAGGTCATCTAACATCTGAAAGTTGAGTGCTGTCTCCTGGGCTTGTCTCAGCTACCTCCATACGCTGTGCAAGGGAGGTCTCTAAGTGGAGTGGCAATCCTCTGGAGTCACCGGTCTCCTTCTCCTGGAATGCATAGATAACTAGCTCCAAATTAGTTGGGCCTTAGTCACAGTGCGGATGTGTGTCTGGATGAGCAGCACTGAGTTCCTTTCACATGCTTCCTTCCACACAAAATTCTCCCCTAAAAGCACCAATGTCTCTGGTGGATGATAAAGACAGTCTGGAGTATCTAATTCAGCTGTAAGCTTCAATTTGCTACTCAGGTGTCCTGGGGAAACCAACATGCAGTGCCTAGGCTCAGCTACCACGGGGTGGGGTCATGGTCCTGCACCAGAGGGAGAAAATGATCCTGCAACAGTCTTAACCAAAGGCTTGTGAGGAGGGAACTGCGAGAAGACAGGAGACCATGATGGCTCTCAGGGCACAACATTTCTGAATGAGCTCCTCAGGCCCACACAAGCAATGAATTTGGACTTCACCCAGATCATTGGCATCAATGGATGGTGGAAAATCTTGGACTATGAAAACAGACATGGTTTGATTTCTTATCCACCAAAATCAGCTCCTGGTTGTGTGAAATTGTTTGTGACCGCAGTAGTGCAGATGACCTTCCAGCCAGGAGTCTTAGGCAGAAGGCTTTTTTCCCCTTCTCTCCCCATTTCAGCATTCTGACTGATGTTATTCTGACAAGGAGATTTAGAAACATTCATGTTTGCTGATCAGCAGGCTGGAAATGTCCCAACACGAAATGCAACCTTCACAAGAGGAAACATCATCCTAAGTTGCAAAGACGTATGAAATACCCCTGTTTGAACGCAGTGGTGGGAAATCTGTAAGCAATAAAAACTGCAACAGCAGGCCCATAAAACTTGCTTAGCAGACCCAGGATTCACTGAAACACAAACAAGCTGTACACTGATAGATGCAGATTTCAGAGAATCAATGACCTCCACAAAGAGCCCCCTGCTTTTGTGACCCCCTTGGTGAGGGGGCAAGCGTGGGGGCAGAAGCTCCAGATTTACAAGGGAAATTTAAAGAGCTGTTGCACATCTCTCCCTTCTCCCACTGCCCACCCCAGCCATCAGCGGTGCAGGCAGCGCGCTCCCACCAGTGTCCCTGTGGCTGCCCCAGGAATGGTGGCTGTCACCAGCCTCACCAGAGCGCCAGAGAGAGGCACCAACCTTGCCAATACCAGTGGGTTCTGTACACCCATCCATGCACTTCAAATGCTTCCCAGTACAGCCCAGCGAGTAAAATCCTTCACTGCCCCAGGGAGCACTGCTGCCTGCCCTTGCTCTTCCTCCTCCAGGCTCAGCAGGGCACTCCAGCAGGAAAATACTAACTCCCACAGCAAAAATACCATAGAAAAATAGCAAAAAGGAGCATAATTTCTGTTCTGACATGTACCTGAAAGTTTTCACAATTCCTGAGCAGCAATGCCCTGAGATAGGCAAATATATGTTTGAAAACTAACTCCTCATTAGGGACAGGAATAATTGCCCAAACATTCTTGTGACAAAGCAAAACAAAACAAAAAAAGAAAGGGTTTGTCTCTTTGCCATCATCAGCTAGGATGTGTCAAGAGTTTGCTTCCATAATGAAGACAACTTGGCTGAAGCATTTTCAACCTGTAGAATAAATTAACTGGTTTTAAAACAAAAACTTATATCACAACTGACAGACAAGCTGTGTCAAATTGGCTCCAATCTGAAACTGAGCAAATATGAGTATTTCCACTGGACTCAAAGTGACACCACTGCAGTCGTGTTCCTGGCTCTTTGTGTCATCCTCTGAGTTCCCTTCACCACACAATTGTGGAAACCTGATTTAAAACTCATGCATTTGGATCTTTCCAAGCATGCTAAATTTCGTATGAAATGAGAGACTCGTGAAGGTGCTGGGAGACAGTGTTTCTTGGCTCTTTAGCCAGAGGCAACTAAATCAGACAGGATAGGTATCTGCAAATTGTGAAGGAAAAAAAAAAAAAGGGAAAAAAAAGGCTGAGAAACAAGGTTTTCAAATGTGTCTCTGAAACGATGAAGCACAATTTACACCCAGCCAATATATCTCATAACTGCCTAACAGTTTCTGGGGATATAAAAAGTACACGTAGGCAGTTTTGAAAAGCAGATTTTAAACATTTGCAAAAACTCTTCCATCCCACTGAGTTGTTGCTCTGCTTCTCTCTAAATAGTTATCTTTCTCTGGCTGCTTGCAAACCTCAAGAGCATCTTTAAGCTGGTCTGGGAACTGGACCCAGCAATCAACTGTATCAGCAAACACAGCACAGAGATGGAGCAGCACGTAAGCCAAGTCAAATGAACGTACTGTAATTCAAGCATATATAACAGAAAAGGTCTTGCCTACTACTTGGGCTGTAACACAGAGGCTCTGACCTGAATTTTAGAGAGTAATTGGCTGGGAAAAGTCCAGGCAGTATGTGACCAAGGTCTTGGCACTGTACAGCACCCTGTGTGTGTTGGGAAAGGAATAGTGGCGTCCTGAAAGGAGCACCTTCCAGTTACACCAGGTCTGAAATCCCTGGAAGCCTAACTTCTCTAAACAAACCATCTGGTTAGCCTCATGCACGCACTTATTTTGCCCAGTTTCAGACAGATTCAAATTGATAAACGTTTTCCAGAGCTCTGACCTTTCCCAGTCTGCCCATCACTGGTTTCACCTGTAATTAACAAGCACTTTATCCTCAAACCTTTATTACACATCTATTCTCAGCAAAACCTAAACACATAGAGGCTGTTCCCATCCAGAGTCCACCCCAGGGAGGGACCCATGAGGTCTCTGACGATGAGCAGCAACCTGCCATCCACTCCCATTTCCCCAAAGTCATTAGCAAAACGGAGAGTTCGCTCCTCTTGTAAATTCCTCACATGCTGCCAAGGCAGAACATACACCTCAGTGTCCAGACCAGTGACCTCAGAAAGCACAGAAACAGAAATGCAGAAAGCACTAGAAGGGAGGATTCATTTTTTCCCAGTGATGTCAAAAAGCCCTTGGATGCTGCTGCATGACACGGCCAGGAATGTTGGAAGCTCCTAAGAGGATGGAGACTTTTCTTCACCTTGGAAGAGAAAGTGCAGATCAGCTTGGCACAGGCCGTGGGTTCATGATGTAACATATTCAGCAGAATCAATTTTGGTTTTTTTCCCAAATGTGGAGTCCATTCTCATTTCTCATTCCCACTCTGGCACTGTATTGCACAGCCCCTGACTTTGTTCCAGCACCACTTCTCATGTGGCAAGCTCAAATAGAGATTAAGAAGGCAATCCAGCTTTAAGAATGAAGAAAAAAAATTCTTTTTTTACTTTCTAAAGCTGGATTTGCTCTCAAATGGCTTCACAGCACAGCCTTCAAAGTGGCGGGCCAGCACACACGGGGCAATGCATGGGGCAGGAGTGAGTGTAAAGGATAGGGTGGGGAAGAGGAAGAGGCAGAAATACTGTAGAGAGCATTTCCACCCAACACTGGCTGCAGTGAAACCAAACCATCCCTACAACATGGCTTGTGTACGCTAAGTGCAAAGATGTTGGTATTACCAGGGAGCTCCCTATTGTGCGGCTGGGCTTGATGCGCACAAGCTGTACAGTGAGGTGCTGAATCTAACATGCATGAAAAGGGAAAAGAAGCTCACAAGCTGCGTGGTACCTCCTTCACCCACCCCTTAGCCAGGGCTCCAAAGATGACACTGGACTGCCCTCGGCACCTGTGCTCCCACTGGACCATCTGGATGCACCCTGGCAGAGCGGAGTCATTTACCATTTTGGAGAGCAGGATGAGATAAATTCCAGGACAAGATGCTCAGAGCAGGAGACTGCCCAGAGGCTTGGAAATGACTTTCACTGTTTTTTTCTGCAGTTCAAATTTGCAAGGTAATAGCCAGAAAAGGGACCAAAAGCATAAAACTGCGTCAAGCTCAAGATCAGGGCTCACAAAGAATAGCACACAGCAGCAAAGGGGTCTGATGTGTGTGCAGCGATCTGAGCACAGTGTTAGAGGAGCAACAAGGAATTAGTTGTCAGAGCAATGGATACTCCAGATACTGTCAACAAAAGGATTCAGCCTGAAAGCCAGTGGGAGCATTATTCATGTTAAGCTATTTCACAAACTGTGGTGTTCCCAGAAAACCTGATACAGAGCAAAGCAGATAAGAAGGTGAAGAAGGTTTCCAGAGGTGATCCAAGAAAGCATGTGAAAAATGCCTGCATGAAAAAAAAAGCACATGGGAAAGGGCACAGTTTGTAACAGTACTGTGGGGAGAAAATACAATAGCAAGATGATTTTTTGAGCTGCAATCTTCAATTTTGCAAACTATATACGAGCTAAGAGGATACGCTCTGGCTGCAGATGTGCTCTCTTGAGCATCCAACAGCTGCCTGCCAAAGCACCTCCTAAGCATGATGATCTGATGGACAAAGTCCTGTCAGCTCACAGGCAAAATGGAGCAGGACCGCTTGTGTGACTGCTGGGGATGAGATGCTGTAGACAGCGTCTGTGAGCCAAGGGAGGCCAAGGCAGCATATTCCTGATCTCTGCTGGGAAGCTTAGACAGAGCCTTAGTGCTAGGTGGGGTTTTCTTTAAAAGCATGGTGACTACATCAGCAATAGAGAACAATATTTTGCAAAGGATACGAGGAAGCCAGTTAGTGATTAAAATATCTCAGAAAAGAGCTATCACTGAGAAACTTTTATACTGAGCAGCAGAATTAGGGAAGACAATAAACCTTACTGCAGATGCCAAAAAAGTGTGGGCCAAGTCAGGCCCATGCGAGTGACACAAGGAAATTGTTCCTCTGCAGCAAAGTAGGCATGGATATGTTTAACTGGAAAGAAAACAAAATGCTCACGTCAGGCAATGCTCCTTGCTCTCCTGAGCTGTCCATGCTAGCAGATGCTACATCTAACCAGAGGATCTGGGATATCTCTACTTTTCTTCTCTTTAGTATATGTCAGAAAAGCAAACACAAATTAGTGGAGTGGATTCAGACCATTTCTGAAAAGGCAGTTTAATTCCAGAGGAAGAGCACCCACAGGAGGTTTGCCAGATATGGCTATGTCACCCTAAATTCCCAATCAAAATACACCAAACACATAAATAAGACCTTTTCTGGTACTTTCCAAAAGAAGAGCTCAACAATTCTTGTAAGCACTGCTCCACCTCACAGTCCCTCTGTGATGTATATATGGGAAATGAAGCTCCAAAAGGGTAAATGAATTTCATAAAGCCTGTGGCAGGATTGCTAAAACACAAGATACAACTTCTGGGTCCTACTTAACAAAAATAAAGTCATCTGTCTTCTTTATTTGGAGAGGTCCAGATTCCTTCTCCAATCTATATATCAATAGATGTTTATCCTTCCTTTTATCTTTCCTAGTGATGTCAGATTTTACTTACTATGACGAGTTAAAGGAACAGTTTGTATTTTTATAACTGCTTTTATAACATGCTTAAGCATACCACATAATTTACTTCATAAACATCACAATGTCACAATGCAACCTTCATTAAGTTTTAATAGAAGTAACTACATTGTCAAGTAAATAAATGATTAAGAAAATGGCAACCAACTTACTTCTTGGCTCTCATACCTTAGAATTTGACTACTATAAATACATACAATTACATGCACTGCCAAATGCTGTACTTCAGTGTTTGTCCATAAAATGTAATTTGAAATGCATGTAGGATGGTACAGCTTTTGTAAAAGGAAGTTATTATCTGTGATAAAAGCAGTTGTTGACATTAGAAATAGAAGCTAGAGGATTCAGACGGGAAATTTAATAAAAACAAAACAAATGTAGAAAGGAAAAGGAAGGTTAACAACATGGCAAAGCAAAGCCAGATGTAGCAGTAAATATCTGCCTAGAGGCAAAACTGGACTGCTACCTATCAGAGTGGCAGCACAGCAGGTTTATTTTTTACACTGGACATGGTCAGTAGGCAGACAACAGGCAAGCATGCACTTAAGCTGAGAAAAAGCAAGGCTAACCATACATTTCATTGTGATGTGTGTTATCTTAAGAGGGAAGGGCTGTTTGGTCAGGAGCTTTTGGGGTCTTGTTTTGTGTTTTAAACAAATGCTACTACCCACATTTCCTCTTAGCAATCACCCGAGTTGTGCAGATGAGTAAGAAAACAATCAAGCCAGCAGCACTGAGGCAAGGTGAGCTTTTCTCCAACGTGTAGTGGGCCTTAGGAGATGCACCAAAGCCGTGCAACTCCTGCCCACAGACCATCTCCACCTGTGCAGGGCTGGGGCGCTACCCCCAAATGAAATGTCCTTTTTTCCCACTTCAGCTCCTCTCCCAGGACACAGCACATGCACAACAAAAAAATGCTTTGAAAACTGCAGAACAAGGCATTCTGTGTGTGTCCAGCTAAAGTACACTTCTCCAGGATGAGCAGAGTTAGGGGCAAGATGAATTTCCTTGGTGAAATTCCCACTGGGAGCAAATGACCCCACTTGGAATAATCAGAAACTTTGAATAATCTAACTGTACTGTATAATTTATTTTTTTATTTCAGATTGAAAATGTCAGGAAGAGGATGTCACAGCAGGACACAGACTAATACACAGAACAAGCTGGCTTGCATTACTATCTTCTGGCTTTTTTTGTTTTCTTATTTTGGTCTTGTATCCTGCAGTTGTATCACTCCATAGTAGCAACCTGCTGAGTGAGAAGGGGATTTACAGTGCTTTTCTCTAGTTCTTAAAGTATTTCTGTCACTTAGCTGCCATTTCAGAGTTAAAGGAGAACCAGCTACACATTTTGGACTGACCTAGCTGTTCTCTCCCTTTTTTAAAGAAAGCTTTTCAGTGACAAATGTGGCAGAAAATATGTTGCGTTGTGGGAGGGAAGCAGTGTTTAGTATCCAAGGGGTACATCTGCACTAAATTATCATGCTCTAAAGTTTGGACTGATTTTTCAGTTAAAAAACTGCTTTACCATGTTCCTTTAACTATTGGAGAAGTTGTCTGCCAGTGTTTCTCTACCAAGAGTTTAAATTGAATATTAGCCTCCGTGCAAAGCTCCGCAGGCACAGGC
The DNA here is from genome assembly GCF_023634155.1 of Falco peregrinus. Lineage (NCBI taxonomy): Eukaryota > Metazoa > Chordata > Aves > Falconiformes > Falconidae > Falco > Falco peregrinus. The sequence goes on along the minus strand of NC_073725.1, from coordinate 47,435,566 downwards.
AGGGCAGAGGGGAGGCAGAACCTGCAACTGGGAGCTGGTACCTGCACCTCTAAAGTCAAAGTCTGGAGGAACTAACGTTCAAAATTGTTACCCACAAATAAGCATGTTAGCCTCCATAGAGGATTTTACCCCTGTGTACACAACTGTATACTGCCACTGGCGCGCTCTCTGTGACGAGAGTTGGTCAGGTTCAGTGTTTGAGCCACGTTTCCAGCAGATGCATGTGGAAATCCACAGCCTGGTCACAAAGGCAGAACTCGTGGGTGCACCAGGAAGGCTTGGCCAGGCTGGTCCTGACATGGGGGAGTGGGGTTGTGCTCCAGCATGGATGTGTCCCTGCTACAGAGGGACCTCGGTGGCCGTTGCTAACAGGGATTGCACACTCTGGGAGGACCTGGCAGGGGCAGGAGTGAAGGGTGGGAGCAGAGGGTGCTGAAGAGACCTAAGCTAGCTGCACGGGGAGGAAGCCAGGCGCATTCCCAATGATAACATGGGAGGGACTGCTCTCTTCAGCATTATTTTCATCCTGTGTAATTGGTGTGATGAGGAAGGCACCGGCTGCCAGAGTGGGGGGGGGGACGGGACATAAGGCTACTGACATGGGGCAGATGTGGCACCTTCCCTTACGCTAACCAAATGCTTGGTGACAAGCAGGGGAGAGAAAGAGCAGCAGTGAAATGGAGACACATGTGATCGTGGCACTGGTGCCCGTGAGCTGGCACTGAGGGGGTGGACAAGGACGCACCTTGCGCAGCTTGACTGCAGCAAACCACTTCCAGCATGAGCCCGAAACCCTGTTCTAGAAATGTTTTGAGTCAGAACCAAAAGGCTTTTCCAGCTCTGCTATGAGTTCAGTTTCTCAATGTGATGAGATCCTTCCTGGCTCCCTGAGCTTTCATGTGGCAGCAGGGTTGGGCTTCCGAGCCACGGCCAAAACATCTGAGTGCACAGAAAAGGAGAAGCAGCTGGAAAGTAAAAGTGGAAATAAACTTGGGGTGATATTTTCCCTCATAAGGAATCGGGACAATCTATTTTCTCCATAAATCTTTGTTGCTTAAACTATCGAGCAACTCAACTTACACTGAGGAGAAAAACAAATAGACAAAATGATGAAACAAGAAACTTCAGACTGGGGCAAGTAGCCCTTCCAGAGGGGACTGCCCTGGCACAGACAGGCAGCCCTCCCACCTCTTCCACTCTGGTCACTGTATGTAGGCAGGTTTATGCATTATCTTTGCAGATCTGATCCCAGGCTTGAGATCTAGAGAGTCTGGGGATGCTAGGAGTTCATCCACAGGAAACACACTCTAAGTTTTTGAGCAGTTTGCCATCGTATCTAGCTGACATGAAGCTACATGCTCACAAACCAACCCACCGGCCTGCACCCAGCACACACACTCCTCCTCAAGGAGCAGAGCGGGGACTGAATGGAATGACAGGGACTGGCTGACAAGGTCATTCACTGAAGGAGCTGTGCAGTTATCTCATGTCTTGTGAATGCTGATCCTGTGCCCTTTACACGACTCAATGAGACCTTAAATTATACGCTGTGGAGAGTCAAGATCATAAACAAAAAGGAGGGCTCCTCAGATAATGGCATTCCAGTAGGCTTACAAATATGCTTCGTCTTGGGACATGCTACATTACAGTTTTGGACTTGCCAAATGATCTTCTATTTATTACCAGTGGCCTTATATCAGACTCATGTTTTTAGTTCTTAATTTGTGCGATTTTTGTTGTACTTCAAAACAAACATTTTCTTTTGCTGCTTGATCCCAATGCTTTTTCCACCCCAGAATCAGAACTGACCAAACATGTCAGGAAAAACCCTGACATACCCTGGCATTTTCCCCCAGGTGCTCAGGTGAGATACCACCAACAGTGAGCATTGAGATCAGCACTGTGGGAAGAGATCCACCTTTGTTGGCACTGACCAATGTCAGGCTCGTGCTGCAGATATCAAGCTTCTGGCCCCAGGAAAGCACTGGCCAGACAAACGAGTGGCTTTAGTACAGAATTACATCAGAAACACCAAGTAAAGTGAAACAGATTCATTCTGGTAGCACAAGTAGAAAGATTTGAATTATCCAGCAATTGGCCAACCCAGTTGCATCAAAGCACTCTGTGGTCCTGCTCAGGATTTCAGTCATGTTACAAGGAGCAGCTGCTGCTCCAGGAAGCATGTTTCAGTCCAGGCAGGATCAAGCCCTCAGAGTTTTGGTGCATGTTTCAGAGAAATCAGCCTCAGCCTTAGGTATCCAAGTTGGCTGTCGTAAATATTTATTCATTAAAGAAAGTCCGTCTTTGCTCCTGGTGCGCTTTCATAGCCTTCTAAAGACTCACGAACAAAGGAAATGTATGGCCAGGGTAGGGGGAGGAGGAATCAGGAGGAATTTCCTCCCTTTCCTTATAAGTTAAAAAAAAATTACAAAACCAGCTTGCCTTGTGGAAAATAAACTTGTCCCATTTTGTATACATGTGTTTACTGTACAAACTTTCAGTGACTCAGATGTGAAATGCGCCTCAGGTTTGTTATGTGTTTTGTTTAGTTTTCTAACTCTCCCTGAGAAAACATGGGCTACAGTTCAGGCCGCTGTCTATCCCACCCAGTACATTGCAGGGGATGCACAGTAAAACCCCAGTCCTGCGAGTGTTTATGCATGCATGAATAGACCTGCATTCACTGGGCTTTTTCATGCATGTAATCGTCCACAGGATCAGGGCCTCAGGCACAGCGCAGAACTTGGGTTCGTACATTTAATTCAGGCTGGAATTTGTTGCATTATTTTGACATAAATTGTTCATCTCATTTAAGAACTCACTGCTGCATTCAGGCCAGCATTCCCAACTGGACAGGACTGATTTTAAGCAAGCTTTGAGGCTACCGATCTCCTTTTCCTTTCCTGTCAGCAGTGATCTCCGTCAGACCCAATGTGCTTCCTTTTTAATCATCTTGCTTCTCCCGCAGCTCTCTGATTAGGTCACATTTCAATTTGTGCCCGCAGAGTTGCTCCCATGTCAGTGGCTGGCAACGTTACAAACACAATTTCTTGGCGTTCATGACTGAACCAACTCAAAGACCCCCAGGTAACTACACACAGTTGGGAACTGTTTCATGGGTTTGAGCTATTTCTGCTTCCTTGTGATGCATAAAGAAGAGCTGTGATTGGGCTGATAAGGTGCATTTGATTTTTTTTGGATCTTTACCTGGGAACAACTTGTCTCTCATTTTGCTCGCCTGGAAAAATGTACTGTGACTTCAGATGCCTTAATTGAGGGCCTGAGGGTGTTGACCTTCAGCAGCAGCCCCACATCCATCAGTCATTGAGGTTAAATGGTGTGCGGTATTAAAAAACCAAAAACATTATCTCAGCATTTGTCAGTCCCTTGAATTATGTTTCAATATTTCAATTCAATGAATTCATTTCATTCATTCAGCAGCTGGCAGGGGGTAGGGAGAAAAGAGCCCCCTGAACCCACCTGCTGTCAATCTGGGGGGCTGGGATGGATCCCAGAAGCCACAGGTGAGCAGCACTAGGCAGCCTGGGTGTTAAGCCTTGACTCGGATTGTATTTGCATTTTTGGGGTTCTGACCTTTTTTTTGTGATGAGAAGACCCCCTGGATGAAATAAACCTTCACCTCATTTAGCTCACAGTCATCTGAGTGAAGCTGTCAAAGACAGAGCAGTTGTCTAGGGATGGCAAAGACAAATGGAGCAAGGAGGACCTGCCCCAGGATCAGTTTTGAACCTCCAGAGGTCAGAGGGAGCTTCTTGCCATCCTAATAGGGCTAAAGGAGGAGTTACTAATGCCAAACCCTGGGATGCGGGGAGGAGCTCTCTTTGACAGGTACAAGGTTATGTTAGGACCCCCATTCCCTGCCAGCCACAGGAAGCCCACAGATATCCAGTACCTCCAGGCAAACTCCCCAAGTGACACTTCTACTGCATATAAACATTTTGGTTACCTGTCTTTTCAGGAACAGAAATACATGAAAACTACAATCCAGTTTCATGGGCTCTTGGTAGCACACTGTTTATTGCTCCCAGAGGAACAGTAAGGATCCTTGAAAGCAGATGGACTCAGATGCTCTGATGATTTGCTATAGAAGGAAAACAATAGGCCAGAATTTTTTCAAAATAGAAAATGCATTCATTGCACAAGTAAATTCCATCTCTATGCATTAAGTGGGACAAGATGGACAATATTTTGCAACACCTTTTGCAGATGCAACTGAATAAAGGGTTTTCCTGATACAGTAATCACAAAAAAATCGAACATGAGCAAGGACTTAAAAATTAATATAATCACAGAATGGTTGAGATTGGAAAAGGGTTTTGGAGGTCATCTGGTCCAACCCCCCTGCTCAAGCAGGGCCACCTACAGCTAGTTGCCCAGGACCGTGTCCAGATGGCTTCTGAATATCTCCAAGGATGGATTCTCCACCACCTCCCTGGGAAACCTGTGCCAGTGCTAGCTCACCCTCACAGGTGAGGAAAAAGTAAATCCTGATGTTCAGAGGGAACCACCTGTGTTTCATTTAGTGCTCATTGCCTCTGGTCCTGTCATTGGGCACCACTGACAAAAGCCTGGCTCCACCTTCTTTGCACCCTTCCTTCGGGTATTCATATAGATTAATAAGTTTCCCCCTCTGATTTCTCTTAGCCAGGTTAAACAGTCCCAGCTCCCACCTCCTTTCCTCATAGGAAAGATGCTGCTATCCCTTAATCATCTTCATGGTCATTCCTTGAACTCTCTCCAGTATGTCCATGTCTCTCTCATACTGAGGAGTCCAGAACTGGACACAACACTTCAGGTGTGGTCTCACTGGTGCTGAGCAGAGGGGAAGGATCACCTCCCTTGACCTGCTGGCAATGCTTTGTATAATGCAGCCCAGGACACCACTGGCCTTCTTTGTCACAAGGGCACATTGCTCGCTCATGTTCAGCTTGGTGTCCACCAGGACCACCAGGTCCTTTTCTGCCAAGCTGCTTTCCAGCATATCCTGGTGTCCCGCAACATATACTGGTGCCTGGGGTTGTTTCTCCCCAGGTGAAGGGCTTGGCATTTCCCTTTGCTGAATTTCATGATCTTCCTGTCAGCGTATTTCTCCAGCCTGTTGAGGTCCCTCTGGATGGCAGCACAACCCTCTGGCATATCAGCCACTCCTCCCAGTTTTGTGTCATCAGCAAACTTGCTGAGGATGTACTCTGCTCCATCCAGACCATTAACAAAGATGTCAAACAGGACCACATCCAGTATTGACTCCCAGGGTATACTACCAATGATTGGCCTCTGACTAGACTTCACGCCACTGATCGCCACGCTCTGGGCCCAGCCATTCATCCATTTTCAATCCAACTCACTGTCTGTTCATTCAGCCCATATATCAACAGTGTCAAAGTCTCTACTGAGGTCCAGGCAGACAGCATCCACTGCTCTCCTCTCATTTACCAGGCCAGTCACTTCACTGTAGAAGTTTATCAAGTTGGTCAAACATGATTTCCCCTTGGTGAAGCTATGCTGACTACTTCTGATTATTTTCTTCTCCTAAATGTGCCTTGGAATGGTTTCCAGGATTAGCTGCTCCACCACTTTCCCAGGGATCAAGGGGAGGCTGAACAGCCTGTAGTTCCCTGCGTTCTCTTTCTTGCCCTTCTTGAAGATAAGCATGACATTTGCTTTCCTCCAGTCTTTGGGTACTTCTCCTAGCTGCCATGATCAAACATTATCAAGAGTGGCCATGACGTCTGCCAGATCCCTCAGCACTTGTGGGTGCATCTTATCAGGGCCCATGCACATATGTATGTCCAGTTTGCTTAAATATTCTCTGACCCAATCGTCTTCCATTAAGGGTATATCTTCCTTGCTCCACCTTTCCCCCTGGTCTCTGGAACCTGGGATTCTTCAAGGTCGGTCCTGCTGGTAAAAAACTGAGGCAAAGAAGGAATTCAGTGCTTCAGCCTTTTCCAAATCCTGTGTAACCAGGTTCCCCATCTCATTCAGCAATGGGCTCACATTTTCTCTGGACTTTGTTTTGTCACCTAAGTACCTATCAGAGCCCTTCTTGTTGTCTTTAGCATCCTTGGCCCAATTCAATTCCATTTGGACTTTGGCTTTCCTAACCCCTGGATGCTCAGACAATGTCTTTGTATTCCTCCCAGGTTACCTGTCCTTGCTTTCACCCTCCGTATGCTTCCTTTGTAGTTCAGCAAATGGAAGGTGCAACAAAAGATATTTGCTTCACTGCGTGGAATAGTCTCCATCAAAAATGAACCTGAATAAACTCAAAATAAACTGAAGCCATTACTAAGATTGAGAAAATACAAAATCCATGAAGAATTTTTATAAGCAGAGCACCCACATTACTTCTCCACATCTCTAGAGAAGACTAAAAGAGAACATCAGATGGCCTAGCCCGATCTCCTGTAGGTCAGCGTTACACCTGGATTGAAACCAATGTATATACATATACACACATCAAACACATGTATATACACATCAAACTATACAACTAAACCCAAACTATACAATATAAATATCAGGTATTATATAGCATGTGTAATAAAGGCTTCTCTTTAAAGGCTAGTGGGCCCTTGGCTTTGATGAGTTAACATATTTCAGAGGGTGTGTATCTGATTCATGATTAAAGCTTATATATTTCTAGCACCAGAAGAAATTAAACCAATTTGCTGATCCTGTAGGTAGTCTGGTGTTAGAAAGAACAGTTGTTTCTTTTTACATGGTAAACTCAGCAATCATAGGTGGAGGAGAATTAACCCACATCAAAAAACAGAACCAGTTTTCCTAAATGAAATTTTGTAATGTGAAAGAAGTACTTTAAAGAAACTAATGAAGCCTAAATATTGCATCACAATTTGTGCTATTAATGTCAGTATCATCACTTTAAAATTCAGGTTACTATAGATATTATATTTTGCAGAAAACCAAAGTAGGTCAAAAGGAGAGCGCCATAAAAACCAGACGGGCTCATGTCAGGGTGTATTTTCAGCTGCAGCATTTTCCAGTGTAAACCCCAGGTAGCAGCATATAGTACAACTTCTGCGTTTTAAGCTGTCCAACACTTTCAAGAAGACTAATATATCCACTTTGATTTTCATGAAATTCAGAACATAAAAGATCAAATACACTCAATAACTGACGCTAAATGTCAATGACATACCAGCAGAAAGGAATTTTTTTTCCACATGAAAATGGTATGAACGGAATGTGTTGGGAATAATGTCATTGCCTACAACAAGCCCTTTTCTCAAGAGCACACCTCTTCTAACAAATGCTGAAAATGGGCAATACAAGGGGCCTATCTCCCCATTTTCATGCTTTGTTGTGCAATCTGTACAGGTACCACCTTTGGGGCATTTTGGTTTTATTTTTGTGCTCTAAATCACAATGCCTCCCTAAAAGCATTGTACTCAGTAGTAGGGTTCTGTTTAGAGGGTACACAGCTCCCAGCAACATTTGGAGGGAGAACCTAAGTGCCTCCAAAATATGTAAATGTGCCATTCCCATCTACCCATGAAACTGGCACCCCATGTCTTGCCCTTCTTCCCCCTGCAGCCTACGCAGTCTACATCCAGGAGACCTTATCGCACATCACTCCACCCCATATCCCACCCCTGTGCCACCATGACCTCCGCCACTCTCGTATCCCACATCCCCCAGGGCCTCTCTGATGCAATTCACCCTCCTACTTCACATTGTTTCCTTCCCAGGCCAAGAGTGCATATGGAACTGCCAGGACCAGTCAGGCACCACGCCTTGTACAGCCAGCATTGGATGGATGCAGCTTTTTAAACTTTTCAGAGGTTTACACCACACTTGGCTCCCGCTTGTCCTTCAGACTGATCCTGGTATCCAGGCTCAGCTACCTACAACTTCTCAAATGTATGAGAAAGGCCACTGTCTGCTATCCCCTTCTCATCCGCCCCAGGCAATAACTCCTGACAAAGGTTTTCCAAAGGGCTGCACCAACATGCTGCCTGCCCTTGCTCTGTGCCAAGGCAGGCCACCTTCACTCTGTGTGTGGATGAAGAGAAGAGTCGAGAGGAGGTGGAAGGAAGCTCCCTGTTGAATACCACAACTTAGTATCCACTCAGTAACATGTCTAAGCTCGAAAGAAGTCTGTCATAGATGACAAATTTGCTGAAGGTAATGGGTAAATGTTTGCATTAACGGTTAATAACTTATGCCAAGGTTTTCAAATGCAGTTGGTGATTTTGCGTGTTGCTGTTCTTATCTGCTGCACATGATATGCTGCTGCTTTGGAGGCCTGCTTTGAAGAGGAGAGGTACAACCTCTCTGAAAAATCAGGCTGGCACCAAAACGAGTGGCTCCCAACATCCTTTTTCAAAGGCTTGCCTGGCTTTCATAATCCTCAGAGGCATCCTGGGTGCCTGCAAAAAAAGCTGGATCTGCCTTTTCATAGCCAGGATGTATCTTACCATCATTCTGCCCTGCCAGTGCTCGTGTTTGGAACAGCAGAAACAGGCCAGTGAAGTGTGTGCATGAAGCACTGATACGCCCGTGAGGTTTCTAAAAGCATCAGCAGGAGATATCTGCAGTCTCCTACAGATGCACGAATAAAATTGAAAGCAGGACACTGCTCATCTCCCACAGGAATTTCGCCTATTTACACAGACGTTTGGGTCATCTTGCTTACAAAGGTACACATCTGACAACAGGCAACAAAATAAGCAGCCAATTTTCAAAGAGAACAATGGCAATTAAAACCTGCTAGCCAGGGTGATGATTTCTTACCCACTCAGTATTTTTGAGGAGGGGAAAAGGCCCACCTTCCCCAGGCTGCTGCCTCCTTAGTAGCCTGCCCTGACGGTTACAACCTGCCTCTCAAACACTCCCATGTTTTGAATCCAAGCAAAAACTTTGGCAGCTGTAAACCTAGCACGAGCTTGTTTTAAATGATGAGAGGAAACAGGCTGACAGTGAGCTGATTAGAAAGCTCTTAGAGCCCTCTCGGCTAAGTGGAGAGAAAAGGACAACTTTCTTCATGTGCTGCCAGAGAGGGGACACAGGGGCACCCAGAGCCCAGCTTGCTGTCCTCAGCAAGATCATGAGGATGTGGGAAAGGACCGTTTCAGGGAGGCTGAGCTGCCCTCACCAGCCTGCCCCTTCCTGACAGCCTCTGCTGTGGAGATAACGAGAGAGGAAATAACAAAACACTATGGTGAAGACTAGATGAATTTGAAGAGACAACTGCAAGCTGTTTCCTGGCCCCAGCCTTATCTAGACTCCCAGAAAATAACCCTTTCTCTGTGGTCAATAAATAACCCATTATGACTGGGGTGAAGTCTCTGGTTTAACTTCTGCCGCTGAGGGCTGAGCAGCAGAACGTGCTTCCCATGAAGAACAGGGCCAACTGTATTTCTAGCCATGCTTTGGAGCAGATGGGAAAGGCTCTGCAGAACCCTCTCGCCAGGAGCGTGTGGGTTAAGTCAATGCTATTTAAGTGCATTGTAGAAAATGAAGAGGCAGAGCTAAGATGAGAAGAAAGGGTTAAAAGGATGGACTCAAAAAGCCACGTAGAGGTTATTGAGTGGACAAAGCAGCAAGCATTAAAAATAATTTGGCCAAAAAATAAAAATAAATACAGAAGGAAATTACTTCATCACAGCCCACACTGCGTTATCAGTATGAAAGCTCTGGGAGCTGCTTTTCTTTCCAAAACGGCAGCTGATAGCTGATCTAAACAAAAGGTCATCAGGGCAGCGAGGGGACAGGAGGGAGGCTCAGGGAGGGGATGAATAGAAGATGTGCCAGAGCAGCAAGGGTTTAAGGCCACAGACAACCCCATGGCTGCATGCACTGATCGGCAGCACCGGCTACAGGGGCAGGCAGCCTCCTTCAACACCCCCTGCAATGAGACCCTAAAATCCATCTGTGCTGAACAAGATGTGCCCTAGCTCAGATGTCTTCTCTGACCTGTTGCCTAGCATGCCTCTGCTTATCACACTTCCAACTTTACAGCCCAAGCCACACGTTTCACTGGAAAGCCACCACTTGCTGCTCTGCAGCGACAGCCCAGCAGCAGTCCGAGGGCAGCAGTTCCCCAAGGCAGCACCTCTAAAGGCTGTGTTTGCCCAAGCAGAGCAGCTTACTTCCCACTGAAAATTTCACACGATTTGGGTTGGGTTTGCATTTTCATTATGTTTTTTATCCAGCTGTAAGAATACAGTGAAACTTGTGTGAGTCCACCACGTTACGTCCCTACCTGTCTTAAAGGACCACCCCTAGGGTATCCTCAAATTTACTAGCTGCAGCTTTACTCTACCCCTGCAAGAAAACAACCTCTGTGAAGCAATCAAGTTTTTGCTGGTCCCCTGAGCAGTCAAGAAGGCAATTTGCACTGCAGTTCATTCCTATAACCTTCATAAAGAATAAAAAAAAAAAAAAAGAAAGGAAAAAAAAATCCTGCTCACTCCCAACTACAAAAACAGTGAGGCAAAATGCAGCTCAGCGGCTCAGTGGTACCTATAAAACCAACCATCTTAGATGTAAGTTTGGTTTGGGGTTGGGGATATTTCTTCCTGTATAGTGAAATAACTGGGAGTAATAGTCATAAAATATTTCATTGAGTTTCCTGGGGTCTGAAAGACATCTGGGAGGATTACAGGAGGAATACCATGTGCGGTAGCTACGCTTGGAGCACCCTCGATTTACGGCTCCATCCGTAATTGCTGCAGATTGTCCAAAGCAGATACTGAAACTGTCCCTGAAGTCGAGCAACACCGATGCTGTGGCTCAGCAGCCAAACTCCACGCTGGGACATGCCATGATCTGCTTTACCTTTCTCTCTCCTTGACTGAATCCACCTTTTCCCAACCCTTTTTATTTTTCTCATTGTCCCAGTTAAACTGTGCATCAGGTGGACACAGCTGTTTCCACACTGGCCCTGGAGCAGAGGGAAGCAGATGAGGAAGGAATGGGGCTGCGTGCAGCCCCACCAGGATACCAGCCCCCAAGAGACACTACCAGTGTCTTGGCCACACTTTGGAGCAAAGCTGGCAGCAGCGAGGTGCCCTGTTACTAGGGCAGTGGGCTGCTCTTTCCAAGACACCACCAGTCCCTTTTGCAAAGTGTCACAGAGAGGGTGAGCAAGGAGGACACAGTGACACAGCTGTGCTTATAGCCATGATGTACTTTCTCATCCTTTCTCCTAATTTGGCTCTTTCCATATTGCAGCCTTATGGCACTATCTGAGAAACTTTATCATAGTTTTGTTGAAACATAGCCCTGTATTAAGCAGGGATCCTGGAAAAAGTCAAAGAGGGGGAGAAAGATTCATCAGCACACAGACACATTTTTGCAGAGGCAGATGACCAGTTCTCTACAAAGCATCCAGAGATTTCTCGGTATTCCCAGTCAGCATTCATGCCTCCAGCTGACTTCCCATAAAAATGCTGAAGGGTCTTTGATCTCAGGGTACACATCCTTATGAGAAGGAGAGGGGTAAAACTGCAGAGGTCGAGCAAACACTTGACAGTAGTTCCTGCAGCTCCTCAGACCTCAGCCAGCCTTTGAGGTCCTGTGCCAGCGACTGCAGATTTAGTTTGATCAGTCATGAGTTGAAAAGGCAGAGCAGAGCTGCTCAGGTCAAATCAGATGCTTAACTCTGCTTGCCTTTTATGATGGGTGGGGAAGTTCAGTAAAAATTAGGATGATAAGAAAGAGCAACAGTAACAAAAAAACAAACAAACAAACAAAAAAGACTAATGAGAAATTACATATTGAAGGCATCAGCCTCCCTGTTTCACATCATCGGAGTTTGGATATCAGTTAAAGGCTCAGCCAGTTTCCCAACTCAGCCTCATTGAATTCCCTAGATGTGGCAAAAAATTTAGAAGTGTTTAATTGGAACACATTATATCCCTGACTTTCCAGCCAACACACATAACATGGCTTTTGCATTTTACAATCTATTATTTTTTCTGATGCTAGAATAGAGCTTCAACCCTGAGGGGGATAAAACTAGTCCAAATGATAACAGCTTAAATGGCACTAAAAATAAACAAATGTTCAAACAGATATTCTTTACTTATGTTTCTGACAAATTCCTCTGTGAGAAAAGAATTTCAGGCTGTAACAGAGGAGTCAGATCTTTACTTGTTCCTGCCTTCCCATTGACTCAATGCATATGGAATATTCATGTAATGGTTCTTCCCCTGAGAAACCTAACCTATCCTAAAATGCCATGGAATCAAAGGGGTGGATTCCCCTCCTGCTTACCTCTGCCAGAACACCCCTCATATAAACAGCTCTCTGCAGATGTGTATAAGCAAAACAAATTGTCCCCTATCAACCATCCTGACGGCATGAAAGAGAAAGAGCTTTTCTGTGCATTGGGTCTTGCTACTACCTAAAGCACTGGGCTTATTCTGGAAAAAGAAATCAGCCATCCAGAATCTAAGCTGGGGCTTGATAGAAAGGCAGAGCATGTAAACTGAGTAATGTATAGCTGAAAAAGCAGTGGTTTGGTCCCCCTCCATCAGCCCACCTCTCAAGAAGGGACACATGCCAAAACACTGACAGCAGGTATGTAGGAACAAAAGGAGAATGCTGCAGATGGAAACCTGTAGCCAGCAGACAGTGCATAGTAGACTTTGTCTATTAGCTAGGACCCAGGAGAATGACATGTATAAATAGAAGCAATAACCTGGTGATGGGCAACACCCCAAAAGTTTAGTCCAGAGACAATATCCCAAGTTATCTGTCAAAGCTTCCCTGGAGCTAGGGTGACAATCTCTCCCAAGTAAACATTTCTAGTAAACACAGGCCTTCCTGGGCTGGGATCTGCAGGAGCCCTGCAAATGAGACCTCTCCTGGGTGTCTCAATGCATGTCCTTCCACGGCAACTGCAGACCAGAGGGTGATGCCCAGTTCTTGATACAGCCCACCTTGTAGGGATATGATTCACCATGTCATTATCTGGTAGCTCAGGTGAATATGGAAGACAGGGAAAAGCTACTGAGTCTCAGTAAACAGAATAATTTGCAGAGAGGACAAGTCACTGTTAACCCTTTGTTTGAAAGAAGAAAGGAAGCCGTAAGCTGGAGTGGCTGGGGGCTGTGATGGAGAGGGTGCAGCAGAAAATTGTTAAGGTTTTATTCACAGGTGTCTCTGCTTTATGTGTCCCCATGTCATGAGGCATGGAAATTCTAGGACAATTTGCATGGTAGGAAGAAGAAGAGACAGGCAGAACAGCTGCCATGTTTACTAGGAGGTGTATTTCAAAACCAGTTTGCCAAATATGCTTTGCAAGTACATTTAGCCACAGACAAAAGGAACTCATTCATTCACCAACTTCTGTGGTGAAAATTGCTTCATGATTTATTCCATGTCCATGTGCCAAGCACACTCCTGATACAAACCCCAAAGTTACACACCCATGCACACGTGTGGGCACGTACACCCTCACATGCAAAGACATCCCACCATTGGCATAAAATAACTTATGAAAATGGTTAGTTATGTTTTATCTGGAACTAAAACTAAATCTGGAGGTGAAAAGACAACGAAAAAAGCCATAATATTGAGAGTCCTGAAACAGGAAACATCCATCTGCAGAGGGGGGCACCATCTGCCCTCATGGTGAGCAGTGGTACAAGGAGATGAGTGTCCAGGCTCTGCACAGGACTGGGGACACAAGCCACCCGACTTGACTTTATATTTCCTCTTGCTCGTTATCCTGGAATACTATTCATTCATAAGTATATGTACAGTGCTCTACATGCTCCACCAGGACTATACATGTCCAACAGAGACAGAAAGATGGCTGAAAATGAAGACACACATAGATAGTTACTCAGGAATCCCATCAACAAAATCATTTTGCAGCATTGGAAAGTGGTTTTGGTGTTTGGCTGTGGTGACACACAGGCGCAGGGAGGAGCTGGGGCTGCCAGTTAAGCTACAAAGAGATCTGATCAGCAATGGATGGATCTTCAGCTTGTTATAGTCAATGGGAGAAAAGGATCAGTTGAAATCCATATGGTCTGGAAGACCCTCAGGTGAAACTAAGGCTTTCCAGAGGTCCAAAGAATATAAAAGGAAAAACAAACAAAAAAAACCCCAACATGTAAAATAGGCAAAGGAACAAAAAGAACATGACAAAGAGGAGAGGGGAAAGCTTGCTCAGAAGGAAATGGGCAAGATTTATTTTTGGCTGTATGTTTCGTTGTATAAAGCAAACACTACATAATGGACACACTAGTGCTCCAAAACCCACATCTCACAGATACCATTAGCTCAGGACATTCACAGCATGTATAAGCTGAAAAAGACAAATATATACTTTGTGTAATCACAGTCCGAGTAAAGACTGCAGAGACCATTACCACACCAAAAGGATAATCCAGCCAACCACAGCCTCGTAGGTTATAAAAAACTGCATTCAAGAAGGTCCATTAGGCTCCACAGAGCTCTTGAAATGACAGAAATGACAGGAAAGCAAAAGCATTTCTGAACTGAAGGGCCAAATCCTGCTCACCAGTCACACAACAGTGTGAGCTATGTGTAATTATGTGAGGACAGAAACATAAAGAACAAGAAAATAATGCTCTTTAAAACCAGTAATTGTTTCCTATGATTTCACAGAGCTGTGTTGAATAAAATGCATTTGTTCTATTATGACAGTGGGTCACAGAAACCATAGTAAGAGAGGAAAATACAGGAAGATTATACATTGCAAGAAGACATAGCTGCAGTAAAGATGAACATAAAAAGCAAAACTGAATATAGATCTAGAATTTCTAAATTACCCTTGGCCCAAATGTCTGGCTTACCACTGAAACAGTATAATTATAAAGCTGGCATAAAACAGGACATGGATCTAGTTACTAATTTCTTGCTAGCAATAGCAGCAAAACACTTTCTGCCAGTAGCGGGTCTCTTGACAAAAACCTTGTGTCTTCTACATGATGTGACCTATAGGGAAACTGGTTTTAATCAGGCAAATCTTTAAATGGTATGCAGTTGTGGTCACTCCTCTCAGATGTCAAAAGAAACAGAGGAGAAAGTGGGGGAAAGGGAAGGGGGGATCTCCACTGCAATTTCTGCTTTAACATTTCACTCTCTTCAAAATGCACAGTGGAATTTGTAGGTTTAGGAGATTGCCTTTGTCATGCAGGCTGGTGACAGCAGCAGTGTCGCCACATGAGCCAGGTGAAAAAAAATCAGTACTACTAAAATAAAACCTCTTCCTAGTAGTAATGTTTTAACCGTGTGCTTCATTTCAATTTTGACTGCAAATACAGGGATCTTTTCATGGCAGCACTTCTGAACTCAGTCACTCTAATCTCTGTTTTCCAGCACATGCTTAAGCCTAAGCACATGAGATACACCACTGAAGCCAACAGCACAGCTCCTGCGCCAAGATGTTAACCATGTGTTCAGGTGTCTCACTGGGTCTGTCCAAAGAGCTTGGACAGAAAACAATTTAAATAGCTTGCTTTCTTTCTGGTAGGCATCCATGAAACAGCAATCAGTGGAATGGTGTGAGTGAATTAATATTTAAATGTCTTACACCATATCATAGTCTATAAAAAGTTTAAGGTTGTGGGGAGATTTTTGTCTAGCCTTTTTACCACTGAAAAACTTCTTCAACAAAAGTGGACTTTTTTGCCATGTTTCTGCTTTCTACTGAGATGTTTGAGCTTTTGACAAAAATTTGAACCCCTGAAAACCTAGTAACCTGGCTGCACTGAAAAGTGTACAAATTATGTTAAAAAAGCTTCTAATCATAGAATGGTTTGGGCTAGAAAGGACCTTAAAGATCATTCAATTCCAACCTCCCTGCCATGGGCAGGGACACCTCCTACTAGACCAGGTTGCTCAAAGCTCCATCCAGCCTGGCCTTGATCACTGCCAGGGATGGGGCATCCACAGCTTCTCTGGGCAACCTGTTCCAGTGTCTCAGCACCTTCACAGTGAAGAATTTCTTCCTAATATCTAATCTACATCTACCCTCTTTCAGTTAAAAGCCATTCCCCCTTGTCCTGTCACTACAGGCCCTTGCAAAGAGTCCCGCTCCAGCTTTCTTGCAGGCCCCTTTAGGTACTGGAAGGTGCTATATGGTGCCCCCGGAGCCTTCTCTTCTCCAGGCTGAACAACCCCAACTCTCTCAGCCTGTCTTCATGGCAGAGGTGCTCCAGCCCTCTGATCATCTGCATGGCCCTACTCTGAACTCACTCCAACAGGTCCATGTCCTTCTTATGCTGGGGGCCCCAGAGCTGAACACAGTACTCCAGGTGGGGTCTCACAAAAGCGGAGTAAAGAGGAGAGAATCACCTCTCTTGACCTGCTGGCCATGGGTCAACCCAGGATACGGCTGGCTTTCTGGGCTGCAAGGGTACATTGCCTGGGTCACATTGAGCTTGTCATCAACCAACACCCTCAAGTCCTTCTCCTCAGGGCTGCTCTCAATCCATTCTCTGCCCAGCCTGTATTTATACTTGGGGTTGCCCTGACCTGCATGCAGGACCTTGCACTTGGCCTTGTTGACCTTCACAAGGTTCACACAGGCCCACCCCTCAGGCCTGCCAATGTCCCTCTGGATGGCATCCCTTCCCTCCAGCACGTTGACCACACCATGCAGCTTGGTGTCATCGGCAAACTTACTGAGGGTGCACTCCATCCCAGTGTCCATGTCGCTGACAAAGACATTAAGCGGTGCCGATCCCAACACTGATCCCTGAGGAATGCCACTTATCACTGGTCTCCACTTGGACATCGAGCCATTGACAGCAACTTTTTGAGTGGAACCATCCAGCCAATTCCTTATTCACTGAGTGGCCCATCTGTCAAATCCATAGCGCTCCAGTTTAGAGACAGGGACGATGTGCAGGACCATGTCAAGAGGTTTGCATAACTCCAAGTAGGTGACATCAGTTGCTCTTCCCTTATCTACCAGTGCTGTAACCCCATTGCAGAAGGCCACCAAATTTGTCAGGCATAATTTCCCCTTAGTGAAGCCATGGTGGCTGTCAACAATCACCTCCTTATTTTCCATGTGCCTTAGCATAGTTTGCAGGACAATCTGCTCCATGATCTTGCCAGGCACAGAGGTGACACCAACAAGCCTGTAGTTCCTCAGTCTTCCTTTTTTCCCTTTTTAAAACTAGGGGCTACATTTCTCCTTTTCCAGTCAGTGGAAATGTCACTGAACTGCCATAACTTCTTCAATATGATGGGTATTGCCTTAGTCACTTCATCTACCAGTTCCTTCAGGAACCATGGAAGCATCTCATCAGGTCCCATGGATCTGTGCACCTTCAGGTTCCTTAGATGTTCTTGAACCATATCTTCTCCTACAGCGGGTGGTTCTTTGATGCAGCACAAACTAGCGGGCTGCAACAAAGCTTTTGCTGTTGGTCAGATTCTACTGCCTATGCTGTTTCTCCTTCCTTCAGCAGTCAGACCACACTGCTCCTCCTCTGTCTAACCACCTACCCTACCATTCTCAGTGCTATTTAACTACTTAGCAGGAATGAGCTGCAGCTGCACATCACCCATGTCTATCAACCCACTGCCTTTGAGGCAAGGCCACAGCTGCATATTATTAATGTTAATCAACCCACTGCCTTCATTACTCCATTACTTCATTACCACAGTTCTTCATTCTCCCAGTCCCTACTTTTGCCTTCTGTGACTTGGGTGGTGTGGCTGGAGCACCTGCTACTGAAGACCGAGGCAAAGAATTCATTGAATACCTCAGCCTTTCCCATATCCTAGGTAACCAGGTCTCCCATTTCCTTCTGGAGAGGACCCAACATTTTCCCTAGTCTTCCTTTTATGACCAATCTACCTATAGAAGCTTTTCTTGTTGCTCTCGCAGATCCCTCTCCAGGCTTTGGGCGTCTATTGCTGGCACTGACATCAAACTGATAGGATTGGGATGGATTGAGGTTCCCCTCCCCCAACAACTTTAGTTTAAAGCCCTCTTCGCCAGCTTGGCAAGCTTATGACAGAAGATGGTCTTCTGCTCCTCTTAATCTTCTGATGAAGACAATATTCTGTGCAGAGCCAAATTCCAGTCATTTAACTGTTGAGCTGAAAACACTTTCTCAGGCAACACACTGCAATCAGATTAGTATTAGAAAATCATAGCCCATTTTATATCAACCAACCCAGTTTTAACCACGGTTTGGCAGGCGTGTGCTCTGTGCTTGGTATTTAAAATGCTATTTATTCATGTGTATGTATGCCTATTGTGTATATACATTTCCCTGTTATTCTGCCTTGGGTATGTTGAGGGCCCTCCACATGCCCAAGAGCTGCCAGGGTGCTTAAGCATTTATGACCTGTGATTCAGAGTGGGTCTGAAGGTCATTAAAAGCTGGGTGAGGAAGCGGTTCATGCGACAGCCAGTTTACCGTGATTGATTGTTGTGCTGTAAAGTATTAGGAAACCTCCCTATTAACTGTTTTTCTCTACACACAAGCAGTGGTGAAAGCCATGAGGAGCAGCTGTGCCACAGCACAGGCGTAGGCAGCACTTGTCCCTCCAGCTTTTGCAAATGGTTTTCTGAGTAACATCACAACACTGCTGCAATGTTGAAAAAAGGTCACGAGGCTGACAGATGATTTTCAAAAGCAAATAAAACCCAGGAGTTAAAAAAAAAAAAAGCTTTTTCTCTTAAAAAAAAGTCCACATGCACCTCCACAGCCATGCAATAAAAGAGGTCATTGAACTGTGCTTTGCCAGGCTCGTGGGCAAAGGTGATCCATGACTACCTCCTCCCTCCAGCAGTGAACAAAGAGGGCATTGCAGATGTCTAGCAATGAGCACCCCACGCTGCCTGCATGTCCCATCCCACTCTGGATAGAGTTATAATTTTGTCAGGACAGAATTAACTCCCTCTAGATAATATTGGCAGAGCCTTGCCCCAGTGTTGCCTATGGGCCTGCAGCCTGGGACTGTCCATTTACGCTGCACCAAGCCCACCACCCACTCTATATCATCCTTTTGTCCAAAAACCCCTGAGCCTGTAACAGACATGCATCCATAAAACAACAACACAAAGTAGGTATCTCCCAGCACTTGATACGGGTAAGAGGAATTTGCTTCCATGCCTCACCATGTGGCTAGACATAATGTGTCCAGCAATAAGACCTCGCACACGAGACCTGTTGCACATGCATATTCTCACATAAGACCAGAATTGCACTGTAACGTGATTGAGGGCATTTGGGTTAATTAATAAATACAGCTGTTTGCATGTCCAGAAAAGGAGGAAGAAGGAAAAAAGGCTCCCGCATGAGTCTTAAGTACTTTCAAAAGAGAAAGCCCTGATGGGCTGTTCCTCTCTCATATCTACCCTAAAATAGAGAAATAGGCAGCTCCACAATAACTCCTGAACTGGAGCACAAACAGCAGATCACGGGCCTTCTTCCTTCATGCAGCTTTGATCCCTTAATTCTTACTAAAATGCTCTATCACTAAATCCTGCTACACACCTACGGAGCAGCAGCCTAATCCTTGACAAGCAAGGGTCCCACTGCAAATGACTGCCCACCATCAGGCATAGCCCCAAAGAATGAGTGGGATTACCCAAAGAGCCAAGATCATTTCTGAATAAAAGCAGCAGAATGTAATCTTTAGCACAGATCCCCCATATGGCATCTGCTCCCTCTCATGAGCTCAATTCTCAAGTTTGCCGTCTGTATAAAAAAGGCGTCTTTTCACTCTCTCACTTGTTTGCCCAGAGATGTCATTCACATCATTGCAAGGACCAGGCTGAGAGTCTTCAAAGGAAAAGGTTTGTTTAAGCAAAAAGACATCTCCTTTTGTCTGGTGCTTTCAGATAAAGTAATTGACATTTTTTCTTCTGCTTAAAGTGGAACTTCAAATCAAGGAAAAAAGATTATCGAAAACAAACTCCAAACAGTCTGTTTCTAAAAGTCGTCTTTTCATTACTGAACAAAAGTGGCTTCTTACTTTTACCCGAATCTGGTATGGAGTCATTCTGTGTATCAGTAACACCAATCAGATGAAAAAATACTTTCTGCCAGAGCTGGAAAGTAAATTCTGTTAACCAAGAAAAGTTTGTTTGCATGGGCTTTGAGCCTTTTATAAGTTACATTCAGCCTTCCCTCTCCAATTATTATAGACATAAATTACAAGGTGAGCTAAAATATGTGGTCCTTTTTTTAGAGCAAAATGCTGGGGTTAGTTCTCTTGGTTGCTGCTGAAGAATAAATTGTATCATTATAGCCTTCTTCTGGGTCTTGTTATTCTGACTTTTTGACTCTTGCTCGCTGCAGTCTATACAATGCACAACTGTATTTGTTCACAAGGAATGCTTTGGTTCTTTTTGACTTTTTCCTTTCCACTTCCTAATGGTTTACATGTAGAAACAGAGCTTTTGAAAAATTACCTAACACATACTATGTTTAATGAGTACATTTAAACATACTTTAGCTACAAATCTTATCAGCTGATTATTTAACCTTTGTGGATAGGCTAAGTATTTTCTTCGACACTTAAATAAATATGATACATGGTTCCTGTGGAAAGCCTAATGAGAAGGAAGTTGTTTTTAAACTTAAGTCAAGACTTCTCCTTCGATTTATTTTATCAGTATTTTTTTCCAAGTGATCAAAGCAAGCAGTTTGTATGGCAGACCTAAATTGCTAAAAGAAAAATTAAGTACTAAAATATTAATTCTACTGTACTTTATTTGAGGGATGGGGGTTGCATGCCAACTGGAAGGACAGTCAAGAATGTGCCGCACACTATGAAGCACATGGTATGAGGCGAGAAGTCAAATCCTGCTGTCTTTCAAGGTGGATTTAAATAATGAAAATCAGGATGTGTATATGGCTTTCGGATTTTAATAACAACAAAACATGTATATGAAATTCATAGTGGTTTTCCTGGCCCCCATGAATGCCTTATGAACAAAGCTTCACTCAAGAGCATCAGCCTCCATGCATCAGCCTGAGCGCCTGGGAGTGGGCAACCATCCTGTCAGGGTCATGTAAAAGGTATGTGTGCACCTGAGGTTGCTCAGCAGACATGGGCTGCAGTGCTTTCAGACACTTCAGATGCAGCGTGGGACCACTGCACCCCTTCTGATCTGCTGCCCCAGACTGGAGCAGGGCCCTGGTGCTCCACAGACACATGAGATGCAGGTGTTGCAAGGTGAGGGGCTGGCTCAGAGCACCTCCTGCCCCACATCGGAGACTTAGGTATGTATGACAAACATGCTCACACACATAAACCAGCCACATATATCCACATAGTGGATATCAATAGCACCCACAGAGGCAGGAGACAGGTGGCCCAGGGCTAGCCAGAGCAGGAGGCCTCTTTGGGGCACAGCTCCTTTGATGGGGGTTCCCAGCCCTGCTCCCCAGTGCAGCAGCATGAACTGTCACAACCGTCCATGTCACAGATCTTTTCTTCTTGAAACCAAAACACAACAGGCATACAGAAATCACCCCGAAAGCATGCAGGAGAAAACTTGGGCTTTACTTTGGGGCAGAGTGAAGGAGAATGTGAAAACACACTGATGTCATGAAAGAAAGAAGTTGAATAGGTCAAGAAGCAGAGATGTAAGCTTAAGGAAATGGCAAGGCACACAAGAAAAGATAAGGGAGATTGTATAAATAAATAAGCACACAGAAAGGAGCCGAGAGCACTGTGAACAAAGCCTTACTCTTGAGCTCAGGTTCACAGTCCCTTTTCAGCCTGAAAGCCCCTAGAAGGTTTCAGAGGAGTGGACCCTTTTGAAAATTGCACATAGGGACGTCGCTGTATAACACCCGCAGACTTATTTTCCTTTGTTGCCTTTTGCAGATCAAGCAGAAGGAACCTGCAGGCATCCCTGCTCTCTCCCTGCATGAGCAAATCCTCAGCTGGAAGGATTCCTACTTCCATAATTAAAAATTAAAAGAAGCAAAACAGCAAAAAGGAAAACAAATAGTACAAGTGAGGCTGGGTTAGCATGCCTTTTGTACCCCAGTCTGTTTGGAGGAGAGAAATCAGAGAGGTGACTGAAGTAGTATTGGTTTAGTTACTGGCATCGTATGTCACCTCAACTCAGAAGCTTAAAATTAATGAGTGTACTTACAGAGTTTTAATTACTGTTCTTAACTCCAGAATGTAAACTTCACCTGCCCACAGGGAATCTTCACCGCTGGAGATAGCTGTTAGAAGCATGTAGGAATCCTGGAATAGGTTTGTATCTTTTCCACTGTGGTTGCTTTAATTTGCAGTGACATTTGTTAGATCATGTATTTAGAACCACAACAATTTTTATATCTTGTGTGCCAAAAGCAGGTACATACATCGCAAGTGAAGCTAGGATGGTAGTGCAGCAGTTGTATGCCAGCCAGCACCAAACCCATATACTCACTGTGCTTTATCATTGCACTGAATATGATCCAAGGAAGCAAACTAGAAGCAAATTCATGTTTATTTATACTGATCAGCTGAAAGATGTGGCAGCAGAAAAGTCAGCACCAGCTCTACAAACTCACCAGTGTGAGGTTGTGTTGGTGGTTTGTTGGCCCATATGTATGCCTCCACATCTCCTTCTTGCACCAGCTAGTCTTTTCCATCTTCCAAGGGAAACTACAAGTATAAAAGTCTAATTTACACTACCTGACTTAGAAAGTGTAATGAGGTGCAGGAGTGATTAATGGGCCTTCTGGGCCTCACAACACTAGTTCTTGATGCTCACCCACAGGACAACAGGCCCTTCATGTGCCCCTGGGAGGAACTGTCAAGCTGGAAACACATACCGTAATTCATTCTTCTGTGAGCCTTCAGCCTCAATAGAAGCAACACATGTTTCAGGTATACGGAAATCAGCATCATGGCCTTGGTAGTGCTGGGGTGGGACTTGCGCAGCAGATTTTCATTGCCTCTCATCTGAGACAACCTGGGTTGAAAACCTGTGCCCTTGCAGGCCACAAAAAAAAAAAATTGCGTGTGCTATAACTGCCTTCCAGACTCCACAGAGTAAATCCCTAGTTTGGAAGCATTTTGAAGGAACGAACAATTGAAAACACAGAAACA
This sequence comes from Falco peregrinus, assembly GCF_023634155.1. Taxonomy (NCBI): domain Eukaryota; kingdom Metazoa; phylum Chordata; class Aves; order Falconiformes; family Falconidae; genus Falco; species Falco peregrinus. Next base: position 47,412,508 of record NC_073725.1, on the reverse strand, counting down.
AACTAAAACTGGAACAAAATGCAACATAACCCTAACAAAGGCAGCTTCTGCCTGTCTACCAGAATACCCTTATCTGATTTTACAGACAAAGGAAGTATGGGAAGATGTCATTTATCTGGACTAGAATAAACCATTTGATACTCTGCCAGATGGAAACTATTAGTTCAAGTAGAGAAAGTGGGGATTAAGATAAGAACTGCAAAGTAGTTAAGGAATTGGCTAAAAGGGAGATGACAGTGGGTTGAGCTGAAAGAAAATCACTAGCAGTTTTGCAAGAGTCAGTATCAATCCAATTTATTTCTTTAACAATTTTGGCTCAAAAGATTGTCTAATGAAACTTTCTGATAGCTAAGGTTGGGGAGCATTGTCCATACTGACAAGCAGCAGAATTTTATCTAAGAAGAGCCAAATAATCTTCAGAAACAATAGACATGGAGGAAATTTTACTATATAAGATAAAAGGGTGTGCACTTAAGAAATCATGAGTAGTGCTAACCACGTACATGACAACAAGCCAGCAATGTGGGCTGACCACTGGAAAAGGTAAATGTCACCTAGAATGAAGTAAAGTATTTCCACTACAGGAGGGAAAGTATTACTGAAATCAATAAAATGCTAGGCACTTGCAGGACCTCATCAAGAAGACCATGCCCAGTTTTGGCCACCAAGGCTACATGTGTGCTACTAAAAGAAAACATCCTTCTGGCATGGAGGCCAAGCAGCATGGCACCGAGCATGTCTAAATCTCTAAAGCCTCCCACTTTCTCAAAAGAATCGAGATCAAACTGCCTTTTAGCAATGGTCCCCAGCCTTCGCTAGCCCCAAAACCAAGCACAGGTATTGCCTGGAAGTGTTAATACAGTGAAAAACCATGCAGACAGTAAACCATGTGCAGGTGTCTTTGGCCTAATCCCTTGATCTGTTCACTCTTCTGGGGTGGACCTACCCCAATGGGCGCAAGATGTGTGTTGGATTAATGCATGCTGAAGAGGAAGGCTGCTTAGGATGAGGGGAAAACTGGAGAGCATCTTACAAGGGGAGATGAGAAGCACTTGTATCATCTAGCAACACAGAGGCTGAGGAAATAGATGATCGACATAAATAAAAACTAGGGGAGAAATATTTAAACCAAGAGACAACACTTGCCATGAGTAGATTAAGAGGGGCATAACAAGCTCATCCATTCATTCAGCATGGCAGAGTCCATATCCTGGATGTGTCCTCTCGCTTCAGACTTCTGTGGAGACAAACCATGTACATAAACCCAGCCTGGAGCTGAAACTCCTGTTTTTTCAGAAGTATCACTGAACACTGTATATTTCCATTAAAACAAAATGGTTTCAACAACAACAACAAAAAGGATTCAACAGAAAAAATCGTCTAGCTGCCAGACTTTTTCCATTCACCTATAAAACTCATCAGGGAAAAAGTTGCTATTTGACATTTAAATGAAAACTCTGCCTGTGATGCACTGTGGTGCAGTTACAAGGGCGTAGTCAGATATTTGCTAAGTAGGCTGTAGTTATAATTTTTAATTTCCTAGAGGCAACATTCCCCTTCACCTCCCCCAAACCCAGGTCTCCTATATGGCAGTGTCACGGGCTGTTGCCATGCCGCCAGCCAGCCACTGATCTTTTTTGAGAACAAACGTGTACTTATTATGAAGATTAAACTGGTGACACCATTTATCCACATGCCAGACACTGAGGGTATAGCATCACCATGCTGCTTTTGAATGACATTAACCTGACCCGGCCTGACCACACTCTTCACAACAGCACAGTTTCTCCTTAGCCAGAACCGGAGCTCGGATGAATTGCACTTTATTCATTATAAAGCCCTGAGCCTCCATCTCTCTGCACAGAACTTTCTGAATATTTCCCCAAGTTTACCAAATGTTTTCTTGTTCCCAAGCCACAGAGAAGCTGGTGGGGAATGGGGGTGGGGGTGAGGGAATCCCTGGTGCTGCAGCATCCAGCACTCTGCAAGGATTACTTCTTATACTCCATGAGCCTGAAACCTTGCCAGGCTGGGAGGTCTCCCTCAAACCAGTGGATTTTGGACCTGCACCTGACAACATTAACTGTGGAAGAGGAAAGCATTGTCTGACTAGCAGAAACAAGCAAAGCAGATAGAAGTGCCCTAACATCGGAAAAACGTCATCCATAGGAGACATTGTGAGTAGTCTATGTGACGGAGCAAAGCAATGGTTTTGAGCAACTGGCACCCAGGATGAAGTCTCGGGGGGCTGAAACCACCTTTGGAGTGGAGAAAGGACAACAAATCTGATTGTCAGGAGCCTTTCTTGTTCTTGTTCCGTCCTGTTGTCAGGCATGCCAACTCCCCTCTCCCGAAGGGGAAGCACAAAATCAGAGGTGGTGTTCTGCTCTCTCCCCTGCCTTCCTGCTTGCTACTGTCCTCTCCTTCCCCAGTATCCAGTGTGTTTCTCCTCACTGGCACAGGTTTTGCTGGCACCAGAACACCACCTGCACCTTGCTCTGGTGGTCTCATCTCCTCTGTTAGAAGGGCTCCTGGTTCATGCCGTCTCTTTCTCATCAGATTTACTGCCACCCGTGGGAGACAGGGCAGGAGGAAAAGGGAAGAGGTGTCAAGCCAAGTTTTGTAATGCTCAGATGCAGTTTCACATCCAGGAAATTTGAGATCCTCCGGCCACAGGGTTGACAACATCGCAACAGAAGCCACGCATCCTAACACAAATGTTAAACAACGTGTTTCTATGACCTAACTTTCCTTCAGTCTTCCCACAAAACCACAAAGAGTAGGAGGAGAAGAGTCAACAGATCCTTTTCTAGGTTTCCTTTAACAAATGTGACAATGCATCACTGGCCGAGAGGCAATTAAAAGTGTGATGGATTGGTTCGAGCAAGCAAAGCCCTGTATCTGTCCTGTCCATCTAAGTCCCACAGAGTCTCTCCCATGCCAAAACCTGCATGGAGAAGCATTATCTTCCACAGACATCAATCAGGATCCTGCTGGATGAACTGGACCTGAAGCAGCAACAACAGTCCCGAGGTCTGACACTATGAGTCTGCATGAGAAATCATGGGCTGGTTCCTCCTGCCACCAGGGTGGAAACGAAGAGGAGACATCTAGCAAAGCCCCACAGAGAGGAACAATGCACTCGCCTGGCTGCCCTCCATTGCCCATGCCTCATCGGAGCAGCACCCTCACTGCTCTCCCCACCAGTCAAAAGAGGGAAGAGACAAGCTGGTGTCCAAAGTCCAGCCTTGCGTGCAGTATCGGTCCCAGGAGTTATTTATAGTCCCTCGGGAAGTGACAGGGGACATGGATGTGAATGGGAGGGAGATTCAGACCAGATGTCCGCGGGCTCTTTCCAAGCAAGCCCGCACAAATGTGCAGCACAGCTCGCAACCGGGGCTGTGTCGTGTCAAACCACTGTGGTTACCCAAGGACCAGTGTGATAGCGTCAAGCCAGCAATGGAGCAGGGGAAAGGATTCTTGCTCACTAACTGAATAGGGGCCTCAACCGAAGGAGAACAATGCGCAGCGCTGGGGTGGCAGGGCTGCATTGTGAGAGCCTCCGCGAGGAGCGGCCACTGCTGCCAGTCCCATTGTTCGGCGCTATCTCCATCTGCTTGTGGGCCAGAGCTCCTCACCCTCACCCAGGCCAGCCATGTACATCTGCATCCCGTAGCTCTGCCGGCCACCTCTGCTGAAGGCAGCGAGCCCTCACCAGCGATGCTGCTGAATCTGGGTGCTGATGGAGGTAGAGCACTCCTTCGAGCATGGGATGTGCCTCTTGTGTTTCCAACATTGCCAGTAAATTCAGAGCTCTTACCACAGCCTTATTGTTGCTGTTACTATGAGACCAAGTCCACAATAACTGCATTTTTCCAATGCTGGTTAGAACAGATGCACTTTGCCAGCAAGGGATTTTGGTTTTTTTTAAAAAAAACAAACTGCATGAGTTAGATTTTGCTCAATGGAATTAGAGGGAGGCCCTCAGCTATTGAAATCAGAGTAATGCCACTGAAGTCAACAGAGTGCACGCTCATTGTGCAGCTGAACCCTGGACTAGTGTTTTATCAAAGGGCAGCTGATCAACATACCATTAAACCAATCCTAAACCTGAAACCAAGAGACCGGTTCCTTACCAACAACAAAAAGGAGCAGCAAAAACTAAAATGGCAAAAGTGTAGGGAGCCAAATGAGGGGAAAGGAGAAGCCTGCTGAAATAGGAGACCCTGGAACCACTTTCCAAAAACAACCCACAAGTGATGCTAAAGAAATGTAGCTCTATCACTAAGCCCCTTTGCTCCTTCGGTAAATCCTTATCCCTGAACCATCTCAGCCAGTGCGCACAGGCTCACTGGGGCTGCCTGGGCAAGGTGAGACACAGGATGAAGAGCAATTGCTCAGCTAAGCTGGATCAAGACAATGAAGGACTTTATGCACCATTCACTTATATAAAGCCAGGGTCCCAGACTCTTTTCTAAAGACCTGGCATTTTGCCCATCTGCTACACAGTTACAGGACGGATTGGAAAGCCCAGAAGCATGATGAGAGATTCTTCAGATAAAAGAAGACACTTAGAATAATTGAACTGAAAATTCAGTAGAATAGGAAATGTTGCAGAGGTTTGGAAAAGTCCCATCTGCTTCATGGGGTCTTCTAAATTTTCACACAGCTTTGCACTGCCCTGTTAGCCAGATTCAAAAGCATAAAAACCTCCCTAAAAAGGCTTGTTAATTACCAGGAATCTCACAAAGATATCTTTTCTTTCCCAGCCAGTTTCCAGGTAGTAAAATTCAATTCCTAAATTTGATTAGAAATTTACCTGAATTTATTGCAAGCTATTCTTAATTTGCTTCCCCTTTGAATAAACTAATTTCCTTACTCAGAGTAGCACTTGCCTGTACCCAGGACTAGGCAGATACAACAGTATCAGCTGAGTCTTGGAATTAATTCAAAGCCGATGTGAAATACCAAAAATGCAGAGGAACAGAGACTAAAATAATTAGAAATCTAATGCTCTTTGCAAGGAAGCAGCTCCACGTCACATCCAAAGACTCTGAGGTTCCCCCATCTCTGCTGGTTATGCAATCCGGTTTGAAGAAGCAGACACAGGCTTGGAAGGAGCTGGTTTAAATAAAGCAGCTCTCCGCTTACAGGTGCTAGTTCTTCCTGTTCCTGTTTATGAATTTTCCTGCTGAAATACCAAAAGCCCAGGTAGTACCAACTCCTGTTCTGCCAGGATCTGGAGCAGATGCCTCCCAGGTGAACGCAGGATTCCTGGGTAGGGGTGATGGGGGGAAGCAGCAGGAGACCCCATTGCCAGGTGACAGCTAGCCACTCCCTTCACCTCTCATACTTGGCTGCTCATACTCCTTATTCATTTGCACTCTGACTGTCCAGATCCAAATATTTCCAACCTGGATAGTCTGAGTATCCCCTGGAAAATCTAATCCTCATGTACCCTGCTAGCTCAACACCTCAGCAATTCTGTAGAACAGGTAGCTCCACGAGGGCAAGTATCAATTTTGTACTGAAGCTTTTCCCTTGTTCATTTTATAGCTGTCACCCTTCAGTTTAATTGAGTGCCACTGGTCTAAAGCAAAGCAGCAAAATGGGAGTGAACTAAGAAGGGCTCTCAGATGGTCTCCACAAATTCAGCCTAGTCATCTTTTTCTCATCCTCATCCTTTCATTTCATCTACAAGCAGAAGAGGTGAAAGCCCACCTGTTCTTTCATCCTCTACTCGTGTTCAGAAACTGCACCTCTCATAACACATTGCAAAGAGACCATTCCCAGATTCCTCTTCCCACACACACACACAATTGCTTTCTCAGAGGTACATTATACATTCAGGGAATTCAATTACCTTTTTCCTGACTGCCTGTTACAGCAGTTGTAAATCTCAGTTGTAAAGGGGCACATTTCAGCCACCGAGCCCCAGCCCGCCTCTGAGGTGTCAGGGACCAAGACCTCTGCTCCAGGCGGCTGGTGCAGCCGCTCGGGGAACTGAGCAGAAGGGAGTGTGGGGCCAGGGCAGGACTGGCCCATCCACACCAACTTGCCAGCTGGGAACAGCTGGCTGAGGTGAACAAGCACTATGCCTTCAAAAAATGCTGTAAGGGGAACATTTCATCCCGGATTCTGTTTACTGATGGTTTACTTCAGTCTTCTACTGACATTACCTCTCTTTTACTTAGCAAATTGGTTAATGGATCTTCCCTGTGCATAGTCCCATCTGCTCATTACACAGCATATACCCCAGTTATCTTTATCCAGCTTTGCTTTCCGGTCCCATTTGTAATGATACTTTCCTTCTTGGAACAACAATTATTAAACCACTTGGTGGCTTTCATGGTTAATTATTTCCTTTCTTTAACACAGTCTGCCTTCAAGCTGTAGGGTAGGTCTTGAACACACCGCAGCATCCCCATTTTCATTTCTTATGAGAAATAATGTTGAAAAGTCCTTATTATTGAATCATGGAACTCTGTCACATACAATTCTTCTGCAAATTTTTTAATGACCACTATAAGAACATTTTCTGTCTTTTTGACCTGCCTTTCATGCATGGATGAAGGTAAATTTCCCTGGTTTTGTTGTTTCTCACATACAAGTTAGCAGGCTACTGGACCAAGCTTACTATCGTATGACTGAAGGAGGTAGACTAATCATATTAAAGAAATAAAGGCTATGAAATGTGCAAAATTTGAATGTATTCTTTGGCCCATATTTCATTATTTGTACATATCAAGTACCATTAAAAACTAACTTATATTTACTCCCCCCCGCCAAAGAAAAAGAAAAAAAAGAGAACTCCCAAAATTTTTTTACAATATACAGTTTTTTTCTACTTCAGCTCCAAATATTACAAAGAAAGAACTGGATCCTGCCTTAAGTTATCTCTGTGTGATACAGGGCAACAGCACATTCCTTAATTTAATAGAATAATATTGATAAGTACTGAGATGGTGTACTTATTTCACCAAGTTATGCCTAAGGCTTTGTTCCATTTTAGTTAGATAAAGTGTATTACACTAACGTGCTTAAACCAACAGATCCTGTTTACATTTCCAAGCTGTAGGAAAGAAACCTTAGTAGTGCAGAGCACGTGTTTATAACTGCAGTCACATTAGTCTCAGAGATACACACAGCACACTTGAACTAATGCCAAAAATTGTCTAATGTGACCCAAGTGATCACTACCGCACCAATTTTGACACCAGTGTTGCTCTATGTCATAGGAATAACAGGTCAGTGTCTTACCCACTGACCAATGTATAGTCCACAGCGGGAAAAGGAGATCTTGTCAACCCATTATAGTGCAAATATTACAGAGAAAAGGAAAAATTGGGATGAGTTTTCCAGCATTTGGAAATAACTCCAGGTTCTGCTCTAACCTAGCAAGGATGATGTGCATATGTTTACTTGCCACTCTTCACCTTGTTACCTCTTCCCCTACTGTGTGCTAACATCAGGCTTTCTTCTGTAAGAGTGTCATTAATCACATAAGCCAAGAAGTAATGAGAGGGGAAAAAGAAAAGATGTCCATATAGTATACAGCCTCTTCAGCAAGACTTCAAGACACCATTCCTCATTACCTTTACAAAGATGAATTTAATGGTAATCCATATCCTTCCCAGGGGATAATCTCATGCCAAGGGCTGAAGGCTGCAGACCATCACACCCACCTCTATTTCTCTAACAGCAACCACGTGTACTAGCACTTTTCAAAGGGGACTGCCTGACAAATGCTTTATTCGTGGTTGCATTTCTTCAGCTTCTTCATATCAGAGTTTCCAACTACGAATTTCAGCTAAAGATTCTCCCAGTAGCTACTTCACCTGGCTCCAGGCTTTCACTTGGAAAGTGCTTAGCACCTCTGGGTCACAGAATCTTTCTCACAATGGATTTTTTTCAGTTTTATTTCAGAGAGCACCTCATCAAAACCAGTGAGGAAAAAAATATGTACTGCACAAAAGACAATAGGACAGGTCAACACACCAGCAGAAAAATCAGTTTTCTTTCCTGAGAACTGTCAGCTTAAAGAGGTGCCATGTACTGGAGAGGTCGTTGTAAAGGAGGGATCAGTCTGGCAGCCAGTGCTTGCAGTCATTCTCTGCAGGCAAGGGGATGTCTGCCCTTCAAAGGAGGGAGTTGTTTGTAAAGAATCCTGCTAATGACACCTAGGATAATCAGTGGAAACAGGTCTTTCTACTTCTGGGCTCCATGCCACCTGCTCATTGCTCATTCAGAGGTCGGATAACTGAATGCAGGGCACTCGAGGGCTTTGCTGCTTTGGGAGGTTCGGGTGGGAATATACCTGGGGGATGGGAGGGTTTAGCCTTAGGGAGAGTGATCCAACTCCTCGTTTGAAAAGCGTGAATTTAACTAACCTGGACTGTTTGTGGTACTGTAAGTTAAGAAATGACTGGCTCCAACCCTGAATTTCATCGGAAGTTTCCCCTCCGAGCTCTCTCAGTGAGAGCTTGCCTGTGTGATAATGAGGTGAAAACTGGATGATGGTCCACTCCTGCTGCTGAGCTTGTAAAGGTCCAGTGCAATGGGGTCCTGACCTGCTTGACTGGTGTTTCCACTGCATACTTTCCTAAGAACAGCCTCCCTTGTCCATGTACAGTGACCTAGGTGCTGCACAGGTTTGTCCCTGCACTCCCAGCCATACTGCATGCTCATGTGTCTCAGGGACAGTATTGCTGGCAGAGGTTTAGAGCCATGGGATGCTTTGTCCTGTCACTTCGTTGCCACTCTGGCACCATTTCCAGCTAAATGCTGTGTCCATGCTGCAGAGTTCAAGTGCTGTTGGCAGCCTCACATCAAAGAACTCTGAGCACCCCAGGAAAGGTTCAGAAGACTGACAAGGGACGTTGGTTGTGAGACTCTTGAACCTTTGATTTCATGCTCTTAAGACTGAGGAACTTTGTTTTCAGAGTCAGTAAAGTGTTACTGAGCAAACAGGGTATGCAGCAAATTCCCAATAATGGAGTATAAAACATCCAAATATAGTGATATCAAGAAAGACAAAAGAACGTCTTTGTTAAGATCGGGGGCTTAGGCCTGAATACCAAATTTTTTTAGGGAAAAAAAAGCAGCATAGCTGCTCCTTGGACCTTCTGGAAGTGTTTTACTGGTGAGAGCAATTCCAGACTCTGGGCTACATCAGAAAATCCTGGCCCTTCAACTAAGCTAATTGACTTAGTATTTTGGCAATGTGTTTAGTTCCCCCTTGCCCTCTTTTACTACCTTTTCTATTTCAATGCTGTAAAACCCAGCTAACTTCTAAAAAACAAATTCACTTTTTTCCCCAGTGTTTGTTAGACCTTCTCCACCTAGTTAATGACTGGCTGGAACAGCAGCAAGGCCAGGAATGCTTCATGCTCTGGGCACTCACTAATTGGGTTGTTAGCAGACTAGAGAGACAGGAGGAGATGGGGAAAAGCCCTGCTATTATAAGCCAGGGAGTGTAAAGAAAAAGAAAGTGAAATAAATATAGAATTGTTATGTTAGGGAAATTACGGTTCTTAACGCCCTATTTTTCTAAAAAAATAGCTCCCTCGGGACATCTTGCAAGCACTAAAAACAAAATAGACCAGAAATATAACTGCCTTTATTTTTTATAGCAAACTCAGAAAAAAAAGATACAATTCCTTTCATAAAACAAATTCTCGGCCCCAACCCTCCTGCCATTTGGCCACAGCTGAGGGTGATGCTGTGAAGAGCCACTTACAGTGTCCAGCCTTGGTTTGGCTTTACCAGGAACGCCGACAGCAGAGCCCTTGCAGACACAGGGCCACCATCAGGTCATCTGTGCACTCCTGCCCACAGTTCTTGTAGGCTGAGTGACATGGTGCAGGGGTCAGCCTGGTATTTTTGTGCTCCTAAGACTCAGCAGCTTCTTGCAGGTGAAGGAACCATGCTCCTGATTGCCAGCTGGGTCCTCAGCACCATCTGCACATGCTGTTGCAGGAGGACAAGTTGAAGCTCTTTGGAGAAGGGACCACAAAAGGCAGCAGAGCAGCAAGGGCCAGCAGTGCAGGGGATGGGTGAGAAGGGTGCAGATCTGCTGTGTTTGCAAGCTGCCCACACGGTCGCTGTGAAGGCATATCAGCCACAAACAGGTGCCATGGGCTCTCAGCTGGCACTGCTGCGGAGACGCCAGTCAGGACACGTGTAAAACTTCAGGGGTAAGATGGGGTGACAGACTGGTTCGTGCCACAAGAAACACACAGCACCACGGCACTGTGGGGCCAGTGGTCAGAGCCACCAAACACCCTTGCCCACCGCACCCCCTGAGCCAGGGTCCTTCACCGAGCAGGAGCCAGCCCTGGGGCAAGCCGTGCATGGCCACCAAAGCAAGGGCTTCATCCTCTCCCTCTCCCCTTCATCACCTGGAATCAGGAGGGCAGTGGGGATTGGGACTCTTCTGGTCCCATCCACTTGCCCCAGCCTTCCCAGAGGAGCTGTGCAATGGGCTTGGGGGGTGTGTGTCTATATGCTCATGTGTCTACAGGTGCCTGTGTCTATAGGTGCGTGTGTGTATAGGCACGCATGTTTATTGCCAGCCCTCCCCGGCCCCTCTACGAGGTGTGAATTTCACCTCAGGTGAATTATTTCTCAGGGGATTACATAACAAAGTGATTGTGAAAATACCATCGTCTGCGTTATAGAAACTTAACAGAGCCCCTGGAGTCTTTAAATTAAAACATTGCACTCCAGTGCTTTTTGCCATGTATCTCCTCCTACACACGGCTCATTCTAGTCTGAAAAATAAAAAGGCAGGACAGCTTCCTACAGGCTTTCAAAGAGAAGATCCTACCCTAATTAACTATAATCTTGTTCAGACGGCGTTTTCCTTCAAGATTCAAAGACTAGCAGGGGGCTGGGGCTAGGCAGAAAAGGAGATTATTAAAACTTTAATAACATGAGCCTTTGAACCTTCCCAAATTCTTTACAATTTTCTCACATCTCTAACCCAGATGTCTGCATTTAAAAACTGCGCCAACAAACATGAACTTTTTGTTTACACTTCTATATCTTTCAATGAACAGTCTCTTTTAAAATGATAGGAAACATCATGCTTGCAACTCACAAAGCAGGATGACAAGGCTAAAGATTTAAAAAAGAAAAGAAAAAAATAATGAAGTTTTTGCAGGCACTGTTTCCAGAAGGTGAAGCCATTCTGGGAGGCATAGGCAATGCCTCCACAGAGCTCCAGGCAGTGTTGGAACCAGGTAAAAAATGGCTTTCCTATTAAGTAAACAATTTTAAGAGTTCAAAAATGTTCTCATATAGCATCAGGGCATAGCTGAGAACTTGGGAATTTTTCTGAGAAAAAAAAAAAAAAAGAGAGAAAACTAAACCTCTACACGTGCCTTTTAAAAAGCGCTCATAGAAGTTAGCGCAGGGCAATTAGGGCTCCTGTGACTGAGACATTTCACCAGAGTCATGGTAAGCCCTGAGACATGTTACAGGCAAGTTTCCTTCTCTGTCAGACTCATATTGCTTATCAAGGGAGGAAGAGCTTCAACAGCAGTAGTAGAAAGGCACCTCCAGCAGCCCAGCATGAAAGACCAGGGCTGCAGCCAAGTCCCACCAAGGAGCAATCAGACCCACCTTGTCAGCAGCATTTCTGCGGAATGACTTTTGTCCAGACTGGACCTGGGATATTTCCAGAATTCCAGAATTCAGTTAAAATTGACATGCTGCCATCCAAAAGCTTCTGATACAAGGAATGAAAAAGCCCTTCCATCTGAGTGCTCTCCACCAGCTCTGATCGCCGTTCAAGAGAAGGACCAGACTCTTACTCCAGCTGTACGGTCCAAAACCTGACCCAGCACTGCAAGATCTTGCCAAACCTTGTAACAGAAGAATAACAATGGCAGCCATCCTGGCAGGCACTGCACTCCCAGCTTTTCCAGAAACCTAGGAGAGAAAAAACTTCTTTCCTTTCTACAAGGATTGCCCTGGGATCCACTAGCCAACAAGCTGAAGTTATCATAATCTCTCCAGCTTTTGAAAATGAGTGGTTGTTCAAGCACACATATTTGTTATGACTTGCTTCCTGCTCCCACAGTAAGAGCAAGGGAATGAGCTTTTCAACAGCCAAAAATTCAGGGAAGCCTCTTAATACCACCAAAGCCCTGCTCTTGGTACTACCTGCTGGTCTGGCTCCAGGTGGCCAGGATCTGCAGGGCTTTGCCAAGAACGTAGCCAACACCTTCAAACCTGGCAAGTGCCTTTTCTTTGGGCCAGGGGTGTGAAGTAGGAATGAAGACCCTGAAACAGACTCTGAGAACACATCAGGCTGTCAATCCTTCCTGCTTCCCCATGCCCACAGTGGGATGAGCACGGACAGACACCCTCCAGACTCAACGACTGGTCACCACGCTGCTTCTGTCAGGAGCATTTATCGCTTCACCTTTCACTTCTCTCTCCTGTTGTTTGAAGGACAACGATTTTAAAATCCAGAAAGTTCCTAATGAAAGGACCCCTTGGCAGAGCACATGCCCTGCAGTCACAGCTTACTGCCATTTTTGGCCCAGGGAGAGCTGGAAATGGCAGAACTCACCAAAGCTGCCAAGAAAAAAAACTTCAAATGGGCTTCAAAACAGCCGTGCCCACATCCAGGCAAACTGTGAATTTGTAATCTCAAATTACAATTTCAGTGGTATTTAATCTTTCCTCTCTAACTGTCATTTCCCAGTTTTCTCTCTACACTTAAACGAAGAAGGGAAATTTATTATTTTACCTGATTCCTTCAGAATATGATTGGTAAAATATATCTGCCAGTTACCTGTAAAAATACTCTTTTGTGGTTTCTGTGCCGGATAAACCAAACGCAGTCAGGCTAACCCATGCACCTGAGCAAGACTGAAATGGAAAAAAGGCCACGAGTGCTACCTCTGTCCTTTCTGATTTCTCTAGAGGTATCACTGAATTGCACATGTACCAGCACCCGGCACCGTGGCCAGGTTTGAAAAAAAACTGTTGTGACTCACATTTCCATGTTTGGACTATTCTGAGTTCAAATCCTAACATGCAACACAATAACTCAAGGGTGCCAGCTCAAACGTGGAAACACATTTACTAAAATGGTGTCATTGCACTCACCCAGATACACCCAGCATTCCCAAACCCTGCAGCTTGGCTCCTGGCTTTGCTGTACTGTCCCCAAATTCCCCACCTCAAAGGAAGGACATCAGCACTTCTGTTCTTAAGACAGGTCTACAAGGATAAAGAAGTCCAAGATCCTGGTGAAGTGTTCAATTGCCACGGTGATGGGGCTGTATACATCCCCAAGAGATCATTCTTTCTTTCATGTGCAAGACAAAGTAGGTTGAGAACCACAGAACCACCCAGGAGGTCAGGGCTGATGAAACAGAGCGCTTTATTTACCCACTTACCACAGGGCTGCCCGTGGTGCAGAGCCAGGTAGCTGGTGCACATGAGGCATGTGGTCCTCACCACTCACAGCGATGGCTGATGAGGTCAGTGGCAGAGGCAACATGAAGGTGACTGGTGTGAAGTTTGAGTTGGAGCCAGCCTGTGAATCAGAGGCTGCCCTTGAGCACAGCAGGGACGTCATGTTTGCATCTGCAATAGTTTCTCCCTTCCCTTTTCACCCCCTGCAGCTCCTCTGAATCAAAAGCATGGAGAAGACACCTCTGTGCCCATGACACGGATGCCAGGCCCTGCTGTCAGCAAGGCAGGTGAAGGGCTGGCAGCATCACACCAGGAGGGTTTGTCCGAGAACAGGAACAGAGCATTGCAGCAGACCCTTGGAAAGCCCCTCTGGAGGCACGTGGCCGCCCTGGCAGCCCCCCCAGACCCTCATCCCACAGGGCAGGAATGATGGAGCTGGGCAACACCGTGTAGAGGAGTGCGAGCTAAAGCACCTTTCCTTTCACCCACCCAGACAACAGGAGCACTGACATGCCTTAAAGCACGTGGATTTTTTTTGGATGTACTGAAGGTAAGCAACTGCCTAAGAAGCATTGCTGGAAAGATGTCATTTGGCTCCTGTGGCTCTGATGACGTTATATCTGCTTAAACAAATTCATGGCTGGAGGAGAAAGACAAGTATTTCTTTTTCTTCTTCCTTTTTTAATGTTGCTACTGGATATTACACAACTTGGTGCTGAATTCCTTACCTCTGGCTTTCACTTTAAGTGACTCCTCCAGGCAACCTCCCAAAAAAAGGAAAGCTCATTTCTCAGATAAAATGCATGACCCGCTCACACCAGCCTACCCTACTTTGTACCGTATCCCCCTTAGTGAGAGACATCAAGGCAGGGACAGGCAATCCAGTCCAAGATTTATTCTGCTCTAATCAGCCCAGGCTTTGAGAATCTCCTTGTGGATTTGAGCCTGTGTTCAGTAGCTCATTGACTGCTGTTTTAATACCAAAGCCTTTCCAACCCAGCTGCAGTAATTACCCCCACGGAGCATGAGGAATCTCAGTTATAAACTAGCTGGCAATCTTGCAAGAATATGTCTCCTAGAGGACTTCAGGATATTTCTTTCTGAAGTTAACCCTGTTAAATCATTCTTAAGCTGTCTTCAAATAAAGAATGAACCTTCAGAGTAACCCTTGCTTTGGTTTCAAATACTCTCTTTTCCCTGTAAAAGTCAGCTGATCTTTGGAGCCTTCAAACCTTTCAAAGCTATTTCAGTTAAATAATCTCTAATGTTCTCCTGAAATGGTGCAAACATTCAACAGGAAAGCTTAGGAGAGACATTAAGAACTGTTAGATCCTAAGTCAAAGCTTAACACAGCTTGTGCAGAGAGTATGTCCTGTTATACTCAGCCAGGCAGGATAATTTCACTCCGTTTATATCAGAGAAGCTTTATTGCCCAGTAAACATTACATCAAAGCCTTGGCCAGCAGACCCAAATTCAGCTCTTGGCATTCATGTTAGGCCAAAGTTGGTGGCAGGTCTACCCCTGGGTGGAAATGGCACTGAGCTGTGGAGCCCCTCTGCTTTAGCTGCAGAGGTCCAGTCTGGATCAGAAGTGACTGTGACCCATTTGATGACAACCTAGAAGGAGCCGTGGAAAGGTGTGATGCCTGAACAGCAAGCACCCAAGTGACAAAATCCATGATACAGCTGATACTCTTGTCACTTGAAGGGGAGAAGGGATGGGTGGGGAACACAAACATGTAGGATAATGAGTCCCACAGCCCTGGAGGCAACTCCCTCCAGGTAAGCACTGAAACCCCACTGGCAAGCAAGAGATGACGCCACCCAAATATGTGTTCTTTCTTTGCAGAAACAGCTCTTGGAGGCAAAGACTACTTAGAAACATGCACCAAAGGCCAGCTTGCTGGGGAGATGCAGGATGTAAAAGGCAACTAGCACTGAACTTCCTTCAGCAGCGGTTCATACTGATGAGACTTTTTCTTAAGCCTTTTTTGCTTTGAGCAAGTAACTAAAAGTTAAATAGTGTGTTACCTAATCCCATTGCTGAGTCTGGTTCCTGCATGTATAAACTGAACTAGACTGGGAAAGACCCCTAAGTGCTCTGGGCTGCCTTCGAGCACCTGGCAGGCGGCACTGGGGGCTCCAGAAATGCCCATGGAAAGAAAGCTGCACAGCAGAGGGTTTCACTACCACAGACACTCTTAAGAATGAGATGGAGATAAAATGGCTTCTTCCTAGTTGGTCTGGTTTTAAATCCAGTCATGGTGAGTTTGGTCATTTGTGTTTTCAGATTTTCGTACAAAGAAATGGAAGCAATTTAAAATTGCTCTTTTCATATTTCTCCAAGTGAAAAAAAATCTGTATTTTTCAAAACCTACCAGTTATTTAGTCACCTTCATAGCAAATTCACTAATACCAAGGCCAAGTAACATTGCTGTCTAATGGGAAGGTAATGTTACCGTCTATCCTAACACACCTTCTTAAGTTCGGTCCCACAGCACCTTCCAAGAGCACAGCTGCCTTCTCTGTGTTTGGGCAGACTGTCTATGGACCTGTACATTTTTCCTGCTCCTGGACTCTACAGAAAGCCAAGACTGGGATGAGTGAGCAACATGAGTGCTGGCACCTCTTGTGTGGCAGCCAAGGGGTGAGGAGCCTCAGGGCCACCTGTGCTTCTTAGAGACCAAATTCAGACCGGTCAGGAAGTCTGAAATTTTTTTGAAAGCAACAGGACCTCTCAAACTGCAGGTAAGAGGTTGATAGAAAAACATCCTGAAAGGCGATTAGCTCTCTTACTTCGTGTGGTGTCCAGCAGCAGTTACCAAAGCTCTGTAGCAGGCAGCACTGCTGAGAGTGAAATAGGGAGGTAAGTCACCAGATCAGACCAGTTAATTATCTTGGCCCTGCAGTCGCTTTTCGTCAAAGTCAGGAAGGTTTAATTCAACATGCCAAAACCCCTTTTTTATGTCAAAGAGCATCTATCCTGACCCGGAGGGATGGTAGGAAGGGGAAAGATATTTTTCAATTAAAAAAAAAATTTAAAAAAACCCCATATACTCAAAGCAAAATACCCTCTGTGTGAATTGAGCAGTTTTTGAAGCAGCAAGGGAGCTGGGTAATCTTTAATAAGGGAATTCTTCAGAGAGTGGAGCTTTGCTTTGGCTGCCAGCTGCCTCCTGGGGAGACAAAACACGACGGAAATGAAATATGACCTTGCACTCTTGTGGCAGAGTATTTCCAGTCCTTTCCCTTGCCCATGTGAGTAACCCTTCCTTGTGTAAGGAGCCCTCTTTCATGGTTACCTGCACGGCAGTGCTTCATCACAAGTGACATTGCTGCACTCTTTTACCTAACACACACAAGACCTGGAAGCTCTGAAACTAGTTACCTTTCCCCAGGATTTGAAGGATGTAACCAACCTACAGCACTTGCTCAGGGCATCAGAAATTCTGTATGCCCGAGTTTTGAGACGAGGCTCTGCTCCATCTCCACACTCAGCCACACTCTTCCCAGCCGCTCCTGCATGGTGTGCCCTCCCAGAGCAAGCATGCACAGGGAGAAAGGTATCACCCCGGCCAGCCCGTGCCCGTGCTGCAGAGCTAACCCCAGCGCTGCAGCGTGCCCCTGCCTGTCTGCTGCCAGGGCAGCACAGAAACCACAGCACCTGGCCCCAAGAAACAGCTCAGTGTGGACAGAAACCCCACCAGCGCACCTCCCCATCCTTCCACCCTGATGCAGTCATTTCCAGCAATCTGGGTTGCTTTTTTTTTTTTTTAATCATCTTGTCTAAAACAAATAAAGGGGAAAAGCATTCCCCAAACAAAAATATCAACAGGATCTGAGCTTCCCCATTTTAATCTGCACCCCTCTGCCAGCCAAGACCCTCCTATTAGCACAGTGCCGCCGTGTGAATTCATTAAATGAATAGCTGATTGTAAAGTAATTACAACCTTCCCTGAGCTACTGCTTTTTTTTTTTCCTGTTTGTTTTAATTTTGATTTCCACAAATGGTGGGAAGCCCCTTTTTTGTTCCTGCCTTGCTCAGCTGTGGTCTGTTCATTCCCAATCACAGATTTTTCCCCCTGGTGAAGGGAGGGCTGGATAACACTGGGGTGTAATTCCTGCCCCAGTCATGTGTAATTTGGTACAGAATGAGTAAACGTGCCTGTAATTTCTCCTTCATTGCTATGCAGCTGTCTACTGTCTGGATGGCAGCACCGTGATACCGTTACCTGTTTACCTCCTGGAGGTACAAGTACTGCTGGCAAGCCCCTGCCCATTGCTGTTTATGTGCAAGGAGTTAATATCATGGCATTATAGTGCCCCTTGGTGAAACTATAATTAGGCAACGGTTTTATTTCACTGCTTGTGAGCACTCCCTGACAGCACAGCCACTGGGTGCTTTCCAAACTGCTGCAGTTTCAGGCCCCAACCTGAAATTCTCATTTAGAGGAGGACTTTTACTGCTGCTAATCCCTCAAGCACCTCTCCAAGGCCCTGGCTTGCACTGGGGGTGCCAGGGTATGGGGCTGGACTGTGCCAGGTTGGCAAATGCCAGAGTGAGCTCCTCTGCTCCGCCGGCTGTGTGATGGCAGGACAAGGCACCGGAGGTATACGGTGATGCTGGTGGTCTGGGCAGGCAGGGGAGTGGGCTGAGGGAGGGGGGTGCGGTACCCCAGCAGCCTTGCTAGCCTGGGGAGCTGTGGGCACAGAGGCTCAGCGTCCAGCAGCACCGGTGCCCGTGGGTAAGGGCTGTAGGAAAGGAGGAGCAGCTGAACAGCAATGCTCTTTTTGACAGGGCAGCTATTTTAAACCATCTTCTTTGTGGGTAGCCCTTTTGGCTCCCAAGTCTGTCTGAGGCAGAGGTGTAGAAAATGTTGGAGGGCAGAACATCAGAGAGCACTCCAGGAGGACAAAGGCAGTCTGTCTGTGACGGGGCACAGCCTTTCACAGGACTGAGTGGCACACTCCACTTGCTCATCTGAGACTAAGGGAACAAACATATCCAAGGCTTCTTTAGCTACCTGAGATGGCCTATTAAGGCATTTATATGGCATTTTCCTTCCCTGTCCAACACCAGACACCCCTTTTCTTGCATAATCTCCATGCATGCCATGTAAAACTGCATAGCCCTGTAGGATGCTGTCTTGCAAGGTCCTAATAAAACAGCAGTGACCGCTTCAAACCACTGCTTTTAGGACTGTTCAGATGTTAGACAGATGAGCAGAGTATAAGCATCTAGGGAGCAGAGTTATTGGCAAGAAAAGAGTTACTTAATCTGTTGTCTATAGTGATGGGCAGGAGGAAAGCCAAGAGCGAGGCAGGGACAGACTGCAAACCCTGGGACCATGGACAGCCCTGTAGTCCCAGGGGTTGCCTAGTCTTGGTGAAGCACCTCTGCCTCCTTACCGGGGCTCATGCCACCAGCTGGGCACCTAACAACCTCTGGCCAGGGCCCGGAGGTCTCTCCTGGCTGGGAACAAGGGCTGGGAAGTTGGAGGAAGGGCAGACCTGAGTCCCTGCAAGGCAGGAGGTCTGCAACCCCATGGTACAGCCCGGGAGCCCAGTCCCCCCCTCCCCAGGGGTTCCCACACTGGTGGGACATCTGCTTCCCTGTGGCCACACTAGGCACTGTATGCACCGACACAGGGCATGGAGCCTTCGCATGTGTTGTAGTCTGGCTTCAGCCACAGCCAGCCTCATGGCCAGCTAATTCCCAGCTTTCAAAACCCTGCCAGATTACGTTTCCTTTGAGCATTCACTCATAGCAGTGACTTACATTTCTGGCATATGGGCAACATGCCTGGCTGTCCCGATTAAATATGTCTATGCCTTCCCATCTTCAGCTGAGACCGAAGGCATTTCCAGCACAAGGCAGAGCTGCAGCAACTTCTGCCTAAACTAACATTTCATTTCCTTGCTACAGCTCACTTCTATTGTCATCACTTTCATGCCTCTAATTAACTTGCATCTGTTTCGTGTTTGAAGTTTATAACACTTGCCCACTTTGGCTACAGTAGTTTATAACCCAACACTAAACATATGTTTATGTTTACTGCACACTAGCTCTGAATCCTTTGACTTAACATTGTATCAGTTTATTATGCCATTAATGAGGAGTCTCTGAAACAGGGCTGAAGCCTTTAGTGGCAATAAATTGGGGGATCATTTGGAGATGGTTGAAGAGAGATGTCCAGTGAGGACATGCCTGGCCTGACATCCAGAAGTGCTGAGCGCTTACCACTCACCCTGTAACCACTGGGAATTTTAGCACCTCCAAACATGAAACCACAACAGATTTCTGGAAAACTGTCATGTGGATCTCAAAGAAGAGACTTAAATCCTGGGCCATCTTGGCTCCAGAGGCCTTCAGCATGTCCTACCTACCTACGTTTAAACTAAGTGCCCATTAACTTTGCATCAGGGCTAATGAGGTCTTCGAAAGGGTTACAGATGGCCAGGAGGGAGGGGGGGGTATATAATGTACCGAGTTACATATATAATGCATAGCATATTGCTAAGTAATACTTAACACCTGCCATAGATGTAAGGTAACAGGCTGGTATCCTGGCACCAGCTGAGGTGAATATTAAGGTCCAGCTGGCCACTCAGACCAGTTTTACACTCATTAGCATCAGTGGAGCTACTTCTGTTTTCTACCAGACACGACAAATCATGGCAACATCTGGGTGAAGTAAGCACACTGCCTCTTCATAGCCTAGGCCATTAAGGTGATGACTAGATAAATGTGTTTATTTTTCATACAGATAACAGGATGCTCCTTAGAGCTAATAAGTATTTACTTTCTCTTGCATTGCTATTATCTCCCTCATTAAGAACTGTAATTAGCATCATTGATCACTTGTGTAGTTTGCCTTCCAATTTTTTTTGTGTGCTATGGTTGACTGAAACTGCAATGTGTGTTATGTCAGTACAGAAAAAGTTGTGTTAGATCTCTGCCTTTATACTATTTGGACTGATCTGCCTGGTTGCTGTGCATAAGGTGTTCCTGTGACACACCACAATACTTTGTACTGCACGTCCATTTTAAAAGGGACAACCATACGTTCTCCATGCAACAAAAATACCCTCCTTGCTAATATTGTCACCAAACACTTGAATTAGCTGTTCCCACTTCTCTTGTGGTTTCTTGCTGGGGGTAGACAGCCAAATCCTGAGGTTCTTGCTGGGGTAAGTTTCTATCGCCAAACCAAAGGATGGGTGGCTGGCAGCTCCTGCCTGGGAACCCAGAGATAAAAGGACTTTCCCCTAGCTCTCCTTCTGCACAGGCACTGCTCTCAAGAGCTGGTTTCACACAGGGCATTTTCTGCAAGCGTGTGATCTCTTGCTCCCAATTAAAAATGTCACAAGAGTCTTCCCCATTATTGACTATGTACAGCCAGGATTAAATAAAACCACAGCCATGACTCATAAGGGAATGCTCACTCCTAGAGCCTGAGATGGGGATGTTGGTGATGCCTTGCTGAAGTCAATGCCACAAAGCTAGTTTGCAGCAGCAGATATCCAACCAAGCATCTCTAGGACTGCTGTTCCTCCTGTTCAGGAGAAAGTATCAGTTTAAATCCATCTCCAGTCAGTCATTTTTTTCAGATAGCAAGAGCTACACTAATGATACATTTATAATAATAAAATCTGTACAGCAAATTGGCTTGGAAAGTAAAATCCTTCACATAGTTTTTATGGGTTTTTCTGGCTTCCATACACCCTGTGCATGAGCACAGAGGCATGATGTGAGGAGTCTCTGCTTTTCAAACATTCTCTGAGTGGAAAAGCCATTGCCAGGGTGACAGCCATTACAGAAGGACCTCAGCACCCTTGGAGTATGGCTGGAAAGGACATCAGCACCTTCAGCATCCCCCTGCGGAAAGGGCCATCACTAACACCAGACCAGGCCAGCCGTGGCATCACGTAGCCAAGGACGACCCAACCTGGAGCAATTAAGCTTTGCTTCCCCTCTGAACAGGGGTGTGTGTGCCTTACTCCTGGACTGCTTTTCAGTAATAAGCAAGCTGGAAGAGAGTCACACTGGGTTTTGCCATGTCCACCTGCATTACTTCCTAACTGATGAGAAATCTGGAATAGGGAAATATTCCTGATCTCTTTTGTTTTTCTTTTCTCTCATATTGTTGTGTAGAAAATGCCCAGTCTCTTCCATAATTTGGCAGAAATTCAATTCACCTAGTCTCCAACCTTCACAGCAGAGAAGAATCCATTAAGCTCATTTCCATTTGTCCTAGCAACGAATCTGTACATGGAGACATGAAGAAAATTATTTTGAATTACTTTTTCCATTATCTAGTTCTCACTTGCTGCCATTTCCCATTTGCCTAGCTGGGCTTCTTTATTCTCCTTGCATCCGGCCCATAACAATTATCTCAATATCTAGGAAAAATCGTTAGGTTTTAAGATCTCAGTCTCCATTTTGACAGAGGCTTTGCAATCCAGAGACACTAAGGGGAGAGGATTAAACTTCCATCTGTTTGCCTTGAGGGGCCAAAGCAGAGAAATCAAAGAGGTGTTTCAAAAGATGCTCACATGATAACATTGTATACTCCCTAGGTAGGAAAGTCTCAGGTAAGGAATATCTGCTTGGGAGTCTTCCTAGTCACCAACTGACTTTTAAGTCAGTTTTTAAGAACCGGTTCTTAAAAATTCACTTTACACACAGCAGGCTGGCAAGATTCCTTCAGATCAATTCCTCCAGAGTGCCCGATTGCCTCTCTAGACCCACACCATCTGCAGCTACAATTTTTTGGACAGGAGTGAGGAAGTGGCCTGACCCTCCACACAGCAGAAACACAAACTCTAACACCAGTGCAGCATCACCCAGAGGGAGCGGAGAGATCCTGAGGAGGAGCAATCCCATCCCTTTGAACAGGTGAGTATCACCCCATAGTACAGACGGGGCAGGAAGGGTGGTAGGACCACCACCAGGTCCTCTGCAGCACCCCAATCTTGGGGCATACTGTTCCCAGGGAGAGGAGGTGCAGCAGCCACTGCTATCTGGCCCTGCACCAGGTGCTGGCACTGACCTTTCTGGGGACAGACCTGAGTGCAGCTGTGACTCATCAGCCTCTACTCCCCCACCAGTGGATGGTGACTAATTGTATTTACTCCCATTCTTCACGTTTTGGAAAGAACAAACATAAACAGGCTTAACAGTAATTGCTCCTGTGTCTCTACCATTTCCTTCTACAATCAAGCAGGTTTTTCCCACACACATAGTTTTAGAGCAGCATTTTAAGTATTTTTTCTTATTTTTAAGAAATAGTGTGAACATTTCTTGGCTGGTGGGAAAAGAAGGAAGAAACTCCAAGGATTCATTTCTGATTTGGTGCAGACTCTGTGGAAAAGTTTCTATAACCTGTCTACAGAAGAGGGTTGGTCTCCTCTGGGCAGCAAGCTTTGCCACAATGCAAACTAGATAGCTTCCCAGTGTTCCAGAGAAGTCCCCATTGTCTCTGGAAAGATCAGCTGCAAGGATGGCATCTCTAAGGACATGGCGCAGAAACACAGCACCCTTGGAAACAGGTCTCCTAGCAGGAACATCAAGCATCTCAAAGGCTGGTCTGGAGAACCAGCTGCTGTCACACGTCCTTGCCTGGGAAGCACTCATGTTTGTACATACCTGTAGTCCCTTGCACACACTTGTACATATGCAGGTGTCATTGCACATAGATACATTTGGTGGTAATCTGCAGCTCATGGCTGGAATGGACCTGAAAAGTCCTTGAGAGGTGAAGTCTTCTACTTACCTGGAGACATGTAGATGGACCAGAGGAAGCAAGGAGAAGAGCAAAGGATGAGTGTGTGGTCAGCTGGACAGAGCACTCAGATGACTCAGGTTCTATTGAATATGTTATTAATTATATTAGAACATTACACAATTACAAAATAATTTATATTGTACTGACATATAAATTAATTACATAATCCCAGCCTTAGCCAGAAGATTCAAATTATTTTATTTATAAGTTTTATAAACACATATCTTTATGTATTTTAGAGTACATGTAACACAAAGCTCCACAAGTAGGATGCTTTCCGGAGAGATGGGAGACCTTTGGTCAAGTTTCCACTCATGTAAAACCCAGAGAACTGTTTGGTGACAGTAACAGCCATGGCGGTGACAGCACCTAGGCAAGGCAACCCAACCCAGGGTGGCCCTGAGCACAGGCCACCAGGCTCTGCAGACTGCAGTTGCTTCTCTGGGCAACCTGTTCCAGTGTCTCAGCACCTTCACAGTGAAGAATTTCTTCCTAATATCTAATCTACATCTACCCTCTTTCAGTTAAAAGCCATTCCCCCTTGTCCTGTCACTACAGGCCCTTGCAAAGAGTCCCGCTCCAGCTTTCTTGCAGGCCCCTTTAGGTACTGGAAGGTGCTATATGGTGCCCCCGGAGCCTTCTCTTCTCCAGGCTGAACAACCCCAACTCTCTCAGCCTGTCTTCATGGCAGAGGTGCTCCAGCCCTCTGATCATCTGCATGGCCCTACTCTGAACTCACTCCAACAGGTCCATGTCCTTCTTATGCTGGGGGCCCCAGAGCTGAGCACAGTACTCCAGGTGGGGTCTCACAAAAGCGGAGTAAAGAGGAGAGAATCACCTCTCTTGACCTGCTGGCCATGGGTCAACCCAGGATACGGCTGGCTTTCTGGGCTGCAAGGGTACATTGCCTGGGTCACATTGAGCTTGTCATCAACCAACACCCTCAAGTCCTTCTCCTCAGGGCTGCTCTCAATCCATTCTCTGCCCAGCCTGTATTTATACTTGGGGTTGCCCTGACCTGCATGCAGGACCTTGCACTTGGCCTTGTTGACCTTCACAAGGTTCACACGGGCCCACCCCTCAGGCCTGCCAATGTCCCTCTGGATGGCATCCCTTCCCTCCAGCACGTTGACCACACCATGCAGCTTGGTGTCATCGGCAAACTTACTGAGAGTGCACTCCATCCCAGTGTCCATGTCGCTGACAAAGACATTAAGCGGTGCCGATCCCAACACTGATCCCTGAGGAATGCCACTTATCACTGGTCTCCACTTGGACATCGAGCCATTGACAGCAACTTTTTGAGTGGAACCATCCAGCCAATTCCTTATTCACTGAGTGGCCCATCTGTCAAATCTGTAGCGCTCTAGTTTAGAGACAGGGATGATGTGCAGGACAAGATATTTAAGTAAAGACTGGAAATATACCTCTATATTGTATTTCTGATTCATTTTCATTGAATCATATAGGTAGCAGATCCCAGTAATCTTGCTGTTGGAAGTTTCTATCAAACGATGTTGGGACAAAAATCCACTGAAAGCATCCCCAGCTGTGGTTAAGCAGACACCAGGCCATCTGTCCTGCAGCAGTTTTCCTCAAAAGCAGACAACTCAGGAATCCCAATACTGGCAACTACTTACTTACAAATTTGTCATATGTAATGAAACACTCTGGAAATTATTTGCAAGCAAACAGTTGCATTACAAGTTTGCAAGTTGTTCATGAATGATGAAATATTAATACAAAGATAGGGTGCAGTATCAGAAGAGATCCGTTCTTGTGATAAGAGTTTAGCCCTGTTCCATGGGCACCTGCTAGGTGCTGCACCCAGGACTGCTACATCGGGCTCATCAATGGTCATTTAAAAACAGGAACCATCTTGAATATTTGGCCAAGTATTGAAGATTACTGGGCCATTACCATCTTCTTGCTAAGATGCTGACAGGAGAAAGAATGTCTCCTGCATGCAAGGAGACACTCAGCTACTACAAAGAGCTCCTGGAGCCCTCAGGGCAGCGGGTGCGCTGGCTCCAGCAGGCATGCAGCCCCAAGGTGGAGCAGACTGTTTTTCTGATACTGTGTACGTAACACTCCACCCAAGCCTCCCTGTGTAAATAGAAAATAAAGTCAAATTATGCCAGTAAAGAGTGGATTACACTGGTCACTGGGAGTGCTTGTGTGTATGTTCAGCCATAATCTACGATAAATTGCTTGCCATAAAATGCCTCCTGGAGGCAGCTCTCCTGGAAGCTGCAAGATGCCTGCAGAACCACCAGCATTTCCTGGGGACTGAGGAATGGGTTGGAGCCACGCAGAAGTCCCCAGGGCTGAGCGGGGTCACTGACTGCCACCAGCAGATATAAGGGGATGAAGTTCATTCCAAAGAGGTGAAGGGTGACAACCTCTCTACAGACAAAAATGCGCCACAGTCAGTAACATACAGCATTAATTGGGACACAGATAACCAAGCGTATAATGAAGGCAGAGATTACAGAACCCCACAACTGATCCTTCCTGCAGCAAAAAGCTGCTGTAAAGCAGTCTTAACACTAGCCTATAAACACAATTAGAAAAGTAATGCTTTGGTGTAGGATGTTTTTAAGAACAAAAGCTTACGGCAAGTTTAATTGGCATTATGGTAAATAAAAAAAGGTCTGAGCATGTCCCAGATTCGGTGCATTTCTGACAAACAAAAAGAATAATAATATATTTCTGTCATCTGATGATGCAGAAAAAAAGTGTTGTCAGTTTCTGATATAAAAGCTACATGAAAAATCACTTCCATAAGAGTTGGGTTTATACTTTTTATCTATGAAGATGAAGGCTCCAGCATTTGGATCTGTCCCATTCCGAGGTGAGGCTGCTCGTCGGTGGAGGCTGGCAGAGGCTGGCTCCGCTCACCCACCCAGGAGCCCACTATGGGGGGAACACGCTCCCGTCTGCCCCCCCACTGCTGAGCAGGCAGGTGGAATTGGGTTGGAAGAAGCATAGTTGTGGCTGTCCCTTACAGTCCCCCTAGGGAAAAAAAAAAATCAAATAAGGGAAAGGTTATTGCAGACTGATAACAGCTAGGGAGGCTGGGAATGGTACCTGTTGCCAGGGAGAGTTTGCTCCAGCGCAGGCAGGGCCCCCTGCGCCTCTGGCCCTGCGGGAGAGGTCGGGGAAAGGCATCCAGGGGAGGGAGGGAGCTGGAGAGGAGCACCTCTGCTAGATGAGGAACTGAGGAGAGATTGCAGCCAGCCAGACCAGGGGCCCAGATGGTCAGGGGCTGAGATTTGAGGAGGGTGTTTTGTGGAAAAACCATTGCATGCATTCATGTAATTAAAACCTTTGTCATGATGCATGTGTGCGAAGGAGGTAAATTATGGCTGAACACGCAGCCTTGGTAGTCTTTGAGAGCTGGTCTTCTGCAGGCTTCACGTCACGTTGTGATTTCTTGTTGTGCAAAATAACAAAAGCCATAGGCGATGGAAACTTTTGGCAGAGAGAAATGGCAAAGAGCAATCTCACCAGCAGTGAGATTGCTGCAGAAGCATCCATGCTTCTGCACTTATGCTGCTCCTGCTCGCACCACGAGCATGCTCCAGAGAGAGCACAGGGCTCCTGCCTGGAGGGGTGGGAGGATAGAAATGCACCACCCCAGGGCTGGAAATCAGTCATGTTAAGCTGTAGCTTGGCCTGAGGCTCACGTGCCACTGAGGTACCGGTAAACTCAGGGCAGAGATGGTGTGGATTTGCTGGGGGGCATTGCTTTGGGTTTGGGAAGCTAAACCAGGTACGCCTTGAAAACCTTTAAAGCATGCCCCATCCTGAGCATAGGCCCACGGTGCAGTGGAGCAGCCCAGCAGCCCAGAACAGGGTGCTCCATTCCCCCACACTGTCGGCGTTCTCCTCCCTACACAGCCTAAAGGGAGCACCAGCGGCAGCCCAGGACAAGGCTCCTGAGCCGGGGCTCCCCCCTGATGGACACACATCCATGCTACTTTGCACCCTGAAGTGTGATCACCGTGGGTCTCTGCTCACCCCTCACTACTCCCAGCCAGGACAGCTGGGCCACCACCGTGGGGAAAACACCAGCCCAGTGGCCACCAGTAGCGTGACTGAACACAAGCTTCGCAGCATTAACCCTCCGCCCTGCCCAGGCTTTACCAAAGCCGGTGCCATGGCAGGAGGGACCCCCCCAGGGCCTGCTGCAGCCCCCCAGCAACAGCCCTCTGTGACTGCAGTGCGGTGCTCAGTGAAACCCGGCCAGCCGCTGTGACAAACCGCCACCCCCCCGGGACCCGGACCCCCCGAGTGAATTATGCACATCCCTACATGTTTGCAGGATAGAGGCCTTAGTTCACTGGGTTAAAATACCAGAACAATACAAACCGCCTCTGCCGCTGGAACCCACTGCACTTTATGAAAATGCCGGGGACCCTGCTGGAGCTAAGCCATTGTTGATGGCCATAAAAAATTGGTTAATAAATCTTCTTCCACTGATGAAATAGCTACTTCACAGCCAGAACTAAACAAATTGAGCATTTCAAAGCAACCTGCTTGACACAAGCTCTGATTCGCACACACATACAAGCATCCCCACCACCCAGCCCTGGCAAGACCCCGAGCCCACACTGTTCGTCCCTCCCCATTGTCACAGCCAAGTGCCAGGAGGAGATTTACTGCACCAATATTTTCCTCCCGAGTGACGGGAAGGGGATTTTACCTCTGCAACCTGCAGGCCATGGAGTGAAACAATCCCTGAATCAGAGACCAGCCCAGCAAGTGAGGGACACTTTGCCTACCCCCACCAGCACTGCCAGGCTGACAGTCCCACCGGGCACAGCCTCCATCACAGGCAGATGCTAAAAGTTCATCATGATGCCGCTTCTGCCTTTTTCTGGTTGCTCTCCCTTTAAAAATGGAAATGTAATCGAAAGAAAGGCAAGCGCTCATCCCCCTGCTGCTCCACAGACACTACCCTGAAAGTTTAACCTAATAGGTAAAAAAGCAATTAAAGAAGAGGCCCTGTTCTTAACAAGCTGTCTCAAGTCAGTATTATTTAAATGGAGCTAATAGCCAAGGGGAGGGAAATAATACATTTCACTAGTTTTTCCCAACTGCATGACCGTTGATGTATTACAACAGTGTGATAACTAGAAAGATAAAAATACTTTAACATTCCAGCTTTAATAAAAACTACTTTATAAATAAAGTCTCACCCTAAATTTATACCAGTGTCTTTTTTCACAAAGTCAGGGCTGACTCCTTCTCTTCCCTGCTGCCTACAGGGAAGGGAGCAGGGCTGGGCTGAAGGGTAGGACCTGCTCCCAGCACGGAATGCTCAAGTGAAAAGTTACATCTAAATATTGGTGTTTCAACAGCACTCGCTGTTTCACTGGATGCTATACATTTGCCTCGAGAACCCCACTGGGGGAGGAAAAGCACCGGTTTAGGCCCTTTTAGCAACAATGTATGACTTGGAAACAGTGATGAGCAAATCCTAAATATTTCAAAGCCATTGATTTGGGGCTCAGATTTCCTAATAACTTGTTAGGATTTGGGTTCACAAGACAGGTGTTTGGCACCCTTTAGGAGACACCACATCAAGCATTAAACTCGTACAGTCTTGAAAGTTCAAGTCAAGGTGGTTTTTGTTTTGCTTTTCCCCCTGAAGGTCAGTTCAGGATTGAATCCTTTTGTCAAGGTTGCCTGGAGAGCAGAAGGCTCTGTTAATCTGCAGGCGCTGTGGCTCCCTCCTGGCTTCCTTCCCTTGCAGTTTGTTTTACTTCAGGATTCACCCCTGGGATTGTAAAGGCTGCAGACAAGGGTTAGAGGTGAAACAAAGAAAACAAGGTTGGTTGTTTATTTAGAGGGAGCCAGAATTCATAATGTTGGAGACACTGGGCCCCTCCCAAAAGATAACCGTAATTTTACAGCACCTCTCCACAACTTTTTTTTTTTTTTTCTCTCCTCAGAAATAAAAATACAGTGACGGACCCAAAATACCATTTCCCCTAGTAAATCCTAGAACCAAAACGAGAAAGAGTTTTTCCTGCATAGTGACCAGTCACCGGAACAAAACAAACACACTTCCATTGATCTCCATGTAGGAAAGCATCTGAAAAAAGAAATAGACAACTTCGCCTGCTTCAAAGACCTTCTTTTATTCGCTCAACTTGTGCCTTATTATAGAGGTCTTTTTCTGATCATTGATCTTTTTTCCTTGGGAGATAATCTTCTTATCCCCCTCCTTTTCAATGAGAAGGCCAAATTTTACTTTCATTTATTCACTGTGGAACCCCACCGACCAGACCAGTAGCTAACGGGCACATCCCACCCCACACAGGCAGCCTGGCAATACAGTGTCTTCGTTCATACCCTGTTTTAACAATCACAACAGCAGTAAGGGAAGGTGTAATGGATGCATCTGCACCTAAGGAAAAATCTTGCTCTTTCTCCAGGCTTTTCTGGGTGTTTGCCCTCCAGGGCAGCATCCACTTGCAATGAGATCGCTGGATTTACAACAGAGCAAGTGGTTGTACAACAAGAACTGGAGTCTAGGATGCTGATAAGAGAAGGTAAGCCATCCTGTGTCCTACAACCAGAGCCTGGCCAGCTACCAGGCCACTAACCCGGGGTGAATCTGCTGACACCGGTGGCTTCATGCTAAATGCATGCTGAGGTGAAAAATGAGAGTGGCAGCCCGGCTCCAGCACTCTGCTACCAGAAGTAACTGCTTACTTTCAAGCTTTCCGCACAGCCTGTAATCACTCAATATTGAAACCAGATTTACAAGCTCTTTAGAGGAGGAGAAGTTTGTGATTTCCAAAGCAGACACATTTGGTATTTAAGAAAAAGGTCAAGCCCCCTGTGGAGTAAGGGGTTTTTAATAGAATCAGTTCAGCAGGAGTTAAGAGAAGACATACCAACCCAGCGGCTCTCAAAGCCAGCAGAAGCAGAGACATAAGAAAAGCCACAACCATCATTGTTTTGAGGAAAGAATCAGGGAAAGAGGGGCATGGGAGACACTAAATTACATTGTGGACATTCGATTTCATTTATTCCAATCCAAGAGACTTTTTCCAGTTAGAAATAGAGAGGGTTGTCCTTCTTACGCTCCAGGGCTTGCAGGGGTTTCAAAGAAAGGAGTGTTTGTTATTGTCTGCCAGGGAAATCCGAGAGTTTGAAGCACAATGACAAACCCAGGCTCCTAAGTCAAATGCATTTTAAAAGGGTAGCCATCACTTACTGTCTCACCTTGTCAGCCTCCAGACTCTGGCCAAGCTCTTCAGCTACTGTTTGTTCCCTGCCTCGCTAGGTCACATGCAAGGAGCATCTAGGACTGCCTTGTTGCACACATGTACAGCACCAGCAGCCAGGAAGCCCGGGGAACATCACTAAGGTCCCTCCTTGTCATAGGAATACAACTTCTCTAAAGTGTAATGGAAGGCTGGTGTTACTGAGGTATGTAGGTAACATAAGCAGCCACTGCAGAAGTCCTTACTAGTGATGCAGATGGCTACTGCTGGCTCTGACACCCTTTTGACTCCGCAGTCAGTAGTTTCAGTGAAAAGATATGGGGCTCGTTCCATAACTTGTGTTCCAGACAGCAGAGCTCATAACATAGTTTCCTGAATATACGCGCTTTAAAACAAATAGGAAATCCAAGTTTCATCTGTAGGAAGACTTACAGCCCAGGAACTTCTAGGCTGTATCAGCTACCACACCTAAATGACACTTATTGCACCAGAACAATTGCACCAGAACAGCCGGAGGAGAAGGCAGGGACTGCAGGGGAAGGCAAACAATCTCTTTTCTTCTTCAAAACACCTCCACAGCAAGGGGCCAATTAGAGTATCCTGGTCTTGCTAACCTTTTGATGGCAAGCATAAATAGGCCCTTATGTATTCAAACTAGCAGCAAATGAGCGGTGAAGGTCACAGGATGCTTAAATGACTATACAGCATGCTGCCTCAGATTTCTAGAGAAAGCACTTGAAAGTTTTAGCCATCAGATCTTCTAACTTGTCTAGTCACCATAACTACTGGTGCAGCTACACCCAACAGACAGTATTTCAGGTTTATCTCTTTCAGCACCAAGTTCCCAGCCAGTTATTCCCAAAAGTAATGCACTTGGCAGAGCTGACAACTGCCCTAGACTTTCAGATCAGTGCAAAGGAAGGGCAGAGCTCTTATAGGAAAGCAGCACTTTGGAATCTGGCCTGTGGTCTTCTGGCTGACCTTTCAACAGCAGTTGCAGCCACATAATTTCTTCAGCTTCAGCAGCAGAAAAAGGTAGAAATCAGAGAACAAGTTCTCTGCATTAAAAGCAGCTCTCCAAGCACTTCGAAGAAGTAAGAAGAGCCAGCCGTTTGAGGTACATAGATGAAACTAATCCTTCTAAACTGCACTTTAACACTGCGAACGTGGGCCCAGCTTGGGCATTCCCAAGGCTCTCACTGCACTCAGCCAGTACAAGTGCTCAACTGTATGGGCAAGTCTGCAATACCAATACCTCCGTTTGCACAGCCAAGTGACCAACTTACCTTCAGAAAGCCTGCCATATAGTTTAAGTGTACTTTCAGAAACTCAAACTTGTGACTTAGAGGGGCAGGCTTCCCTTTTGCTGACATCCCTTTATGTTTCAGGCTGCATATCCCAAAGCAATCTACCAAGGTAAGCAGCACACAAGGGTCACAGCACCGCTGCACGGGTGTTGCAACCCCATTTGTGCCACCCCCTGTTCACTGGTAGCAATAGTAGGGACTCAACTTTACAATCAGAATAGAAGGAGGCAGAAGCAGTTCTAAAGCTATTTAAAAACATAAATGAATACTAGACTAATTGCCAAGTTTTAGCCCCTTCTTTCACAATGATGTGGCATCTGCCTCTTAAGCAAATCTACTTTAATTCCTGCAAAGTCTAAAGCAGTAAGAAAAATAAATACAATAAGCTCCTTTGATAATCCATAGGTTTCGCTTTGTTTTTAGCAAAAAGGCATTGAATAAATGAAATGATCACATGAAACCAACTAGCTGAAGGAGTAAGAAACAACTGAGTGCACAAATACGGGCAGGGAAGAAAAGCAGCCTATGCAAGAATAGCAAAAAGGAGGAGCCTGAAATTAAAGCAAGTACACTGTTAATTCTTCAGTCCCACACTGAAGTAGCAGAATGTGATGCTGAGTTACTGTTCTATAGTGTAAGGCAGATGTTTCCCCTGTGGCCAGAGGGGTTATCAGCAAAGAAAGAGTTACACAGCAGAATAAGCATTGTGGTTTGGGGGTTTCCCTCCCTTTCCCCCTGCAAAGAAAAAAAAAAAAAACAAACCCACACACATCCAGTTTTTTGAGTGTAAAAGGTGCAAAAGGAAAAAAAGATCACAGAAAATAAGCATTTCAAGACAAATGAGGAAAACCTGCTAATGAATTAGGATCCACTTTCTGATATGTTTTGCACAGAGAAAAAGCACCTCTTCGGTAACAGAGAGGAAGAAATAATTGTCACAAAGCTGCAGAAGAATTCACTAAGGTTATGAGCAAAATGCAACAGCCAAGAACTGAGCATGTGGGTTCACTGCTACTTGAAGTATTAAACAACTAAGCTGCCACCTTCATTCTGGAATAACCACCTGATTTCCCTCACAGGGCAGGAAAATAGACTGTTAATCACATTAACATGCATACCACCTTGATTTTTTCCCACCCCCAAAAAAATTGTTTTCCAAAGCAAAAGTCACAAGCAAGTTTCAGACAAAATATATATATTT
Organism: Falco peregrinus; assembly: GCF_023634155.1. Lineage (NCBI taxonomy): Eukaryota > Metazoa > Chordata > Aves > Falconiformes > Falconidae > Falco > Falco peregrinus. The sequence goes on along the minus strand of NC_073725.1, from coordinate 47,379,534 downwards.
AAAAAAAATCTTTACAATAAGTCAGGAAACATAGGAGCTTGCATACAGTTTATTATAATAAGTCAGTTCTCAGCTCCCTACAGTTCAGATAACCCTGGTGACAGTGTTTACAACTTCTAATTTTTGCTTTCATAACTTTAAAGCAAACAATACATTTGAGTGTATTTTACTCTGTGCAAATAAGACAACTTGTGGAATCCTTCAGAAGAAATATCCAAGATCTGTCTGCAGAGGTCCTTTGTTTCTCAAAGATGATTTATGAGAGTTTCTGTTTTAAGATAAAGTGCTCCTGTCCAGCAGAACCCAAAGGCCTTCAAGAGTTCAGAGAGTAAGTTTAGCTCAGATTAAAAAAATAATTGGTCATACAAATTCCAGCTTTCCATGTCCGCTGTACATTCCCCAGTGGACTAGTGAAAGAATTTTGTCATTGCTGAGGTCTGAATGTCTCATTTTATCACAGGTCATGCAGCAGTTCTCGTGACCAGTCACAGGCACCATGCATTCCAAGTCCAGTTTTGCCACCTGCCCTTTTTTCGAATGATGTCCATGAAAACTATAGTGCAAACGGGAGAGCATTTGCTGTCGTTGATCTTGCAGTCTCTTGTTTTCACTCCTGAGCATCCGCAAGGCCAGCATGATAAGGAGCACCAAGATTAGCCCACCAGCTATAGGGACAGCTATTACAGCTGCCCTGAACCATAACTCTTTCGAAGAGGTCAATTCCTGCACCTTGGTGATGAGATTCCTGCTGTTGTCATGTTGATATCTGCTCCCTTGTCCTGCAAAGGGGAAAGATGTGAAGCTTATTTAGTATCAACAACAGGTTTATATATAAGCAACTCCTTTAAAAGCCACACTGACAAGTTTAAGGAGCCACAGCTACACACTCTGTAGTATCTACAGAAAATGCTCTTATAAAGAAAAATATCAGTTTCTAAGGCTGTTCATAATTTCTTACCCTAATAGCCGATTTAAATACGAACGCCAGTTCCATTGCTTCTTACAAGCAATGTCAAGTTGGCAAGACAGACCTCCGATATTAACACAGGCAAAAAAAAAGCTACTTGGCTGAGATGCTCCCCAGCACCCAGCTACCCACTTCTCCCTCTAGTGTGTCTACTTACACTAACAACTAAATAACAGTAGACATGCAAGGTTTTAACTGTCACCAGCCTGATGGCCAGAAGAGAGATTTCACCAAAGCTTCCTTGGCCTACCTGAAGTATCACCCCTGGAAGGAGACAAAACATCATGTAGTCCTCTGTAATTGCACATATCTTCATGACAGCATTCCAATGTGGACATGGTGGTGGTGCCAGAGTGGTTTTGTGCTTGTTTAGCTTGGCAGATATCAGCTGTGCTTGCAATAGAGTCCAAGCAGCCATGAGTAAGTGGGGAATGTGTATTCTGAGGATCAAGCAGTCTGGAGAAGCAGGCGCTAAGCTCAGATTTGCACATATAGCCAGTTGCAACACAGTGTGCAGCATCACAGTAGCATCTGATTTCACCTGAAAAAAATTGTTCAAGAAAAGTAAGAATTTAGTTCTTTAAAGACACCTCACTAGGTACTCTTCTTGGACACAAGCATCACACAACCAGACTCAGTGCCAGTTTTGGGGTATTCCTCTAGACTGTAAACCCATGAGAGCAGGGGTTGTTTCCTTCCATCACTGTACAGTGCATACCTGTTGTAACCTTAATCTCTGCAAATGCCTCAGGGCACTTGTTTTAATTACTATAGTCCTTTGAATTAAAGCAAGAACATTTCACTAAAACAGGGATGGGGAGGGGTGGGCGGGGTGGCAGTGAGGAAGGTCACAGTGGCTTTTTTTCCAGGGTAAATAACTAACAAGACCATTTTATAGCTGCTTCCACTTGCTGTCAGCAGTTGCATTAAACCACATATAAAATGAAATCCCAGTTTTAAAAGCAAAACACACTTTCAGTACTATAAGGAAGTCACATCTATGTTTTGAACTATTACTACAGGAACAGCATTCTATTTTTATAAAGGTAACACTTATTTTAACTGGGCACAAGCACACAACAAGAACACTAGGTTTGAATATTTGTGTGACAAATGAAAAAAAAAAATCAGAACTGCTGAATTGTTTATTACCTCTCAATACTGTGCCAAAATTTAAAAGGTTTAACTAACACCTTATAAAGCTATTAGTTAGAACCATTACCATCTAAGTCTCCCAGTCAGGAAGGTTTTTACTGTGTGAAACTGGGCAACTATTTGTAATTTCTCCAGAAAAAGAGAAATTCCTTAAGTAGCCATTCATGCAAAAAGGCTTTTTATCAGTATTATAAAACTGAAACAGCACAGTTTATAATTAATCTGTTACCAGACTCAATGTCTCTTAACTCAAATGTAAAGTTATTAAATGGAGTGAAATTGCAAGGCTAAAAGCTCCCTCTTGCCCCTCCCTGATTTTGCATGCAATCCAACATGCAGTCAAAAGGGGAAACACTAAGACTGAAAATCCTCTACCAGCTCTATGAAAAATCTCTCAGGAAACCTCAAAAATTTCTGAAGGAAGCGATAAAAAAAAGCTCCCTTCATAAAACTCTTCATTTTGTGCTCTCCAAACTGCTCTGGTACAAATTATGTGTGTCCTGTGCTGTAGGGAAGACTTACTCTTTCTAGGCAAGTTGGGACTCAAGAAATAATTCAATGTGCCATCGATCCAAGGTTTAGAAGGAAGCCAGATTTTGAAGCCATTCTTAGAAGAGTAGACTTAAAACTACTAACGTGCCTGGTGTACTTGCCATCATAGTGGCAGCAAGGCTTTCAAAGTCAACTGACTTTTCAGATGTCTTCCTTCTACAGTCTGCACTTCAAACAAATCAGTCTTCACATTTCCCTGCTGCTGCCCCTTACGAAGCTTTCTACTGCCCCATACCTAAAAAAAATAATTCTGAAATATGTTGAAAATCATGCCAACCAAGTTAGCTTCCCCTCTTCAGTCTACCTTAATACTTTCCCCAAAATGCTACTGCAGGCTCCAGGCCTTGAAGTTCCTGCTGCTCTTTAATAACTCTGCTTAATAGAAGCCAAATGATGGAGTGTCTCACTGTCTCCAGTCCAATTCCCTTGGGCTTTTAGACCAAGTAACCTAATTTTTCGTGAATTCATGTACACTGTTATCTAGCATGCTATGGAGAAAAAGACTCATTTTCTAATTATCGTATGTGAGATCTTCCCTCTGCTCTCCCTGAAAAAATGATTTTCATCATTTTCTCACTGTATGAGAGTTAAAAATAAGATGCAAAAGAAGTAACAGCACCAGAGCGGTCCTTTCATGAGTTTTCCCACAGCACAGGAAGAAAGTAAAACACACGTACTTCCAATTGTTTATACAATCACACTTAAAACTCTACATTTTATTGACCTAAGACAATCTTATAAACAAAAATCTGACAGGCTAGTCATCAGGTTAATTCAACTGCTTTTTAATTAAACCCACATTTTCGGTGGAACAGAATGGACTTTGTATTACTGTATTAAAACTGCATTTCTGTCAATTCATAACGTTTCTTCCTGTGCTATGCAAAAGGCCAGAAAGGGTATTTAGTATTTTGAAACAGTGAACAATGCCCTTCTGTTCCCTCCTCTTTCTTGTTACTGTATGTAGCTATTAAAGAAAAATGTCTGCTTTTAGTCAAGATGGCTACAGGAGAGACTGCAGGCTTCGCTTAAAGCTTTTGAAGTCAACAGCAGCCAGAAGTCTGTGATCCCCTAATTATATCATTATCAGGCACATAGTTTCAGTATCTGCGACTTCACATCACTCAGTCACTCCCTGTTCTGCCCGCTTTGATGGGGCCAGCGGGCTCCCCCCTGCACGCTGCAAGGGCTGTTATTTAGGGTTAATTACAGCCTTCTTTCTAGAATAAATAAATACGTCGCACATCATCACCGCGCTAACTTATCCCTCACCGCCCCCCCGGCGCACGGCGGTTACCGGCAGCCAGAGGGTCGCCCCTGCCCCGGGCGGGCGGTGACAGGGCAGGGCGCGGCCGCCCCTCGGCGCCGCGGGCTCGCCCGGGGCCGGTGCCGCTCTGACGACGGGAGCCCCCGCGCTGCGGGCAGCCGGCACCGGCGACCAGGTGGGCGCGGGGGGACGGGACGGGCAGGCGCAGCCCCGGCAGCTCCCCGCCACCGCCCGCCAACAGAGGCTCGGCGACGGGCTCCCGAGGCCCGCCCGCTCGCCACGGCCACGGCACCGGCCCCGCCGCGCCGACACCGCCGCGTGAGCGGCTCCCCGGGGCCGGCTCCCCTCGGGCACCAGGCCCGCTCAGCCGCCCCGCTTCCTCGGGCGCGGCTCCCTCAGGCGCCGGGTGCCCGCACACCCCGGGTCGGGTCCCCTCGGGCTCCCCCGGCCCCAGGTCCCGCGCCGCGGCCTCACCTCTGGTGAGCAGGACGGCCATGGCGCACAGCTCCAGTTGCAGCCAGATGAAGATGTAGCTGGAATGGCGATCCATTTACCCACCCGCCCGCACAACCGGCGGCGCGGCGCCGCTCGCCACAGCCCGCAGCGCAGGCACGGCCAAGCCGCCGCCGCCCGCTCCCACCCCGCCGGAGCCCCGAGGAGCCGCTCGCCCGCGGGCAGAGCCGCTGCGCGGCCACCGCTGCGGCAGGCAAGGGCGGGGGGCGGCGGACGGCCGCGGCGCGCCTTGTGCCTTGCACTCCCTGCTCTGCCGCGGCTGCAGCGGAGGGCCCGTCCCCAGCAACAGGCGCAGTCGGCGCGCACAGTGCAGCCCGGCGGGCGCTGCCTCGCTGACACGGCAGCGGCGCCTCCCGCCCCGTAAATACCGCCGGCGCCAGGCGCGGGCCGGGCCGCCGCGCCCCGCCCCCTGCCCCGCCCCGCCCCATTGGCTGCGCCGCTCGGAGGTGGGCGGGGCGCGCCGCGCCGCGGGCAGGGCCGTCGCCCCCCCCCCGCCCCCCCGGCGGCGGGCTGGGCCCCGCGGCGCGACTTGCGCTCCCGCCCGCGGCGCCCCCGGGCGGTGGCGGCGGCGGCGGCCCCGGCCCCGGCGGCTGTAAACCCCGCTCCGTTCAGTGATGGGCACCGAGCACAGGACCCCGGCCCCGGGCTCTCCGAGGGAGCGATCGCTGGCGGCGCGGAGCGTCCTCACCCGCCGCGTTACTTTCGGGGCTTCCCGGGAGGGTGGGCACCGCCGGGATCCGTGGGAACGGTGCCCTTACGGGGGCAGCCGCGCGAGTTTCATAAGCAAATGCAGCGGCTCTGGCTGCAGGTTTGGCGGAGCCGCGGTTAATGAATAAACAGCAAGACGAGCCCCTTGCGGTGGGATGAAAGGCAGAGGCGAAGCGAAAGGCGGCTGCACCCGCCCCCCCTGCGCCCCCTGCCCCGCGCCCCCGGGCCCCGCTCGCCACCAGCTCTGCCCGCTGGCCACCAGCCCGGCCCCGCTCGCCGCTCCCCGCACCCGGGGCTGCACGGGGATGCAAAAGTGTTGCGACACCCGGGATGCCAGGAGTTTCACTGCCGCCGGGTTTGGGTTTGGTGGGTTTTTTTTAGGGTTGATCTGTTTGGGGTTTTTTTCCCAGAGTTATGAAAAACCTACGTCTGGGCTCGACGGGGCGCGGGGCGAGCAGCAACCCGGCCAAACCCCGGCTGCGGTCTCCGTCCCCCCGGCCCACGCCGCCCCCCCGGCCCGGGATGCACCGTGCGGCTCGGGGGGTTCTGCGCTTCCCGCTCAGCCCCCCGGGGTCTCCCAGGCTGCTGTCACCTCCACGCTGCTGTCACGTCCACGCAGCAACGGCAGGCCCCTTAGCCCCTAGTCAGAGACCTTAGCGAGTGCACCCCCGCGGTACCTCTATTATCCCAACATTTCTTTTCGGAAAACAGCTCTTGGGGATGGAAGCACGAGGTGATGTTCCACCACGGGCTCTGACACAGGTCCCATGGGTCATGCTTAGTTTGGACAGTTCTCCTTCATGTGTTGGTCCTGAAACCAATGTGCCCCGTAGTTAAAATTTCTTTGCTAACTTAGTTTTCTCCTTTCTGTTCTCATTACGTTTTATAAGCCTTGATTTCTACGGCACTTGCACACCGACTGTTTCCCATTTATGGGCAGAATGCTTTAAATATTTGGGTCTGCAGCTAGTATTCAAGCTGTTGGACGATGTGTAGATAAGTTAACAGCAAAAATGGCTCTAGAGTTTTAATTTGAAATGTTTTGTGAGTCTTCAAAGACGTTTTCAAATCAGGACATTATACCTTGTGACAGAGACATTCCTCCTCTGAAAGAGAAAGGAGGAAATATGAAATCTGAGATTGGAGATAACTCCAGTTTACTTTGGCAGAGAGGAACAGACTGGATCTCGAGCTAATTAGTGCTAATGCCATCACACGTTATAATGGTTTTACTGTGAGTCTTGCGATTTGCATATGTATAAGATAGATACACATGTGCTGCACCGCAGCCTTTATACTTGTGTTATACATATTTGCACTCCACCACAAAGTAATTTTCTAATTCCTGTTTCTGTTTAGAAATTACAAAAACAGCCAGATCAGCCAAGCCATATCTCCCACTCTGGCACTGGCTATCAGACGCTCATTTGCAAACATACAAAAATATCATTCATTATAACTTAGAATCATTACAGCAGCATGTGCAATTCTGTTTCTGCTGTTCCTACCACTGGTGACAGGCGCATTTAGCAAATCTCATTTGTTACATGCGATACCGACAGACTGGAAATGGCTTTTATTCGTGGAGCCACATTACTGCACTAAGTAACATGAGAGACTCCCTGAGTATTATAAACATCCTGGCTGAGGGAGCATGGACAGACTAACCAGGAGGCAATGTGCTCCAGATCAGTTTTGAGCAGCAAATTCCATTGGCAGCTGTCAAGTTTGAATTGTGAGGTACAATTTACTGTAAAAAATGGCTAATTCTGTATGCTGCAGGCATGCTGGAAGTACCACAAGCAACAGAGGGGTGACAGGGATCACTCCCCAGCCTTAGCTCCCACCAAAGCAACTAACTTACAGACCCTTTTGGGAGCCCACGGGGCAAGGGTGTCAGGAAGGTTTGACTGACCTACCGTGCCTCCTCACTCGCTGGTACTCCGCTCAGGGAGCCACGTGAAGATTGTGTGGGGTCCTCTGACAACCCATAACATAAACAAAATAATTCAGCTGCTGCAGCGTTAATTCGCTTTTGTTTTAGAGGCAAGAGCAAGCAGGGCCAGATTGGCCTGTGAAAAAGGGACAGGAGACAGACCCAGCTCAAAGCAATAATAACAACATGTTCTGCAACCAGAAGGAATGTGGGATAATGACTACAAGGAGCCATCAAGGAAAGCGTCAGGAGCCCAAGGCCACATGACGTGTCTCCAGCAGCCATGGGAGAGCAGCCCGGAGCCTCCACTTGAACGGACTAAGCAGTCCCACATAGCACAGAGCTGCTCCCTCCCACCAGATAGGGTGAAGCCCTTTGAAACCAGCACCAAAGGACCTGGTTTCAAAATCAGCCTCCAGGCACCTCAAGGAAAGGGACTGCTTTGGGAGGCGTCTTACAGGAGCACGTTCCTCTGTGCATCAGCTCAAAACTCTGTCACAGATGCAAAACTTTGTCTTTAAGAAGATGAAATTAAAGGTCTTTTCCAACCTAAATGATTATATGATTTCATGAAATTGCCAACCAAAAGAAGGGATCCGTCCAAAGAACTGTCCAAGAGTCTTTGCAGGCCACTCAAGTGCTGGTTTGGTTCTTTTACTTCCTTTCACAAGCCAATAGTTGCAGTGCCAAGTTTCTGCCAGGAGGACTTAAGAACTGATGAGTCCTTCTGAAAGACCAATTCAAATGAGCATCCAAAGTCCTCAACTATTCTAGACCAAGACTTCTCCTATCAGGCAAGCAGCTGCTCAGCACAGAACCTGCTTTCCCCTACAATCATGTTCAAGAAAAAGCTCACTACTTTCTACCAGGAGCATGTGTGCCGTGCAGCCATGCAACACTCTCCTTCCCACTCTCAGCTGGTGAAGTCCCTCCGGTGAAATCCCAAACCACATCCACCACCTTCTCCAGAAGCTCTGTGTGCTTGAGAGCCCCAGCACAGGCACGAGAGGATGACTGGCATGAGGGGTTTAGGTCTTTCCTAGATCAAGGAGGAAAATAAGACAAGATAGAGGTCAACCTGGCAGCCTTTCTGAGTATATAACTTTGAGCAAGAGAAAGGCACCGCTCTGGCTCTGGAACCCTGCTTCAGAAAATTCAGGCTCCTCCCTTTGTATTTCTTCTCTCATGTATTCCCTTTCTCGCTTTCACATGAATTGGCGTTAATGCCTGCCTCTGCTGCTCCTGCCTACATTTTATGTGCTACTAGCAGCAGTGTGCCTGCAAAACTAACCAAATTAAGTTACAGCCTCAGCCTGCAGGTGCTCCAGATTTAAACAACTAGCCCTAGAAAAAGTTTGCAGTGAAAAGTAAGTCCTTTATCTGGCACCTTTGAACATGACAATGAATTCCTCACCCTTCTATAAGCTTGGCTGGCACACAGGCAACTCACCATTTCCCCCAAAGGTTTGGATGTGACCCTTCTGCCTACCTCTATCAAACAACAATGTTAACGCAGTATTCCCTGCTTGTTTGAACCTTTCCACAAACATACACAGACACCCAAAAAAAATTTAAGCAAAAATAAAATGGATAACAGCTGCAATTTGGAAATCCATTCTACATTCACCTCTGTAGTTAAGGCGTCACAGCAGCCCTGTCCTGGGGAAACCCAAATTCCTTGGGGAAGCTGAGGATTTGCATGTGCACATTGGCTTTTGCCAGTACTGACACGTAAGATGCTGACTTCACTAGCAAGGAAAGGTTAGTACAGCTACACTGTTGTAATTTCAAATTGGTGTCAAAGGAAACAGTCACACACCATATCCATTCTTTTTTGCAACTTGCAATTATGATTCAGCTGGGAATTTCTCATTTGGAAGTGAACATGAATTTAAAAGCATTTGGACTGTTTAAAGCATCTTTGGAGCAATATTAATCAGAGCAGTTTGGGTTTTGTTGATTGCTCAACACTAGCCAACGAACAACTTTCTTTTTCCAGTTATTTTGCTGGCATTTTGGATATGATACACATAAGCTACCTCTACTCAATTACCTTTATTTATGCTGATTATTGCCTTTAAAAAATAATTAAAGCTTAAGCTAGCGTAGCTATGCTTAATACAAAGCCCAGGGGGCAGGGAACATAATATGACTCTATGCAATTTCTTCTGCTTGCTACTTCTGGGGCTGGCCACGGCTTTACCGAATCAAGTAGCCATGTCAGGAGGTAAGACTATGCAGAGCCCGAAGCCTGGCTCCTTCCCCAGCCGCTCCCTTGTGGCAGTCAGGCTGCCGGGCAGGTTCCCGCAGGAGAGTAACTCCCAGGGAGCTTCGTCCCCCGTAACTGGGGCAGTTCAGAGAGGTGGATGGAGGCCGCGCACTACACGCCCCGCTCCCTTCCAGCGGCAATTCGCATGTCCCCAGTGAAACTCAGTTACCTGCAAACCGGAGGAGGGGAGCGGTGCTCCAGAGATGCTCAGTGATACCAGTTAGCAAAAAATAAATAGGAAACAAGGCTGGGGTTTGCTTTGCAGGATCCACCTCCCCATATATCATCCAGGTGGCACCAATCTGCATCTCCCCAGATACAGGACATGATAAAAAGACACTTTTTAAGGGGCCCAGAAAGTGAAGCATTTCCTGCCATGCCCATCAGTTTACCTTTTTTCATTTAAAACTAATCCTCCTTCCCCCAAAACGAGCTGCCCTCCTACTCCTCCCGATCAATAGGACGATTTGCATTTATCCTCCTGGAGGCATCACTCCTAGGACCGGGGCCAGAGCGATCTAATCGATAGGGGGAGGCTGGAGCAAGGCTGGAGAAGAAGCAGCAGAGAGATTCCCCCAGGGAGAAATGCAAAACACTGGAGAGAGGCAACAATTATTGTAATTGAAGGTAATGAGGCCGAGGCGCCAGCTCCAGCTCTGCTTAACATCATTCAATGCGAAGCGAGACGCGCACGTCGGAGACAGCCCGCGCCCGGCCGGCCCCGGCGCAGCCCAGCCCGGCTCCCGGCTCCCCGCCCGCAGCACTGCCCCGGGCCGCCGCTCGGCCTCAGCCCCCGGCCACAGCCCCCGCCTGCTGCGGCACGGGTGCTCCGGGACAGGTCTGTCTCCTGCGTTGTTGGCTCAGCAGCACTGAGGTTGATGCGTTTGGGAGAGTCGCTCTGGATCTGACTGGTCTTGGGGTCGCAGAGTCCTCCTTTTCCTTGCTATAGGTGGGTGACTCCCGTGCCTGTAGCACCTTCGGTGTGTTTATCCTCCCCGTGCACCGAAAGTCACACGCTCAGCACCGACTCACTCAGCTAAAGGCAAATGTTGTCCTGTTCCGTGGCAGGACAACAAATTGATCCCCAGACCCTCAGCCCTCACGCCCCCCTTGCTGCCACCCCGGCTCCCCGCAGCCCCCCGGTGCACGGAGAGGCGGGGGAGCGGGCTGGCCGGGAGGGACGGCTCGGGGGAAGGATGCTGCGGAGGCGCTCCTGCTGCCCTGGGGCTTTCCCTTCTGACCGCCTGGGCACGGTGTAGGTGTCTCTGTCTCTGACACTGCACCTGGCCTGCACGCTGGTTCTGGAGCCGAGCTCACGCCAGCTTTGGGCAGGGTCGTCTAAGGAGACACCACCGCATTTTCGCCTTCGACTCCTTATAAGCACAGAGACCCCCCCGGCAGCTCCGGTAGACGGGGCGGGGGGGTGTGTGTCTCAGCGAGCCGCCAGCACCGTGACGGGCTTACCCAACCCTTGCGCAGGAACGGGGCCGGGGCCGCCCCGCAGCCCGACGGCCGGTGCGGCGGCAGAGCCCCGGCGGGGCCGGGCTCCGGGCGGCGGCTCCCGGGCTGGCGGGGCCGGGCTCACCGCGGACACGTCTTGCCCTCTGCTGGCAAAGCCAGCCCTAGCAGGGAGGGGCCGGAGCCCTCCCGTCCGGCCAGCCCCGTAACCCGCCCCGTGTGAACGCAGGGCTACGAAGGTGCTAGGCAGAGGTACGGCTGCTTTTTGAACGGGACGATGCAGCTGCCTGCAGGCGCAGCGCTGGGTAATCCCATTGCCAGAGCAGCTAGAGCGGTGCAGGCCTCGGTGGTACGCAGGGTAGTACACAGGGCTCACGTCAGCTCCTTCCCCCGGCCGCATCCTGCACCCAGGAGTGATCGTCCAGCATTCAGCTGTCACCTAGTGAAACGTCCACGTCAAGGTGTTACATGTCAGAATTCATAAACCGTACCTAAAAAGTCAAGCACCACCTATCAGATCTGAGTTATCAGGTGTCTAGAGATAAGGTATGGCAAATATTAGGAATTCACTTCAGATCCCAAGCACAAGAAAGCATTAGTTATGTTCTGACACAGCATAGCATGCACGCGGGAGAGGAGAGCTAGTGCTGGAGTCATGACAAGATCAAAAAAAAATCCTAGAAATTGAGCACCACTCTAACAGGACAGAACATACAGTTCAAGTAACATTTATTACAGGAAGCTATAGTTTGAATATAGGACATGTAGTGAAACAGTCATGTTGGCCAGTCAAACCAGAGCCTCTTCTGAAATAAAAGAGCCTATTGCCTTTCCAAGGAGACATCTCAGGTTCATATTTGCACATGCAAGAGAGACTGTCCACCAGGGCTAATCACAGATGTCAGTTCCTTGGAGGACATATACCCAGCAGTCAAAACCTGGGATGCTGCACAGGGGATGCTCTGCAGGGTCTGGGGGCTATGCGAGGGTATTCTCTGCTCTTGCAAATAACAATCAGCAGCAGCCCCTCCACAATGGCAGCTCTAAGAAGCTTTTGACGCAGATAAAGAAACTCTCCAGTGACATGTTACTCAATATTAGTCAATATTTATTGCTCAACCTCTATTTTCTGAGCCACATATTTCAAAGCCAAATGCCAGAGACAAGGCCTTCAATGCAAGTCGGGATAGCCTATACACATTACAATAGCCCAGAGTCTCAACTACTTAAGTAGGAGCACTCTGCAACTTTACACCAAGCTCCAGTTCTGACAGGCATTTGCAAATGCAATAGAAAAGACCAAAGGCAGAGCTAGATCTCAAAGCAAGGACCAGCATCTTCAAGAAGATGGATATGTATCTTAATAAGACCTTAATAATTCAGCCCTAGAAATATGCCGTTTGAAACAGAAATCAGCAGGACACCTAAGCACAGCCGTGCAGTAAGAATAAAACTTTAATTCTCACTTTACGGCAAAAAGCAGGAGGGACAGGAGTATTTGTGACATGATGTTGCGTGAGTCGGTAAAGGCTGTGGACTAGCTTAAATTCTAGCAGCGTGTGGTGGTGGGCTCTGGGCTGGCCAGGGAGGCTACAAAGGGAGAGGGTGGAGGCTTCCCTCTGGCTCTAGGGCAGGAGAGACAGCTTGTAATTCTGATAACTAGGAGTCAGAAAATTGTTAAAAGGGCAAAAAGCAGGGCAAAGGGAGCTGCAGCAAACTTTGGCAAATATGCAACAGGCTGGAGGCACTGAATGCCGCAGATGCCGAGTAGGGCAGCATCTGAAGACCCAAACCCACCATTTCTGGTGGGTTTAACCAGGGAGGGTAAAGGTGGTCAGCTTTCTGCCAGCCCTCCCTGAGGGACTCTCAGCCTTGTGGCAGGGACTGCAGAAGGGATCACCCATCCCTGCCAACCACAGCCTGTCACTGAGGCAACCAGGGAACAGGTTTGAGTCCTGCCACCCTCCAACGGAGAGGATAATCTCAGACAGAGGAGACGGATACGCAGCTCTTGCCATGACATCTCAAGATGCTTACAGGGGTTCATCTGTAGGAGCACTGCCAGATCAAAGGCAGATCAGGCAGGGGAACAGACGGATGGAGGGAAGCAGGGTGTTGGCAGAAAGTGATACCAAGTGGAACAGAAACTCAAATTCCTCACAGTCCAGGGCTGAGAGGCAGCGAGGGGGCAAGGGAGATGAGTTGAGCGAGCTGACAATCCTGGAGAGGGAGAGAAGTGTGGCCCCTACGTTTTCGTAATTACTCAAGGCAAGAGTGCAAGACATTAGAGTTACACAGGACTAAAACCAAAACTATCAACCCCCAGAGTAAGAAAGCAGCCCTGATTATTCTCAGAGCATCCTTTATAATGCTGAGTATTATATAGCAGCGCAGGACATTAAACTGAGATCTTCTCCACAGGTAAAGGCTTGCAAGGCAGCAGTGAAACACGCTGGAGGTGGGGAGCAGGAGGGTGCTGCCCAGCACCCCATAGCCAGTGCTGCCATGCCAAGCCTTGCCTGCAGCCTCTGGCTTCATGTCTCTGCACTGCAGAACACAGCTGTGCTTGCCTCCTCCAGGCTGCCATCGCCTTCCTCTGCCATACCTCCATGGTGCTGCTTTTCCACTTTTTTTGCGTTCACAACTTTCATGCATTTAGGGAGGGAGCAGTTTTCTTTCACTTATTATTCCTCCTTTTTGTTTATAGACAGAACAAAGTTATAAAAGGGAGGCAGAGAAAGAGGCTTTGTTGCAGTCTGAAAGCCAAAAAAGAGCTGGACTGTGAGGATGAAGCTCCAATGTACCAAAAGCAATGAAGAGGCTGAATTATGGCCTTCAGCAAATATACCAGTCTGCCACATCCTGTGAACATGCTGGCAAACTGCTGTGTCTCAGCTTCGTTGCCTTTGATACTGATGGTAGCACCATGCTGCCTGCACCTGCTGCAGCCCTGTCTGCTGCACACCCCCACCCTGGCAGGCAGGACTACGTGCTCCCAGCGTCACATCTATGACCACCTCCTTTTCCAATGAATTCAATCATAATCTAGTTCGCACTTTTATCTTCACTATCAGAGTCCCAATGAGACAAAACTGTATCAATCTCTTTAAAGACACATTCAGCCTGATACTAAGTGTGCCACTTTAGATCTACTTGGAGAGCCTGGCAGGAAGACTGATAACGCACAGAAGAATGTCCTTTTCCCTTCCAAGTGCAGGTTTCAAACTCATCTTGTTCTAACCATGGGAGTAACAGAAGGGCCAGTAACAGAAGCCCAGTTAAGGGAAACTGCTGCTGAACACTTTGTGACTGGCTATTAGCATGACAAAAATCCCACACAACAATCTGCATTAATTAGTATCCCTGTTGTTAGACCTAGATACTTGTATTTTTAAATAAATACAGATTATATTAATCTGAATTGTATTCCTACAAACAAAGCTGGACTCAAGCTCTGTGCCAAAGGAAGGAGAACCCTGTGAGCTACTGTTTTCTGAGCAGGGGCAGCGGAGTGTTGGCACCAGCTCTGCCCCCTGTGCCACATCCAGCCAGAAGCCTTTCATTTGACCCAATCTCCTTGCTCTTCCTGAAACCCTCAGGTTAAAACATCAGCTAACTCACGATGCAAATGCCAGCTGATGCGCTTCCATTTCCAGTAGCAGCAGGTGCCACTTCATTCAGCCCCGAGAAGCCTGGCACAGGATTTCTCTGCCTGTCTGCCCAGCAGTGCTGCCTGTCCTTGCTGCAGTGAAGATGGCACTCAGACACCCAAAACGACCTTGCATGCACCAGATGACATTTTTGTACCATTAAAGCAAAAGGGAGCTCAGTGGGAGACTGAAGGAGAGACAGAAATAGGGGAGAAGGAGAAGGGAAGGTCACTCACGAAGATGAGAACGACGCCAGCGCCAGCTGAAGATGCTCAGGGGCTGTGGGCAGGAGGCTGGGCATCCTGCCAGGTGAGCCTTCCTCTGGAGCACCACAGGCCTCCTCCTCCTCCCACTGCTCCTGGGGAGTTAGCAGACTGCTCTACATTTCATTCCCTACGTTAAGTGTTTGACTATCCAACCACTCCTTCTCCCGTGGCCTCTAGAAGAGGACTTACTACCCTTGCACCTTCACCCTATCCCTTCATTCTTTGCCTCCAGAGAAATATATTGAAAATATATACTGGGACTCTTGCACCAGCTGTGAAGCTCTGTCACGTAAAGCTGCATGTGGTACCATTTCAGGTTGCTTCCCTGTCACACAGGGGCTATGAGACAGGCTGGCCAGCATGAGCATGCGGGGCAGCAGCAGAGCTCCAGGGCTTCATGTGGCTCCAGCGCTGCCCTTCACTCAGTGCCAGCCTTGTGCTGCAGGGGAGGCTGGGTTATCTTCCTCGCCCGCAGCAGAGGGGCTGGGGAAAGCACTGAAAATGTTGCAGCAGTGGCAAACGATGAGGAGCTGAGAATAACTACTCGTCCCCTCCCCTGTGCTGGTGGGCTCCCGTGTAAATCTCTGCTCTTCATGTATGGTCGGCACCAAAGGAGCTCAAGAGCATCCCTATTGACATGCTCTTCAGGCCTCTCCCCAAAAAATGGAACTCACCTTTGCCTCTCTCACTCACACTATTTCCCCCTGTATTCACACACGAAGCTAGAAAGTAGCAATGGCAAGGTGGACTAAGCTGCTGAACAAGGCAAAGTGGAGTGAAAACAGGCCAAAATTGAGAGGAGTCCAAGAAGCCAGCAGGGAGGAAGGATGAGAAATGAGCCACCAGGGTGAAAAGCAGCAAGTGGATCCAAGCGCTAACCCCACAGCGAGAAAAGCTGGCCCTGGCATCACGCTGAAGGAACACGGTGTGACATGCCAGGAAAAAGGGATGCGGTAATGAAGGCTAAGGACATGCTGACTGACAGGCACTGGCCCCACCAAACACCCACATGTGAGAAGTTGTCCTCGCTGTCCTCTCCACTGGTTTGCAACTTGACAAGCTGATGAGCCCAGCTGGCACTGCAGAGGTGCTGGAAAGAGCTGGGAGTGAGGGGTAGGTGCGTATAGTAGAGAGCATAAAGAAGGTGAGGTGCACCTGAAGTCTGAGGAACAGATGTTTAGCAGGAGGGCAGGAGCCTTCAGAGACACCCCCTGTGCGGGACAGTGTTGTCAGGATCCATCTTTCTGCTGAAAGGGGCCCTCTGCGTCCTTCCCAGCAATTCTGCAACAGCACTCGTGCTTTTCATTCCTAAAACCTGGTACCTTGCTCCAGAAACAGATCATTATTTCCAGCATACCAAGCTCAGGATTTTTACTGTGCCTGGAAAACAAGTCTCCCTGTGACCTACTCCATCCCTGACCATCCTTCAGCAACACTTGGATAAGGAATATCTCACTGTGGCTGATTGAATTTTTTCCTTTCTGATTTTAATGACATAATTAGGAAAGCAGAAATGACATAACTTTTTCAGAAAGCATGCTCCTTCCCTCTTTGCTGGCACATCTGGAGCAGTCCTCCACACTACATTTGTGTCAGGGATTTACTTCATTTGTGTTGAAAGAAGGGGTTGTCAGAAATCTGGAAATGGAAACTGTGCCAGGGTCCTACCTTAATCCTTAAAACTACACAGCTGCCTCAGACTCCCTCTGCACAGATTGCTTAAAAATGTAGTGGTATGCAATGACCTCCCACCAGCCACCAGCGGGGACTGGCAGACAATATGTCAGGAGATACCCTCAGCTTATAAAGCATGGTTCTTCCAGAAGGTCCCCAAAGCCCAGCACAAAAAACAGCGAAAATGATTAATTCTTATGATATTGGATTAAAAGACCCGTGCCTTCTCAGCTGTGGTGTGGGTGACAATCCTGAAGAGAAACACACATGCCAACTCTGAAGGAAGTGAAATAAATGGCAACTGATTCTCTATAAATTGTGAAACACGTAATTCTGTCACCAGCCCCCATGGCTCTTATCACAATATTAAACTTCACTGGACCGCTACCAAGAACAATCCTCCAGCTGATTCAGAAAGCACAATAACTTGTTCACAAGCTTCTCATTTCTTCCAACCTTAGCAATTAAGACTAGGATTCTTCAGGTGAATTTAATGGTGCTAAGCTCCCGTTTGCCACAGAAATGCTCCTATGTATTATCAACGAGTGATGGTTACGAACCAGGTCTGAACGTGGCAGACGTGGGAAGCAGAGCGAGCTCTTGGTAAAAGCCGTGCAGCACCTACAGCCAGAATGAGTCAGTAAGCTTGCACGCCCAGCAGAAACACTCAGGAAAGTATCCCCATTGGAAAAAATCACACTTACTTCAACAGATTGTTTCCCCTCAGCAGAAGGCAGTGTCCTGTGGGCAGAGTGCTATACTGCAGGAGACCTCAGCACACAGGACCTTCTCTTCTCCTGGCTTTCTCTTGAACAGTGCCCTTAACAGAAAAGCATTAAGAAATATTAGGCCCTATGGAAACCATCAAATACCATCTTGTTTGACCTCTCAAGAATAAAGAAACACAAATGAACCATACTTCCCAATCCAGCTTCAGAAAGCATTCAGTTATACAAAGTGCTGCCCTACCCCGCACTGCATTCCTGCTCCAGTACATAAAATAACGTGCGAGACTTGTTCAGCATCCAAAATTGAAACCATCAAGTTCTACAGACATTGGGAGTTCATTTATAATCATCCAGAAATGACAAGGAAAGAGCTGCAGGCAGGCATAAAGTATCCCAGCATACATTATCACTTCAGAACGGAGGAAAAATACAAGTAATGGTTGATTAAAAAAACCCCAACACCGTAGAGAAATAGGGCTAGGAAGGACCTTAAGAAGTCATCAAGGCCATTCTCCTTGTCCAGAGCAGGATCACGTCTCCCTGCAGCAGATACTTGTCCCACATGCCCTTCACTGGGAGCCATCGCAGGGCCCCCACAGCTATCCAGGGCAGCTCTTCCCAGCAATTTACTTACCGTATCTTATTATAAACAGTATCCCAAGTCTTCCTTGGTGCAGCCTAAGCTGCTTATTCCTTGTACTACCTGCCAAGGACACAGAAAACATTTTTCTTCTTGCAACAGCCCTCCATATATTTGAAGGTTTGGATGCTGCGGGTTCCCCTCTTTCCCCCTTAGGCTTCCCCAAGCTAAACTGCCCCTGTTTTTTCAGGTCTCTCCCTCAGGGCATGTTTTGGAGATCATTTTCCTTGTTCCTCAGACTCTTTCCAAACTGCAGTATAAAAAATACAGACATCACACTACACCTCAGGCCCTCCATGCCTGCTTTTGTGTATTTTACAGGCTGGAACGTGGTTTATACCTCTGATTCTGCTGCTTTTCTGCAGCAGCAGCACACTGGGACATACCCTGGAAAGCTCTCCATAATGAAAAAGCTAATCTCCCTGTGGCAAACACAGAGGCTACTCCAGAGGATGTTCCTGATGGTTGTCTAGCTAAGGCAGTCCACATTTCTTGGTAGGAGGAGACTCTGCTGGCTTGAGAGGGAGTCTGGGGAGACCGGCATCGCCAGGCAAGCCGTGTGTGGCAGATACACCGCCAGGGACCACACTTGGCTTGTAACACACAGGATGGACTCTCAGACAACCGGCAACATGCTTTCTGCAGGCTGCTCCCCAGCCATGTTCCTGCGGTGGGGCTCTCTGACAGAAAACACATTTGTTCTTTTCACTGATGAGTTTTATCCCATGTTTTTCCAAGAACCCACTTTTCACTTTCTGTACACTCCTACCTTGTGAAAGAAGAGACCACGTTTTAGCCAGTATTGCTTCTTACTGCTTTTTCTTTTGTTTGTTCATGCTGAGACCAGTTCTTTTGGTATTCTCAGCATTTTTTATATTATTATTTAAAGAATCACTGGTTCTGCTTAACTCCTTTTTCCTTTAGGCTTCCTCTCTAAAAATACCTACTAATTCTGATTTTACTCAAGACTTTTGTCTTTAATTTGCTCTTCTCTCACTTCGTATTCCTGAACAGTACATAAATTACCTTTTATCTTCATAGTCATCCTGCTTTGTTCTGCTGGTTAGATTCAAATCTCAAATTCCTTTTTTGATTACTTTCTATATCTATAAAGAAGGTGGGAAAAAACTAATCTTCCATCTCATTCATACAGGTAGGAATACACACATGTATGTATGAAACTTATTATGGCAACAAGTGCTGGAATTTCTCGTCACTGCATCCCACTCATCCTTTCCCAGGAGACGTGCAGATGATTACAGCCCTCCATGAGCATCATGCTCTGTGCTTTGACGACACTGTTAGCTGCTGAAAGGCATCCTGGTCCACCTGATTTTCCTGGTACGGCAGCCTGCAGAAATGCGTACAGCCATAGCACTCCTTCTGCCCCCTTTCATCATCACTGACGGAACCAGTAACCCCTGTAAAGGCAGTGGAGGGGCTCCCATCCTTTGTTTCTTCTTTGGTGTAATAGCCACAAACTGCAGAGAGGTTAAGGTGTGTGGTGTTTCCTGCAACACCAATGTCGTTTGGTCCTCATTTTGTGTTTGGGCAACAATCTTGTCTATTTTCCGTAGTAAAAAGCAGGTGCAACCACCAAACCGGTGACTGTCTTCTCTCTGCAGAGCAGCATTTCCTCTCTCATTAGCGATGTTGTTGCAAACCTCCAACTTCCTAGCTTTTGCCTTTGGAGGCACCTACATCCACCTTATCCAGGTCCTTGGGATGATGGACCTGTCTCCATCTGACCTTCCCTCGCCCAGCTCTTGCAGTCTGCTTCTACAGAATTTTCCCCAGCACTGCTCTCCACACTGGAGGATGTTGTGCTCCTCACCAGCAGAAAAATGTGGAGTTTGGCCCTTGGTAAGCCAGCCCAGGACCCAGGCTGAAGCATGGTGTGTTTGTGGGTGGCATGGGCCTGGCCCTCACTGCTGCAGGTGAGGAATGTCCCAGCCCCAGCAGCACTGTTTCACCATTCCTGTCTCACTGACCCAGACCCAGCTGTCAGCCATAGGGAACTCCCCCTTGTTGCCCCCATTCACTCACAGAGGCTGGGGGTTCACAAACCCTCTCCCAGCCCAGCTGCATCCTGCTCTTTTATTGGGTTGCAAAAAGAGGGCAGAGATGCTACCTCTCATTAAACTGATGCAGCTGGAGAAGCAGCAGCAGATGGCTTTGACTGGAGGAATTATATGGCTGTGCTGGGATTCCCTATAAACTCAGCTCAGTCAGACCAGTTTTCTCATGATCTGGAAAGATCAAATGAGAAAGAGCCCTAAAGCAGGTGGAGAGGAGGAGCACAAGCACCAGAGCCACAACAAACCCCCTTCATCTGTTTCTGAACAAGGGTATTTCTTCCGGCTGCCAGTACAGCTTGTCTCACAACAGAAATTAGGCTAACTGCACTAATTCTAGAGATCAGCTCTTTCTGATACAAGATTGTCTTGTCAGAAAGAGAACTGAGATTCACCTAGGTGAGATGGTCTCTCCTTTACGAGGGCATCTGCATATGGGTAAGAGCAGCCCAGCATTTCAGGGAGACATTTTTTTCCTCAGCATGCATGCCACTGGTTTTGTTAGTTGTTAGTATGCAAGTTAGGCATTACAACCACTAACATTCAAAAGGAGGCTGGTAAAAGTTTTAATCTGTGCTATTTTAGCTATAATATTAACTATTTAGCTATATTATCCAGTTGAATGCATATTGTCTATTTGCAATACATCTGAAAACACAATGAGGTTGGTTCTTCCTGTGGTGAATGTTACAAAAGAGATAGTTACTATGTCCCCTTGTTTCTTTCCAGTCAGTTCTTCAGAAGTTCTTCTCCCCAGGTCACACCCAGGAAATTTTTTTCTTAATGCTAGACATGGGTTTGTGGTACAGAGGAGATATTTTGGCAGAGACACCAGCTTGTGTCCAAGCAGACTTGGGAGGTCAAACATGCAGGAGCCAAGTCTCAGTTCTCACATTAAAATCAATCAATTAGACTTCTTCATCATCTCATTGCAACATCCTGGTTCTGTTGCCAAACTGCGCTGGTCAACAGATTTTGTTTTCCCTCCAATGTACACTGGGACTAGCAAAACAGGCTACAACATCCCACCTCTTGCGGGATGTGCTGCCAGGGCCTCTTCCTTTGCAAAGACAGGTAGATGTCAAACCAGGGCAGGGAGCAGACCAAAGAGAACGGGCAGCCACAGAGTTCCCACCCTCTTGTCAAAATTTTCTGCCCCCAAATCATTAAGGCCTGAAATAAAATGAATGTATGCAGCAGCCCTATAAGAAAGTGAGAGACCTTTATACATAAATGCAGAGGAGAGCTGGTGTCACGGAGCAACAAGGCGTGCTAATTGAGAAGCAGCATCCCGGAAAAAAAAGCCGACTGGCAAGGTCCAAGGGCACAGTCCCACTTTACACTCAGTATGGAAATTAATCAAAAACACTTTCAAAAGCACATATTAAACTTTCTTCAAGAAACGAGGAACCCCCATGTAACTGTTCTTCTCCAAGAATCCAAGCACCTTGTGCCAATGTCTTGCTGGGAGTCCCTCAGCCTGCAGCCCCCCTCTCGCTAGCTGTGCGCTGTGACAGCACCTCCAGCCAGCGCCAGCGGGAGCCAGGGCCTGACCCCAGCAGGGGCTGAGCGCTGCCACGCTGCCACTCAGGCTCCAAATTCTTACTGCACAGAATGCCTTTGGCATGGGCCTTTCGCCGCTGGGTAGGGCACTACCCTGTGAATTATCACTGCAAGCGCCAGCTTTAAAAAATGAAATCAATCAGATTGCAAAATGACGTCTATGGAAGAAAAAGGAAGGAGAGGCTTGCTTTCTTAGGTGGCATTGCTCCGAGTAAAGCTCTTATTCAAAAGACATTTGGAAGAAAGTAGCTTTGGAGCCTGACCCTGCAAGGTCCCGAACAACATCACCTCTCCTCAAAGCTGAGCAATAAGCCATAGCATTAGTGATGAGCATGGCACTCTGATCAAAAAGTATTCCTCTGTCCCTAGACACCTTCAACCCCAACCCCATGGTATAGCCTCCTGTGGTCAGAAACTATGAGCTTCACATCACTGCTTTTTGGCGTGTAATGAAACAGGTTGCAGCTGTGCCCGAGCGTTTGGCTTAGCTTAGTGCAGCGGGAGATGCTGGAAGCAGGGGGTTAATGTGTTGGAGTAACCCCAGCCCTTCAACTTCCCCTTGCAGCCAAAGGCAGAACCTGCCAAGTGCTGCATTCCAATAAAATGCAACTCACACAATCTGTAAGTGTAATAAAATAGCTGTTAACAATTCTGTAACTCTCTCTCTTTAAGCTTGTAAAAGCCTGAAGGTCAGCTGGAAGTCAAGCTGCATTTCTTTGAGAAGAGGGCAGGCCAGCCCCGGGTGACCAGTTCTTGTCCTTTTGCCTTGTCCTCTGGGTTTCTGAAGGGCAAGCACTGCGTCTGGGCTGGGGGGTGGTGGGGTGGGTGTGTGTGCCTTACTCCCACGACAGGAGAAAAAACAGGCCAGAAGCACGCATGGCCGGAGGGGAGGGTACCAAGGGACCTTGCTGTTTCAGAGTGCTCAGATCTGCCTTTCATCGGTGGTGACACTGAGTGAACATCATCTCAGTTTGCTGGTTTGGAAAGCTGATGGCTTCCCTTCTCTGGGCTTGATGCTGGAGACCACGGAGTGAAATGAGGAGCAACTTCAAACTTTGTCCCTCCATGTAGGAGCAAGTCTAAAAACCACAGTGACCTTCAGGCTTGCTGGGGCTCAGGGCTGGGTATGCAAACCCAGGCACAGCGCTCTGTGATCGCGGACGGCAGAATGTAAGATCACGGGACCAAAGGCAGCTCTGCCACGTATGAAGAACGTGGGGAAGCAGGATGGATGTCAAGAGGGAGAAGAAGGGTAGAAGAGGCAGAAAAAAATTCATCACCATTCTCTCATCACAAGACACTCCATTTCTAGTTTGGCAAACCAAGTGGATTTATTTGTCATCTTCAGGATCAAAAGCCTCCTCATTTAATCACCAAGATTTGGAGGGACAAAATGTGTCAACACTTAGGAGTAAAAACAACCAGCATGAGAACAATGTTTTGCGCAGTAACTTCCCAGTTGTGTCCCAAGTATACCAAATTCTTGAAAGAAAAAGCATCCAGACAGACCAGATGGAGGGTCAAGCAGCACCGCCAGAGCAGCCCTGGTGAAATCAGCAGTCATTGCAAAATGGTGTAATCCACTCCAGTCAATTAACAGTAGCAAGAATAAAGCCTACAGGGCTGGATCCTTTTATTGTAATAGCATAACCAAATGCTATGTTATTACATTTCTATTACATTTTACATTAAAACTATTTCAGCTAAGAAAGGAGGGAACCAAAGGGAGGGGGGTGGGGGTGGGGGGGGACGAAGAAGCATGCTAACCTGTAAAACCAATTCAAACCAGGCTTTAAGATCAAGCATATTTTCCAGGATGATATAGGAGTACCCAAAGCCCTGCTCCTTCCTAACAGGCATTTGTTTGCCATTATTTTACAGTAGCTGAGGTCAGGGTCTCCAGGGGCAGGTTTGGATGAGCAGTATGAGGAGGAATGGTGAGGCTGAACACCAGCAGCAGGCAAAGCACTGCCCTGCCCTCCAGGTGCTGCAAGCCCTTGCACACAGAGGGAATTCTAAGTTACAGACATACCTGAAACACACACACAAAGTACTGACTTTTAGGGGTTTTTATTTTTAAGAAGGACCCTTTAGAAATCCCATTCATCAAAATATCTTTTGCAGAAAGGGTACAATGGCAGCTCAGACAGCAGTAAGAACAAATAGCACAGAAAAAAATCATGAAACATCCAGCTTTTCACCTGACCTTGTGTCTTCAGTTCAGCTTTAATCAGAAAAAAAGTTTGAGTTCCCTGGGTTTTGGTTAAAAGAAACCAGCTGTAGCACTGGAAGAAGATGGAGCTTTTCCAGAGGGAGCTGGTAGGGTTGGTGCCTGGTGAACTACAGAAGTTTAAACAACTGGCCTCAAAATGGGCCCGTGTGCTCTCTTCTGGGAAATACCATGGAAATACAATTAAGGTGTGTGTGATGAGAAGGGGAAACCGCACATCAGCCCAGAAAACAACCCCCACGACGTCCCAAACAAGCACTCGCATCCTTTTACCTTCACAAGCCAGGGGATACCCACCCCCGAGTGGATGCTGCTCTCAGCTTTGAGACAGCACAACCCCTTCTGCTGCTGCTGCTTTGGAGAAAAATGCTACAGGCAGCTTGTTCCTAGCTGGCTCTGTCCACGTGCACACCCAGCGGGAGCCCCAGGCCCCGGTCCCATGCATCATCGTGTCTTGCAATGATGGAGCAGAGGTGGAGGGGGAAGCGGGGGCTGCCGGGCACAGAAGGGGGCAGTGGAGGGGGCAGGTGGGGCGAGAGGGATGGGGCGCAGGGGGACAGCTGCTGCCCCCCTGCTGGGCCAGTCTCCATCCAAGCACTGACACCCAGCGGCACCCACCACACCGGGGCTCAGAGCATCCTCCCCGCGGGCTTCTGCCAAATGGGGAACATCCCTGGTGCTGCCCAAGACGTTGTGGCCGCAGAGCGCACAGGGCTGGTTCTGGCTGTGGGAGCTGCCGGGGTATGGACTGACCATCACCAAGGGGACAAGCAGCTTTCCTTAAAGACCAACACACACACACTATCCACTGAGTACTCGACGAGAGATTAAACAGAGCGGGGAATGAGGGAATTGCCCTTATACGAGGGAAGGATCTTGGGCTTTATGAGACACTGACCAAAGGAGGCAAAGGGCAGCAGGGAAACAAAATCAGGAAGAGGAAGATGAGGCTATGGCAGTCAAAACTTCAGCACAAAGATCGTAAGATTGAGATGCATGATAAAGTCCTACCTGGAAAAAGAGAAATTGTGCAACTGCAATACTGCAGCAAGACACCTTTGGTGCAGGCAACCGCAGGGCCTGATGAGGTGACACACGCAGTCCATGGCCAGGGATGGAGATGCAGTACGACAGAGTGCAGTAAGGCTCTTGGGAGATGTAAAAGTGGTGGGAAGCAAAACAAATCTCAAATATTAAAGAGTAACATTTCAAATAAAATGGTCTAGATGGTTCAAAATCGACAAAACTGGCAGATCGGTTTCTCACTTCAGGGAAGACTCTTTAAAGCCACTGCAGCCTACTCCTGCACCGATTAAAAGGCATTAATAATCTCTGAGTTTTAGATTAATATTGAAAAGCAGATTCAGTTCAGGCTATTTCCCCTAATTCACAATGTCTTGTCATGCATCCCAGGAAATTCCACAAAATGGAAAAGCACGCAGGTATTTAATGAAATCGAATCCAACAACTTCAGCCCAAGCCTGTGCAGAATTCAAGTGTGTAAAAAAATAAACAGGCAAATCTCATTCCATTTTAACTTTTTCCTCCCTTCAGGAAAATTGCATATTCTCACAGCTTTTTCTGAATTTGGGTCTTTCAGGATACACTGTTTATTAAGACATTTCTCATTTATATATGTTTTGCTTGATGCATACGAAAAAAGATCAAGGTATTAGGAAAGTACATCACGACGACGTTAGATCCCATGTAGAAATTCTCTCTCTCGAATAACTCTGTATAAGGGAATTAATCCCTCCCACTCTAAAGAGAAAATCTCATAACCTCTACTATGAAGAGGTACAAAATATGAGGTTACATTAATATTTCTACTTGCCAGCCAGGGAAGCCATTGCTGAAAAAAATGTGTTTAACAAAAATTTCCCTTGTGAAAACTCTTCTATTAATCTAAACCCCACCACAGTTGAACAAGGCAGTACAAAAGAGTAGAACATCGTTAAAAATATGAGACTTTTTTTAAAGGAACTATTTAAGAAGTTAACGGCAGGTTTCTTTTAGGTGGGCCTCATCTATAACTGCACAAGCCTGAAGCAGGTTTAAGCCTCTCTGCATCTCAATGTTTTCATACTACATCCTCCAACATCTAGTGCCCATGGCTAGGCACACTGGATGTGAGCAGGTTACTCTGATATGAATAACTTACCTAAAAATAGTAGCAGCTATTTGTCAACACATGACGGTGGAAACCTGTTTTCAGACTACAAAATGCTGAATAATCAACCTATAGCATACATGAAACAAAATCTCTTACTTAAGTACTATCCAGGTATGATGTTTATCATCCCATTCTCCACTGCAGAAAATAGATTTTTGTGAAACTCACATCACTTACGCTTCACCAATGCCATGAAGATCAGTCACGAAACTGTAAAGCATATAGCAAGCTCCCATGAACCAGCTACCAAAACATTGCCTTCTGCACAATAAACCATTCCAAATCACATCTCTAATCCCAAGCAGCTTGGAACAACTGTTGCCATTTCAGATTAAAGAATCAGTCAGAAATCTACACCTAACATAAACTCCAGTTACTCTTATATTGGTCAAGGATAACCAGTACTGAAAGTGGGTACTAGAGAATTAAACAAGTTCTAATATACGAGCAGTCAAGAGAAAGCCATGCACGTTAGCTAGGGGAAAAGTAGAGAGAGATTTAGCGGCTTGTATCAAAGATCATTCTAGGTGGGATATTAGAGCGCCAAAACCGGTAAGACTTGATTTTTCAGCAAAAGGTACTCAGCTTCCAGAGGAACAGGGGTCTGGCCTAGCGTTGCCAAGATTATATCCGAGCTGGCCACAATAGCAGCGCACGATGCAGTTCAGGTCAGCACTGACACCCTGCTGTGCTTTCCTGAACCCTCATTTCAGCGGTCCTCTTGCTCTAGCCCTCCAGGGTTGGATCCCTTGCAGATGCCAGAGATTTCCTGCACCTTGGATCTTCTTCAGCTGCTACAGCACCAAGAACTCCCAATAAGCAAAAAGGTGCCAGCTGAAGTGGAGGCTTTTTACCAGGCTATCCACTAGTCTCTGCTGAGCCAGGGGCAGTGCCGGACCAGCTCAGGTGCCGTGTCCTCCCCCAGGCAGGCGCCAAACACAGCTTCAGCCACCAGAGAAATGAGGCAGGCTGCCTGGAGAGAGAGGGAGAGCACACAAGAAGGGCCCGTGTCTCTCTGTGTACCGCCACAAGGCAGGGTTCTGCCCAGCACAGGAGCTGGCCTGCAAACCATGGGAGATCCCCAGCCTGGCAGGCTGCTCAGGTCCCACCGCGAGGACACACATTTGCTCACAAGGCTCCCACAAGGGAGCCTGTAAAATCCTCTTGGAACAACTAAGGAGTTCAGGAAACACTCCAAACTTGTCAGATGGCATGCTTAGTTGAAAATGAAATTTAGTTACTCATGCTTAGTTGAAAATTCATCTAGCAGTTAACATGGCGGTTTGGTTGTTAGGATTTTGTTTGGCTGCACAGCAGGTGAACGTTCATGGAGATGGAATTTTCCGATGGAAGCATATATGCATCCAAACCTCAAAAAACCGTGCTTAATTCAGAGCAGCCTCCATGCCCTGAGCCCTCAGCTCTAGACACACACCTCAGAGTTTTAGTAGCAGGTAGTCTTTACCACTTGAGCTCACTGCCGCCCCAAGAGTTGCCCTAACCTGCCCTTCAGTGCCAGCCCTGCCCTTGCTCGGCCCGAGCCTCTTCAGCCTGTCAAGTCAGCAACAGATTGAGCTGGCAGGTTTCTGCTGGGGCTTTGCTCCCTGAGCTGCATCAGGGCTGGCAAAAAAAGGACGCAGCAGAGGCACATCACCAGGAGCAGGCAAGCAGTAAGGAAGGGTCTATTCTTTTTGCAGGGAGCTGGATGTTGGTTAAGCTGTGAAGCCTCACTCTGAGCGATTCTTTCAATGAAACCTCCTATGAAGCAAACGAGTCCTTAAAGACCCTGTCCTATCACTGTGTCACATGTATGTGCTTTGTGCACACCCACACCCTCCCCATGTTGCTAATCATGCAGGTGAAGAGATGCCAGGGGACATGACAAATACACAGCTTGTTATTTATTATTCTTAATTAAGTGAAATGTGGATACCACAGTAGGTCAAAGTGAGATCTCAGAATTTTCATCCTTAAAAAAAAAAAAAAAAAAAAAAAAGCGTAGTTATCCATGTTTCTACTGACAATGTTATTGCAAGCAGAAACACAGTTTTATTTAGCAAGTGAAGATGGGGACATCCTGTCAGTGGTTTAGTAGCTTTCCCATTTAGAAAAAGATTTACAGTGGAACTGAATCCCTGACATGAAGAAAAAGTTCAGTTAAACCTTTCAAAATGTGAAAGAAAAAGTCTTTACTCCCAGGATGCAGAGGGACAGCTGAAGGAACCTGGATGGGGCTGACGGACATCACAGCCCCTTGGCACATCCTGACTCACTGACAACACGTTCACCTTCTGTAGCACCATCTGCCACAGGCTTCGGTCACTTTGCCAAGTAACTCCTCCCAGTACACAAGCTTTCTGCTGCTAATGAGGGTGCACCCAGAAGAAGAACAGGAACCCCAGTCAAACTCTGACAGCATCCCAATTACACTGGAAAAAGATCCAATCACAGATTTTTGGACAGAGAAACATGCAAGATCTTGACAGCAAACGTGCCTGGCGAGGCGAGAGAAGGAAGCTGTTCAGTGCTCTGAAATGTAACATGCTAATAGACCCCTGCGTGTCAAATTCAGAAACTTGGGAGGAAAAGAGAATTAATTCAAGTGACTTGCACCATTCTAGCTACTGGTGCAGATGACTGTAGCAGTATTATCTGTAATTTACTGGATGAATTTTCTTGTAACATAAAAGGGAAGAGGAAAGTAACCGACCACTCTAAGCTTCATTACATTAACATGCTTTTCACTCAACTCAAATTCTGAGATTTCCAACCGGAGCAAAGGGACTCATCTTTGAGCATGGCTTTGCATGCAGAAGTAGATGGCACCCCTTTGCAAGTGCTCTCTGGCATGTGTGACTAACAGGTGGTGACAAAATACTGTCACACGTATTGAATAACAGCTGGGAAGATAAACTTGTTCAAACTGTGTTTGCAAACCTGGTGTTCATAATCTGGTATATGGAGCCATACAGGACAGCTGCACACATCCCAGAAGCTCCAGGCATGCCCTGTCAGGGATGCAACAAGACTTGCCAGAACGTTACTAGTTCCCACGGGAGACAAAACCATTCTCTAGAAAGTCCTAAATCAGATGGGTTAGTGTCTTTATTAGGGAGGAGAAATGCTTCATGACTTCCAGATCCTCAGCTAGCTGGAACCCTAAGTAGCAGAAAATCTACATCAGTCGTTTCCCTCAGATAGGATTTCCAAACAAAAAGCCATAGCTGGGAAATATATAAATCTGTAGCAAGGAGCATCCGCTAGGAAGAACTGCAGCTGAATGGGTACACAGGCATCCACTAAGGTTAGAATACTTGGCACCTACAGCTATGAAAGACTGAATCTTTCCAAATGCCTGTTGTAAAAGGCTAAAGAGATAGAAGACAGAGGAACGTAACAGATATCCGAGAAGTGTGATGTGTAACTGGAATCCAAAACTGTATCATAGTGGCAAACAATCTGCTTTACAAAAGAAGTCAACATAAACATGGATCTCAGCTGTATATGAACGCTTTTGCTTGACTAACTGCAAAAGAAAAAAAAACCTGCCCAAGAAGCTAAGCTAGTCGAAGAAACAAATCCCTTCCCTATATCAAAAGCTCTGATTCTTATGATATAATGTAAAATATTTAAGAAAACCAAAACACAAAAGAAACCTCCATGTATTATTAATCAGTAATTATGGGCAGAAGAGCAGTGCTAACATCAATGAGATGGCAGTTTAGCTTGGAACATTCCTCTGCAGGAAACTTTCAAAAGTCAAGGCAGTATCTGTAAAATACCCGGAACTGCCTCATCACCATCTTATGTCTGTGTTTTGGTGAGGACAGAGTATTATTCTAGGAACAGCAATAGGGATGGCATATTCACAAAAAACGTCCAGCTCCTAATTCCAAGAATGGACTTGAAATTTAACTGTGTATACAGAGTCAAATGTTAATTTGGGGTTAGAGGAAGTGACAGCCCCTTATGACAGCTGACTCAAGAGTACCCCACAGGCACTGTGACAGAGTGATGTTTAGGATACAACCCTCCTTCCTTGCAGCAGAATATGCAATACTGCCCAAGGCAGCCAAACTCACAGTGACAAAGGACTCCGGTAAGTCCTTGGGATGTTACCATAGGCAAGGTGACACTGGAATGAAAAGGTGACCCACAGACTTAGGAGACACAGCATAACTACCCAGTATCTTCTCACCTATCTTTGGGCATATTCCTGCAATAAGGATGCTTCAAAAAGGACCAGAAATGGTTTTAATTCTCTCTGGCCTCAAATTATATGCCCTTTCTGAATGTTTTCAACTGCAACAGTAAAGACGGCACTGGTGTCCACCAAAAGATAAGACATTCCTACCAAAGGAGATGCAATTAATAAAACAAGTCTGAAAAGGAGACACTACATCATTGCAAGGGACCAGCCTAAGCAAGGACTGTTGACCAAAGCTAGGCAGTTGACCACAACATCTTAAGATCAAGGTCAGTGAAAAAATATACAGACCTTCAAAGATAGAGTGCCTTAAAAAAAAATAAATGATAGTACAGCTGTAGAAGCATCAAACATGGGAGTCCCTTAGATAAGTCGCATTGTTTATTAACCCCCTCCTTCTGCTGGAGTTCTTCGGCATGCCACCACAGATGGAAAAATACTATCCCAACTGCACTGCTCGCAGTGCGATTGTACAGGCTAAGTCAATCTCAAGTAATTCTAAAACCATTTCTCTATTATACTAAATAGTTGCTTAGCAAACATGTATCAGGAAAACCAAGAGCAACATGTGCAACAACAGTTCTTTCATCAGGTTCTCATCCCTATTCCTTGACACCCCCCGTATCAAGCAATTAATACAGAAAACACATCCCAAACTCCAATAAGCACTATTTGAAAAGCTGCATAGGAAGAAAACAAGATTTGTCCTGATGAAAATTCACTTGATTTCACCTGCAGGTGTAGAACAATCCAATAAAGACCCCTTCACTAAACAGTGTCAACTACATTTGAAAGGACAGCATCAGTTTCAGGACAGGTAATAAATGATAAGTAACAATAAAATCTAGTAACAGGTCTCAGTGCACCTGCCCATTTCTTTGTTGTCCAGCTTCAGACAGAGATTTGATAGGAAGGAGAAAAATGTAGACTATTTTCTCCCCCATCAAGCAATGGGGGAGGAAAAACCAGAGGGCCGGTTCCTGCATGTCACTGAAGCGGGTCTCCAGATCACATAGTAAGACCCAAATCGCATTTGTCTGTTAGTGAAGCTGTTGTGAAGGACACTAACCCAGAACCTGCCATTTGGTGTCTATTTTAAAGCAGTGCCTCCAATCTTCCTCCCCAGCTTGTCTAATGCTAGTGAAAGTCTGGCAAGCCGTCACTCCTCAGCTAACCACCGCCCAGGTTTTGGAGGTGTGTGCATGGGGGAGGAAAGCTACTGCATGGTGAGCAAATACAGAAGCCAAGACAACGAGCTTTCAGTGTGCCGTTTGACACTGACGAAGTAGTAGCCTTTATTGCACTAGTTAGCAAGGACATCACCTGAAGAGAGAATGTGTGTCTGTGATGTATGTATTATGTATGCATGTATTTTTTAGGGGTTAAAGTAGCGTGTTAATCCTTGTTACTCACAAGTTATCTGTGACCACTGATACAGGATGAAAGCTTTCATGTGGTACTAGTACTTTTTAGGCTGGAAGAGAGTCTTCTGTGAAAGAATTAATAACAAGATCAACAGGCAGCAGCTAAACATGTAAGAAAATTGATTCAAACCAGAGGTTTAAAAAAATAATCCAAAGTAATTTTCTACTGAACAAAATTAACTTATGAAACTCAATGACACAGCGTGTCATAGAGGGCAATATAATGAATCAAAAGCAAACAAAATAAGCTCATAGAAAATAGGCCCAGCATATCTATTAAGACAGATGCAGCCTTTGTCTTCGCAAGTAACTAAACAGCAAAATACCAAAACCAAGGACAACCACTGGTCAAAGACCACCTCTACGTCCATCCACTTCACATCCCATTTTCTTATGCTTGGGCAACCTCAAGACAATGAGCATTACAAGAACCATGACACTGGGCAAATACGAGGATCTCGGGAAGCCTTCTGCCACTTGGCCTTGGGTCTCTAAAAATGCAGAAACAATGTTATAATTAATTCACTCAAGAATATTCTATTCCCATTTTCCGAGCAAAAGCAAACATTCGCATGGTTAAGAAACACAACAGCACATACTGGGTTAAAAAGTGAAGAACAATTACAAATTTATCTATCTGGATTTTTATTTCTTGTTGTTAAAGTATTTTACCTTGCTCCATTTGCACTACCTTGCTAGGACAGAGCACTCTGCTTCCACTGATGAAAAACTGATTTGAAAAATCAGTCCAAATCCCACTCAACATGAGCCAAGACAAAATAAAAATCAAGTAATGTTTCTGGTGCTGAAAGACAATATTTTGTAGGAACAAAACATGTAGCATTACATGTCAACACCTTCATAATTCTTTTTAATTCACCACCTACAATCTTTCTTACTGAACAGACTACTGTAACACACACCCCTCTAAACTAGTACTATCATCACTATTTTTGTTGTCATTTTAAGCAAAGAAAAAGTCAAGTTTATTTTGTAGTAGCAATAGTTTCTTTTTTATTTTTAATATACTTTAGGAAACAATATACAAAGCTGAGCTTTGCCACCATTTTCAAACGGTGGGTTGCTCCAATTACACAAATTCAGCGTTTTGTGATGGTTAAGAACAGCAGTCAGCACCAGACTTAAACAGTTAGCTACAACACAAACATCCTTCGAAATGAAATGTCATAATATCAAGACAGGTAAACCAGGAGTTAACATATGACAACTGTTGGGGAGGTGTCTTAAATCATTCTTGTTGAATTTTATATTTCATTAAATATTTTATACACATTTTCCTGTTTACAAGTTTTAAACAAAACCTCCCTTGAGGAATTATTTAAGTACAAAAATGTTCAACAAGAACAGTTCTAATAAAGAGTCCCCAAACAGACCAAATTTTAATGTGTTGACCAAAGGAAATGAAAACCAGTGTTTCTTTGTTTTAACATGTTTATTACAACAGATACAATTCACATCTGACTAGCTTTTTTTTTTTCCTCTTTCCCCTCCCACAACCATGTTAACATGTTCATTGGGCTATTTCCTTATATTTGAGCAAGTAATGTACTTTCAGCACACATGCCCAGCAGTACTATAAGTCCATTCTTACAGGGTGCAAATGGAAATACGTTTCAATAATTTATACAAACAAGTGGGTTATGCTCAATCACTGCAATTTTAAGCTACTGTACACAGGAATGAAAAGATTATAGAAAAAGTGCCATAGCAACAGTGCCTTAAGAAAAGAGAAAATTAGAAGCATTAAAAAACTGATAAAATCAGATTAGGATTTCACGGGGAAATGGAACACAGAAAATGAAAAACATTTCTCTGTAAAACAGAAATGGAGAAGCACTGCTCTCGATTCGGTGCAAGTGTGGAAACAGTTGTTTCATGGTATTTTGTACATTACCCAAATTGTTGCAGCCTTAGACACAGATCGCCTGGCGCTTGCATTGGATTTTAGGAAATGCAAGATTTCTGAATGATAAATTAACTAAAAAAAAAAAAAAAAAAAGAAAAAAAAGAAAAAAAAAGAAAGCTAATTTTGCAGACAGGTTTACATGTAAAAGGCTAGGTATTTAGCCACCTCAGCATTGATTAGTTTTGGATGTCTAAGCTCTGATACACATGGCTTCCCATGGCTTCACTCTACAAAACATATTTACAACGTGAAGAATACATCTACAAGAAATCTACATTTCAAGGGTTTTACAAATCATTCTTGTATCTTTCCCCTGAATTTGACTCCCTCCTGTCCCCTTCCCCATGTCAACTTTTTTTCTGCCCAGCTCAACGGTCCAAAGTCTACTCAAATGCAGCTCAAAAGTGTTAAGACTGGGCATCAGAGTTTAATAGTTCCTGTACTCAAAACCATGTGCAATTGTTTACAACTTTTCACACCATGAAGGAATTCTGATTCTTTAGCTTTTCAAGTTCTTTAATTTGTTGCCTCAAAAATAGTATCCTGCAAGAGAAAAGAAATAAATTAGTATAAACATTTCCATTATACAGAGATATTAAGTATCTCCACAAGTACTTCTACAATTTCAGTGAAAGATACCAAGCTCCTTAATTCTGGTAATAAAATCCAGGTGCTTTTATATTAATTCCCAATCTGTTCAATCACCTACAAACACCGGATGCAGATGCACAGAGACCTGCCACGTTTGATAGCTTAGTTCAGAAAATTATGACTGATACACAGTTACATGGTTATGCTTAAGCCTGCTCTTCACTCGAATTAGCTCTCAGAAAAAGCAGGACGCAGGATGAGTACATCGAGTAACTGAATAATATTCTGAAGAATGGTATTGTGGCTTGTGTCATGCCATTTTCCTGACGATACAACCCAAAGTGCTCAAATTTTTTTAAACAAGCAAGTTTTCTTCTAGGTACAACACTTTTTTTCTAGTATTTGGCTCTGTGGCTAGTGCTGGTAAGCTCCAATCTCAAAATATTTGATCAAGGAAAAGAAGTTATAACTACACCTGGCTTAGAAATAAATTATATTGCTAGCAATTCTCTTATAAATTTTTCTTTATTCTACTGAACTGACATAAACACGTGATTAATGAACATTTGGGTTATGTAATTGTTTCCTAGAATTTTTAATTCATATTTTCAAACAACTTTTTATGATGCTGAAGTAATGCAAGCATATGAATCAATTAAGAACTCAGGGAAAATGGAAGTTTCATATAAATAATCTATAAAGTCCAAAGCTACTTTAATCGATGCAGAAAAAGCATCCACTTCAGCAGACTTTTGCAGAACACTTTTCAAATCTCTGCCCAGTTCAGTAAAAATGAAAAGGAGGTGAAAAACGATTAAGATAGACACACTGAAAAAAACCATTAAACTTAAAAGGCGTGGGCATATAAAATATATCAGACAATGAAAAGTGCCTTTTCATATGCTGTCAGCTATAGTTAAAATAATATACTCTCTTTGCCTAGAGACACAGTTCCCTCTCAGAACACATTTAAACAGTTCTCTGCCATACAGAAGTATAGAAATACCACCATCATTCAAATGTACTACTGGCTTTGATAATCCCATCCTTTGCAAAAGCCTCCCCCCACCAACTTGTTACTTATGCCATGTATTCCACATCTTTGGGGTTGCAGCAAAAATAAAAGATACATGTTATCACAGATTCAAAGTCATAATAATCATTATCCATTGATACCTTAAGGATACACAGTGTACAAGAAACAAGGTGCTATTTAGCAAGCTGAACAATGACATCTGGTATGTTATTTCAGATCAAATGTCACCCAGAGACAGAAATGAAACATGTAAGAAACCAAACAGTTCACTTCACATACTACAGAAATTGCGATTTCTGTAATGAAGTTATGAAACAAAATGTCAGCAAGAATGGATATTTTCAATTCTTCATTAGGAAAGATTTAGAAATATATTATAGCCTACTTCTGAATAAAGGATTGTTTTACTAACTGCCAAAAAGCAAGAGTTTCTAGGATAAAGCTAGCTATTTAAACAGCATTTAACACTATTAAAGCAGATTAAAACAGTAAATCAGAATCACTGTATTCAAACTGTAGTGTGACTTAATAGATGGGATAACATCATTCAAAAAGGAAACAATATGAACATAGATTCAGGATCACAAATACCGGTGAAAAGTTAGTAAGACTAAACTTTTCAACCTTGCACAACAGTCTTCAACAACATAACTGTGTGTTACTTCAGTGACTGCTATTACTGACTTAAGAAGCAGAACTCTACTTTGCTATAATCAACATCTCGCTAAAAAATCCCAAGATCTTGTCAGATGCCTCCTACCTAAGTAACAAACACCAATTTTTCCTTAGCTTGTGATATCAACGACACCTGTTCAAACTTGCTCTGGCTTTAGACCTGACAATGTCTCATTCAAACTGCAGCATTTAAGACCCGTATAAACTGTGCAGATGTGTACCTATGTGATCTATGCACCTTTTATGGACAGATATTTCAGAAGAACGTTGAACTAGTGTTGGGTTAACCAGTTTTTCGTAATGCACTAATGTACCTGGAAAGAGACTTCTTTGCTATCTAAGTGTAAATACATACAGAAGTTGTGTATCTGGTTCTATTCACTGGAGACTATGAGGTATCTGTGTGGGAAACATGTAGAATGTCCACAGGGAACACAGCTTGCAAACCTGGGAAGTATCAGCATACTAGTCATCAGTAAATATAGTTCATGCAAAACAATGCCAGAATGGGAATTATAATACCATCTTGAAAACCACCGTTTTGAAAATAAACACAGACCACACACGTACCTTTGCTCACGCAAAGTTGCTTGAATTTCACATACTCGAACTAAAGACCTTAAATTCTTTAATTCAGTACAAATTTCTGACATATGGACACTTCCCATGTTATGGGCTTCCTCACGTAATCTTGATGCCTGCAATGGTGACATGTCAAGGTTAGGATTTTGAATCATGCATTGGAAAGAACTGCCGTAGCCAGAAGATTGCTGGATAAGTCTGTCTTGAAATAGCAAAGCACTCTAACATCTAAAGGGAGTAGTAAATCAGAAGTACATCAAATTCTTTACAAAAGCCCATTCAGAATCTGAAATGAGCAACACTGGCTGCTGAGAGATTGTCTAACCCAGGTCCATGCTAAGGCAGGGATGGTTTAGATTTCCTTGATCCTAACAGATGTTTACTCAATCATCTTGAAAGATAGTACATGACAGGGCTCCAAGTTTCCAAAGTAATTTATTCAAGTAGCTAGAATGACAGACTTAAGTTTCCGATCTAAAATAAGCCTTAGCGACAAAAATAATTGAAAGCCATCTTCTTTCCAGCTACCTTATACAAGAACAACTCTGCAACCCTCTCTTCAGGTGTTCTCTTCCAGATGAACTCCCATTATTTTAATATCTCCACTTACTCAAGTAGGGGACAAGCAGAAGCATAAATCTGTAAGGCATGACCTATCCCAAATCTGTGCATTTCTTAAAGTCTTGTCACTGAACTGGATATATGACACCAGAGAAATCCTCAAGAGCACCAAGGAGACTAGCATAATTACTCTGAGGTCCTGTGTATCACACTTAAATAAGGAAAGAGGACTTGTAAGTGGCACACTGAAGAAAAACAGTTTCAAACAGGACCTTCTCTGACTTAACATTGTTTAGCAACGTTATTCTCTGCTGTACTGGGTCTGGCTGGGATGGAGGTAATTTTCTTCATAGCAGTCCATATAGTGCTACGTTTCAGATTTGTGACCAAACCCATGAGGATAACACACCAATGCTTTAGCTATTTCTGACCAACGCATACACAGCATCAAGGATTTCTCCCTTTCTCTCTTTAGACACACCCACACCCCCAGCAAATAGGTTGCGGCTAGACAAAAGGCAGGGAGGGAATGCAGCTGGGACAGCTGATCCAAACTGACCACAGGGATATTCCACACCATACATCATCACGCTCAGGAATACAACCAAGCGGGCAATCTTCCAGGGGTTGCCATTGCTTGGGGACTAGCTGGACATTGCTTGGCTGGTGGTATCCGCCTGCTTTTGCATCACTTCCCTCTCTGCAGCAGCCCTTCACTTATTAAGGTGTGTTTACCTCAGCCCATGAGTTCTCTTAATTTTACCTTTCCATTCTCTTCCCCATCCTACTGGGAGAGAGTGAGCGAGCAGATGTGTGGCACTTAGCTGCCTACCAGGGTTAATCCACAACATCTGCTTAAGTACTTGTGTACCTGACTTTTCCTTCCCCAAAATAACGGTATTTAGCACAAGTCTTCATCAGTTTCTGGCATTTCTCCAGTTCAAAGCAGCATTTTGTGTTCTAGTTCTCTACATTAAAAGTTTTCTTTTCTGGAGTGCGTTGGCATCCAGGAGTCTCCAGCAGGGCATCATTTCACATGTTCTCCCTACACAACTCCAAAGCCTCGAGACCGATCGCAAACCATCAGTAATGACTTTCAAAGCACTTCTTTTTAAGCTGACCAGTCACCCATCTTAAGCTCATTTAAAAGGCCTCAAAATAATTTGCATACAATGTTCTTGTTGAAAGATGTTAAGTGTTGCTGCAAATCAGGATATAACATTTATTGCTCTCCCATATTATCAGAGTCTGATACCTTATCAAAAGAAGAAACCCCCCCCAAAATGACATAATTTCTTTCTAAAAGGTCCATGCTAACTATTATCAAGGTTTTCTTTTCAAGTCTTTGTAAAAAAGTAAATATATCATTTTTTCTCTTAGATATTGTTCAAGTACCTCTACAATTTGAGACCACCTACAATTCCTTTTCTCACATTCTTTAAAGATAGTTACGTTGATTATTTTCTAATTAACCACATTACTGTTTTTTTTCTGGTCTTCCATATTAACTGCTTTTTATGAGTTCGTGAGGTAACTGCTAGTGGTTCAAGAACTGTTTTAGCTAATGCTTTAACACACAAACCTGGCCTGGCTCACCTAATTTATTTACTTATTTTTCAGTTTACTCTGGCATGTGCTTTGATGCCCTAATTTCAATTCAGGCTATGCATGTGGTTAGAAATCTGAAGAAACCGAGGCACTACGTATTTTAGCCCCTTTATAGGTACAATAAGTGAAGAAGTTAAGCTAGATGAAAGTACTGTCATTCACTTTCGCTTTTATATCAAGTATCTGACTTCAGCCCCTCAAGTGTTACTATTCAAACTGGTCTATAAACAACACTGTCATGTGAAATCATCTTAAAACAGCAGACAGGACAATACAGCATGTAACACTTGGCACAAAGGTAAAAGTATCCAACCAAGTACATGACTGCCTAGCATTAGCTGGTTTTTTTTGTTCTCTTTATTACTAAAAGCGGGGTGGGGTGTGTGTATTACTTACAAATTTTCTGCACTAAAATATATGATAGTTCAGTACATAGCGACAATAATGCTATCAAAACTATGGGCCAAGGCCAGAGAGAACAGTGCCTGTGCTACACCATTTCCTTAAGCACACATTCCACAGCAATGGCTCAGTCGTTTGACTCAGTAGAGGTTGGTAATGTCTTAAAACTGAATTAAAAAAAAAAAAAAAAAATCAACGAAACGAAACAAGAACCCCAAACAGAGTCCAAATAGAGTATAAGTCTAGACTGCACTTCTAAGAGTCATCTTGCCAGTTACAACCCAAAAGCCTCCAGTGCAGGCTTGAGCCAGCATGCAACCACTCTTCAAAAGACCAAACTAAACTGGGCTGGGTAAGATTAATATCCCACACAGACTGTGTCAACAGGGCTGCCTGTGAAAGGACTTGAACTAGACTCAATAACCAATATGGTTCCTTTGAGTAATACATTCCAAGCAGCTGACATGCATCCAGTTTCCCTGTACTCCACAACAGGATAGGTTTCATGCAGTTAGTTATAAAATATGGACAGCAATTCTACTGGATTTTCCATTATGTAAAAATAGCCCAAATTCAGCCTGAGCCCTCTACATCATCTTAAAAACTGGGTACAACAAACAAGGTAGAGTTCCTTTTTCACTGTGTAGAACTAACAACTCTGTGACTAAAACTGTAGAGTAGTCTCAAATAGCTTAACTCTGTCACCTAATTCATAACATTTTCCACATAACAAAAATATCATTAGTATAAAAATTTGCTGAAATTTATGTTCTTTGTAAATTTCAACAGAAGTCTGGCAGTAAGAAAACAGCTATGAGTATATCTATTCATCTGAGAGAATTTCAAAACCACTGGTACTTTAAGCGAGACTGAAAATACTCAACTGCTAAATGGCAATCACATGTAAAACCTGCAGGTCTGGCCTAATCACTCTCCCCTCTCCCCTGTTCTGGCTAAGGCTGAGCACCAGGGTGTTTTTTAAATACTTTTAATTCCTAGAAAAAGCAACTTGTGCAAGAAAACCAGATTTTAAGCTGCACATTTTACATTCTCACAGGAAACAAAGCACAAGTGTACTCACCTGCTTTTCTGCATGGTCTGCAGGCCAGCCTTGAACATGTTTTATAAGATTTTCATTGAAGTGTGCTGCTAGCGTGGGTGTTAATGAACAAGTGGGTCGTACAGATGTACTTTGCGGTGCAGGAGTTGAATTTGATGCACTAGTGCTAGAGGTATGATTTGGACCTGGTGATGGGCTTCTTTGACTACTAGAACAAAAAAAAAATAATAAAAGTGAGCCATTTTAAAACATATAAACCTATAGAGAAATAAACACTTAAAATTCATTGCTTCAGCCACAAAAATACATACATCATTTAAACCACAAGTAAATACTTATGGCAGACCAAACCTGTACCACTTTTCCACAAACCTCCTACTTCTATGGGAACTTTTTGAGAACTAGAATGTAACAGGGGTTTTGTTTGTTGGGTTTTAAACTTTGACAGCTGTTCAAGAGATGTAAGCTGTGTCTACATTTTAGTGTTGGGCATAGAATATACACATGTATGTTCTTCCTTCAAATAGCTGCAAGCCTAAGATTTTCAATAATGATGTATCAGATAGAGTCAAACAGGCTTATTCAACAGGTATCATCAAGCATCACAGTAACCATTAAGAACAAAACCTGATGTCCTGACGTAAAAATACAGCCATGGGGGCTCTGACAAATATAACTATTTACTAATGGCAAAATAAAAACACCTAGGTGACTTAGTGATACTGTGCATCCTCACTTGAAGCACCCAAGAGAACAGAAGTACCACAGGAGCACTATGTTTGTAGCTGCCAACTTGACTGCTTTACTGGAACAGATTCATGCTGCTGTTTTTCTAGCTGGTGTCTTAACCTGTTGCTGGAGAACAGATGCATGGAGACATGTTCAGCTGATATGTGTACTATAAGACAAATAAAAAATTCTGTGCCTTGGACAAAGCCTTTGACTGTCCTCTTTCAGATTTCCACATGGAAGCAAAAGCAACGATTACATTATCTGAAAAATACATCAATACACAACTTCTCCAATTCTACTTTGCAACTATGATTCTGGGTCAAAAACTATTATAATTTTTACTAAGAAATTCTTACGTTGATCTTGGCCATCCGCAGTGCTCAAGATATGTTACCTACAAAGTTTTCTAGCCATTGCTTTACGCAATGCTGGTTCTTGTTTTTGCTTTTAAACTGAATTCCTCTAATAGTTACCCTCTCACTCCACTTTACAAGACATTTTTCTTTTCTACCTCGTGATGGTCCTCATGTATGGGAGAGGTTTTATTAAGAGCTCCTTCTGAAGGATTCCATCTCTTTATAGAAGCCTATGCCTGCTGCAGTGACTAAAAAAGGTGAGTACCACTTAGGTAAATCTTTGGTAAACTAATATAGCTGACTAATCCACAAGGACTCTTGTACTCCCAATTTGGAAATACTCATTCTCCATCTTACACTTGGATGGTAAGCTCTCTACATAAAGTAGTTTTTTATTGTTTCACTTGTATCACTTCTCTCAATAAAGCTGTGACATACAAACTGAACACCTAATGTTAAGCCCAACAAAGCTAGAGAACTTCCCCCAAAAGATGTAAAAGTTACTGATACTTAATTTACTTTTCACATGTCCAGAAGCCCAGGTATCAGGGCTAGCTTGAACACCGCACTCTCACATTGTATGGATCCAGCCACACCTGACAACTGGCAGTGCTGCAGGTACAGTTTTGCTACACATAAGAGCTCTTCAACTTACATATTACCAGCAATAGACAACTCCACCACAACTTCCACCAGCATCAAAACTACTATCTGTTACATCACCCTTGTCAAACCAGACGATCAGAATATGGGGGTGGGCCTCCTTGCAAGCATTGCTGTTGTCCAGGTGATCTGATCTTCTAGGAAACCAGAACTTGCACTGGGAGTGGTACATAATCTATTGAGGGAAGCTTAGAAGCTGATGTTTCATAGCACATGCTCTTTCCTACTTATTCATGCCTTGCAAAAACAAGGCCTCTACATTCTTACTTCCCTTTCCAGCATTCATTCAGTCATTCCTGTCCCACCCACGCTTACAGAGAGGGGCTCTGTTCCTCTGTTTTGCTAAGAAGAGGTAGGAGCAGTGCTAGTTACCCATGCAAACGTGGGTAGGTCAGGATGAAAACAGTCTGCTCTGTCCTCTCTGCCCTTGTAAAGGAAGACAAAGGAAGCAGTAATCTTGACCAGGACAAAAGAACATCAACAGCACCAGAACAGTGATGGTACTTCACAGTTATGATGTTTTTTTGGCACTGCATATACTAAGAAATAGCAGTACTAATTGGTACATACCTAGCCATTACTTGGAAGATTATGTCTGCAATCACTCTCTCACTGGCAGCAGCTTTTCAACACAGGCCTTAAGTTCAATCTGTTTCTTAAAACTTTCTTACTGCTTGCCTGCAAGTGATAGGACTCTTAGTTTATCACCTAACCTACTCCCTCGAGCACTGAAAACATCTTAGCATAATGCAACTACCTTTACAGTCCAATGTCCAGCCACTTATCCGAATCACTCACACTTGCAAAGGAATTACAGAAGGTTTCCAAACAAACAGCCAACAAATTAGGAATAACACTTTGGTGGTCTGCAGCATCAAAGACTTTAACCTCATTCCTTTCAGTACACCCAAACTTGCTCGAAAGCTTAGAATATATATAAAAAAAAACAACCAACCAAAAAAACCCCCCCAAAACCAAAAAACACAAACCAGAAAGATTTTGGCAGGCAGCTTTGAGCTTTGTTAGAATTGTATACATGAATTTCCCTTGATTTCAGGCAGCAGAAGTTGCAAAAGGGAATATATGACCTAACTGGGGGAAAAAAGTAGTCTTTGGGTTTTGTGCTCTGTGTTTTCTTCAGTAATTGGCTCAACTACTTCAAAACCACTTACACATGCAAATGCTTAACTGTAGAAATGTTCAGTTAATTAGGAAAAAATGGCACTTAGATTTTGAAGCCGAGCTGAAACCAGCCAAGAATGTGAAAGGCAACAAGGGCTGTATATCAGGAGCAAACAAAATGTTAAGGAACAGATGGGCTGCCCCTCTACAAGGCAAGGGGACCTAGAGATAAAGCACACAAAAAAGGCCAAGATAGTCAGCAACTTTTTTTTTGCCTCGGTTTTTACAGGTATGGTCTACCCTTAGGCCTCCCACATGCCCAAGTACATCAGCAGAGTCAGTGTAAGCAAACTATTACTTAGAGAGCAGAGGAAGAAGTTAAGGAGCAGTAAAGCCAACTGGATGTATGTTCATGCAACCAGACACTATATACCCAAGGGTAATCAGGGAACTGGCCAGTATTAACTCTGATGCTGCACCATCTTGAAGCAGCATGGTGAACAAGCAAGATGTTAAAGCCATCTTCAAGAAGCAGAAGGACGACAACCTGGGGAACTAGAGGCCAGCTGACCTTAAGTCTTTGGAAAAGCTAAGGAGCAAGTCTTTCTGGAAGGTGTTCCAGCTACATGAAAGACTGAAAGGTAAAATAAGAGCCAGCATAGATTTACCAAGTGGAAATTATGCCTGACCAAACTCACTGACTTCTATGATGAGATGTCTGGCTCAGAGGATAAGGGGAAAGCAGAGATTTTGTTCACTTTGACTTCAACAAGGCCTGTGCCATCATCTCATAATATTCTTACAGCCACACTGGTTCACACATCCAGTCCATATTCATGCGTAAGGTGGGTGGAAAATTGAATGAACTGCTGGGCTCAAAGCCTCCAGTCAGCAGTACAAAGAACAATAAAAACCCGGTGCCTAGTGCTATGCTTCATTGATTAATAGCAGGGCCAATATGGTTTAACATTTTTATTAAAAAGCAATATGGTGGCACATAGTGCATCTTCAGTGAATTTGCAGATGACACCTACTTGGGGGGAACAGTCAGTATGCTGTAAGGTAGGGTGTTATTCAGAAGGACCTGAATGAACAGACAGGAACAGAGTTCAAAAAAGACATGCAAAGTCCTGCACCTAGGGTGGAATAACCTTGTGCAACAACACTGGGACCACCCCACAGCACAGCACCTGCTGAGCGGGTAGAAAGCAGCTGTGAAAAAGGACCAGAGGATCCTGGTGGACAAGTTACATGCGAGTCAGCAATGTATCCCTGTGGCAAAAAGCAGGCCAAGCACATGCTGGGCTGTATTAGCAAGAGCGTGGTTGAAGAAAGCAGTTCCTCCCCTCTCTTCAGATCTTGAGATCCATAGTACCTGGAGCACTGTGTAGTGGGGAGCCCAAAACCAGGTAAGAATTAAACTGCCACACCAAAGCAATCCAGCAGAGGACCACAAAAATGACTAGGGGGCTGAAGCA
Organism: Falco peregrinus; assembly: GCF_023634155.1. NCBI lineage: Eukaryota > Metazoa > Chordata > Aves > Falconiformes > Falconidae > Falco > Falco peregrinus. Next base: position 47,335,286 of record NC_073725.1, on the reverse strand, counting down.
CATGCCGTATCAGAAGAAACTAAAAGTTTATTCAGTTTGTAAAAGTGAAGGCTAAGGGAAGGGGTTGAAGGATCTTCTTAATGTTTTTAACTATCTATGGGGAGAGGACACAGCCAGGCACTACCCAGAGACACAAGTGATAGGGCAAGAGGCAGAGACACAAGGTGCAGCAAGGAAAATTCTAATCAGACATAAGGAAAAAACATTTCACCATAAGGGTAGTCAAACATCAGAAGATGACGCTCAGATATTAAAAGAAGTCACCTAAACAATGCCCTTAAGCAATTAAACCTGCCGGTCCTACTTTTAGTTAGGACTTCAACTAGATCACAACTAGAAGTCCCTTCCAACCTAAATTATTCTCTGCTTCCATGCATTCAGCATCAGCATAGTGATGGTGTAGAGAAAGGCTACATTCATTAACTAAGCCGAATTGAGGCATCACCTTTAATGCTTATTTAGTCCTTAATTCTAAGACAAAGTTCCCCTACGACTTGCCTCCTCTCCATTTATCAACCTGGCTCCTGAGTCCTACTTCATTGGTAAAAAAAAAAATAATAAGAAAATATCACTAACACATCAGAAATATTCCAGGAAAATAAATAAAATCTGTGGGTTTCTAAAAAATAAAGTTGCATCTTAGTTATGAATAAAACATACTGCCTCAAAATATCCTAGCACTGCTATGTTAGCAGCAGGGGGAGCTATGAATGCAGCAATGATAGGCAGTTCCAAATTACTGCTATATTTTTTAATGCTTTAAATAAAGCCAAATACCTGCCTTAGCTGCTGGATGAGTTAAAAGACTGACTATGCCACAGGTAACAGAAGGCTTCCAGAAAGGCAAAACCATCTGTACAAGAGTATGAGAACAGGATGGTTCTGAAATACACTACTACAAACTACAAAATCTTACAACCTACAAAAAAGATGGGAGGAAACACCGCCCCCTCCAGCAGTTTTGCATCTTCTAAGATAAACAAAAAATACTTCCAGGAAGGACTAAGAATAAAGAGGAACTAGCAACCTGATGAAACTATTAATTGTGGAAGCACTCATTTAGTTACATTTTTAAAGAAGCCATAATTCATGGCATGTCTTCGGAATAGTCTCTTACGAAAAGACTCACTGCATGCCTACATTGCATTAATTTCATAACTTACAGGACTGAAATATTCACAACAATAAGTAACCAATAGCTATTCACATATTTCTTAGACAGTGCTTCCTCCCAAACAAGTTAAAAATTATTTTAGCTCAAATCACATAAACCTTTTAATAGTAGTAAAAGCAAAGGAAATACAGTTGTGATTAACTTCTTCACAATGATTCTGTATTTCAGCTGTAGAAAAATGCAACCTTAACTCTTAGAGCGTCTTTTTGGATGACCTGTCCACAGTTTAGTTTGCTAAGCTGTTGTTCATTCATATAAAAAAAGTAAAGCAAGTTAACCTCCAGAGCAGTCCCCAATCTAACTGACTGCTTTCACTACAAAGGAATAATCTGTTCCCTATCAATTCAGAAATACTGCCCAGACACAGGAAATCTTTTGCAGATGAGTGAATCTGCATCTGAGCCAGCCCTGTTTTCATTCAACTCAATTACACTGAATAGAAGAGAATGCCAGTCACACAGGTTTTTCCAAATCACCTGTTCCTTAATCTTCCATTTTTTGCAAATGAGGCGTTTCCAAAAGAAATAGAAACGCATGAACTCATGATGTATAATATACCAGAGTCACAAACACATAATAGTTTGAGATATACAGGATAGTAAACAATAGCAATATTGTCACACTATCTTTGATACTAGCCTGCACACTCTATCTGTGCACTGCCGCCTCCTCAAATACAGGACCTGTGTGAGCCGGGACAAACTCGGCTTCACTTCTCCAGCAAAATGCTGGTGCCAAGCAGAGCAATGGTTTGCACAGGGCCAGTAGATCCATGAAGGGAACTTGATGTGGGTAAAGGTTATGCCAGAGTAGGAAGTCCTATAACCCAAAGGGAGAGTGAGGTATGGATTAGCAAGCCAAACGCCCACCAGTATCACTTCACACGGACTCCGGGCCACGGTGAAAGTTTCCAAGAATGACGCTACTCCTTAGCAAGATTTCCTATGGAGGAAGGGTGATCAACAAAGGACAAAAGGGTCTGACTGAGAGGTGTTCCCCAAAACCTCACAACTCCTTATAAAAAGGTCTAGTACCCTTATTAAAAAGGTTTAGCTGGTTGCCAATTATGATTTTATTATTGATGCTGTAATTCAGGAGTTAAACAGCACCATCCATAGAGACAAGTTGGCACAGTATGCCTTCATTCTACCCATAGAGGAAAATGAGTTGTAGGTTAGACATCTGCCAAAGATTAGAATCAAGTGCCTGTCAGACAGCCAACATTAAGCTCAGAAACTTCTGACTTGCTTCTGTTTGTACCCTCAAACTGATCACAGTGTCTCTAGTAAAACCAGTCACTGGGACAGGACTGCCAAACAAAGACACAAAAGCACCCCATTCTCCCCATAAAAACAGCAAAAGCCAACACAGACTTGAAAATCTAACAGTAAGTTAGTGTACTGATGACAGATCGTCAGAGGTTCCCTTTATTATTAGTCCCAGAAGGGCAGATGAGAGGCCCTCACTATTTTATGATCTGGAAAGCACCACCATGTAGCTTTGGATACACTGACAAGAAAAGTGTTGGTTTTTGATGGTTTTTTGTTTGTTAATCGTATCACATACCTTATGAACCACTCTAAAAATCTAGATTTTAAGAACTGCAACACCTTGTAGATTTACAGGAATCTACTGTGATGAGGCACTTATTAAAGAGTCAACCTGCAGTCTCCTCCTGCCACAGCTCTAGACTGTGACTCCATTACCGAAGAATCTTATGACAGCTCCAATTACAGCCCCTGGAACCACTATGACAAAGTGCACAGCATCCTACACAATGAAAAGCTCATCTTCCCACAAGAAAAATTTCAGACGGTACAGATTCTAAACCCACCTTGTAAATCAGTGGCTGAATGTTCATACCATGCATTATTTGAACAGGCTGCAATGTTGACAAATAAGTCTAGCCAAGGAAAAGCTTTTGTGAAACTTTGTTTTAGAATGTTTTTCATTAAAGCAGAAAAATCACCTGATAGACAAAAGTTCTTACTAATTTAAAAAATCAAATTCTACTACGGCAAGACACCTTAAACATCTAACACTAAGCAAATCACATAGTGAAAGCATTTAATCCCGTAACTGCAAAGAAACAAACAAAAATTCCAAAGTCAGTATAAGGGGCAATATAAGGAATGACTTGTAAAACTAACTCCAGAGTGACAGGGCAGAAATATGAACTCTACTTTGCTTCTGTGAATGGAACTCCTGTGGTGGCCCTATAATGAAGAATCTACCACATTAGCTCTGTAACAAAGATATTTAGCTGCATCTCTCAGCAGCAGCAGAGTTAAATTCTATGTTCAATAAACAGGCCAGAGAATAATCCACAAATTGCAACATGTACAACACGCACTGGATCCAGACCAAGAGAACAGTATTTTACCATACCTTGAGCGTTGAAGACTTCGTGGAGAGGCAGGTTCATGACCTGCCTGCTTGTCAGCTATTACCGGCTGCTGAGGTACTGCCTGTGAAGCTGGTCCTTGTTTAACACCTGGAGTAGCAACCTGCAAAATTCAAAACTTCATTAGATTTCCTCCACAGTAAATATCAAGTGTAAGAACCAGGGATAACACAGAAATCACAAGTTACAAGACCAGTGGGGTTTTTTTGATACAAGGTCTTTCGTAAACAGAATTTTTATACTCTTCACAAGGTACTTTTCTAAAAAAATCATCTCTAGCTTCACAGCTGTGATAGCTTTTTTACTGAAGAGTACTTAATAGACGTTAACAGAAAGAAATATAGATTCATTTGACTTGTCAAAATATCACAAGTTTATTAGGTAAAACAGTTCAACCCAATTTCATTTTTGACCGTGTCTTCCATGTGAGCATCACTCATTTTCAACCTCAGAACTGTTCTTTATACAAATAAAAATTTTAACTTAAAAAGTTCCTTACCTGAACATACATTACACAGTGTCAAGAACGCAGAATTAGGCCATAATCATATCATAACACTTCTATCAGAAAAAAAATCTAAAGCATATTTATCAGTCTGCTACTCCCCCTTTTTAACCATTCTGTCAGTTCTAAACTAACGAATGACTAAAAAAGTCACCAGTAGCTTCTTACTTTTCCTTGGTAGTACACATTCATATTCACAATATTAAGACACCAGCAGCAACATAAGGTCTTTTTTCTGTAAATTCCTCAACTACAACAGGATGAAAAGTCTGGGAAGACACTAGCAGCTAAGTTACAGTAAGAGAAGTTCAAGATACTTTTTTTCTGCCCCATACTCTGCATACCTGTTCTTTTTAAAGTACGTACAAAAGAGGAAACAGCTCCAAAATTCATCTCCCATTCTGGAAAAATTAAGCTAACAATTTAAGCAAGACTGAGGGAAGAAAACTGGGTTCTAGGGATCCATAAAGACAAAGAACATAAGTCAGGCAGACTGTTAGACATTTGCTGACATCAAGCTGGTGCAGATTACTAACTAGTGGTCATCTGAACCTCCAGAAATTCTCTCAGTTTCAGGAACAGACTCCTGTGAAACAAACCACAGATGGCAAGTCACATAGCATCTGCTAAAGTAAACTCAAGATATAACTTCATTTTTTTAAATATACAGGAAATCTTAACATATCTCAAACCTACTTGTATGTTTAAGAGGAAAACATCTTTTAAAATTATCATCAAAAGCCAAAAAAAGTCTGAATAGCACATGAAAAGGTCATGGTTCTGGAAAGATAAAGCAGGATCATTGTAAAATCACTCAGTGTGTTGAAATCAATAGAATTATACAGCTGGAGGGGAGGGGGCAGAACAGTAGCGGTTCATAAATCTATTTATGGAAAAAAAGACCACCTGAGTATGACATGAAGAACTTTGCTATTAATGCCAGAATTTTGCGTACCCTGTGAGCAGACATAACTATCAAGGCTGTTCACACAGAAGGAACAACTTCAAAAGTAAAGTCCAGCAGAGACAATACAATCACCCTGCAGGTTCAAACTGGAAAGCTAACCAGTTCCTTGGCTGCTAAAATAAAACCAGAATTGGATTGTAAAGAAAAACAGGGATTTGTGAGATAAATGAGCCACAAAAACTCTTTAACTATTCCCTGTTTTCCAAGTGTTTCAAAGACTGCAAGTCTACCAGGAACAGAAAAATAGTAAGGGCTAAATAAATAAAAAAAAATATTCCATAAGCAGCATTCTCACTGAGCTTGACAGCTCTGCATAATATGCTTTACACAGTTACTTTGCAGAAATTCAGAACAATTTCCAACCATACAACACAGACACAGCTAAATAGCAAAATATGATGCCTATGATCCTGGAGTCTGCGACACCTGAGCTGCCACATGGATATAGCACACCTCCAGGTAGATACAGCAGCTTCAGTTTAAAAGCAGTACAGACATGTTCACGCAGCCCTAAGTAACAGGCCCTACTGTGCAAATGGCACTACAGCGTTCCCAGAGCCAGCCCAAGTATCTGTGCATGTGGCAGTAAGCTGTGTTTGCATGGTGCCAGTTCAGCTTTGTCTACACTTGCAGCATAGAAGCAGCCTAAGCCAATGAACTCGTGCTCTGAAACAGTGTGTCCTGGCACAGCACCCACATGTTGATATGTAGAATTTACGTCAAAATCTTAGAATCTGATAAGCTAACCTGATTGACATATCTAAAGAAGTACTGAAACAGATATGCTCACACTACAGTCATCACCACCTAAGTTCTCATGTCAATCCCATTTTACAGAATTGAAATATGTGAATGCAAGAACCATCAAGAAAGTTTCTTTCCCTACTGAACTGCAAAAGTACCTGCTACTGAACCAGAATTTGTTACTTCTGGGACTAACACACAAACAATTCATATTTCAACAGCTCTACTGTTAGCATCAGATTTGAGGAACACAAAACTCAAGAAGAGATCCTGCTGTCAAGCATTACTACTAATTCTGTTTAGCTGGTCTGTGAAGCTACTTGAGGTACCCAGACAACAGAAAGGTTTTATGGTTATAATATCCCACTGTAATAACAGTTGTCACTTTCTCACAGAGGGATGACAGTAAAAATTTGCCAATGTATATAATTGTGCAGGACAGCCCCTCGGGATTAATAGCATTCTGAAGCAAAGATATTATAGCTTTGGATGAGTAAATCAAATTTACTACACTTAAAATGTGGTTGCAACCCAAATATTATCTGCTTCAAAAATAAACCAGACATTCAGTCTCAACCTTGTTGTGATGTAATCTTAAGGCAAGATGGATTTCAAAAATTCAAGTAATTTCAAGATGTGTCACAGTATGCTCATCAAAATATAGACATCATCACTTCCAGAACTTTTATATATATATATATATATATATATATATAAACAAAAATAACACACACAATATCCTACTTTGACAATACCACAGGTGAAATCCTGCATGCCAAGTCACTAACTATAGGCAATCACAGAGCCTGTATGTGTGTGAGATTCTCATATTCCTAATATGCGTGGAGATTCTCATAATCAAAGCATAAAATAACCAACACTTTTTTTGTTCTTTTTTGAGGAGTGACAGCCTTGCTGTAGTTATGACTTACACTAAACTCAGATCAACTCTTCCCAAACCTGCATTTAGTTTTGATGTTTTCTGCTTCTACTGAAAACCAGAGGGAAGGCTTGTGTGTCCAAAAGCATATTCAATTATACAATTCACCTATCAAACTGGCCCTACTCACATTCCTTGGCTTGCCTTCACTTTCTCTTAAGGCACAGTTTACTACCACACCACCTACTTCATAGGTATAACGCTGGCCTTTACACTGGGTGAAAGGTAGTGGGTTCATGTTTGTCTGTATTGTTCTACAAAAACATCTGTAGCAGGATAATAAACACTAAAGAACCAAAGTTTATAAAACAAAGATAAATTATGTGGGGGGTGGGGGTAGAGGTGAGGCAGGCAGAATGCTGCTGAGCTGTCCTTCCTTCAGCTTTTCTTACAGAAAAGAGTGTAGATAAAGAAGGTACTAAAGGATAAAGCTTTTGTCATGTTTGCAACGTAGCTAATAATCAGAACTTCATTTATAATGTAGATCCAGATCTCCAGGTTGTAGAGACCAGAACAGATCAATTTCCAGTTACTGACAGTAAGCAACTTAAGATTCTTTTTTATATCCCAGGAATTGAAAGTGCCAGATACCCACCTTCTTTGTTTCAAGTCTGCTATCTGATAATTTCATTGTCACCTAGCTATGGGATGTGATGACATAGATACAGGATGCACTCCAAGGGCAGAAACAAAGACAACAAGCAGGATCAGTAAGCACATAAGGCTTTCACAATTAATTGTGCTATTGTTAATTACAACAAACTGGGAGAATCACTTGGTTTTCTTTGTGCCCATGAAAAAATTCAAATGTAAGAAAATCAGGCATTTAGACTAGAATTAATTGAGGAATGCAATATACCCTTCATGACAGAAGAGGTTCTCTTCTAAGCAGCAAACTGAAAGAAAGATGCCTTAGCTAAGGGGCGGCAGGAGGTATAGAGAACAAGGAATTGGGGGGGGAGGGTGAAATTCAAACAAGAGAGGTCTCACCCCTAAGTCTAGGTCATGCTTCTTACACTGATGAGATACTATATACACTGAGCACACTAGATACTGATAGACTGGGTTAAAATCCAAGGGTCTCAATCTTGAAAGAAAGATCTGTACAATGAAGAGACAGGACAAGTTTCCATTGCACGAAACCAGCAAATTTCTAGGAAAGGTGAAAATCCTCCTCAATAGACTTCCAGTTTTTCACATCCAGAACACTACCATAAACTGCTGAATTTTTGTTTCCTTTTGGTTTTTTTTTTAAACTTCCCTAAAAGGCATAAGAGTATTATGCCCTGCAGCTCTACCTATCACTCCAAAACGATCTTGAACATAAAATGTTACTTTCCACTAGAGGGTGCACATTAGTAGCGCTGCCTAAAGTCCCCTTTAGTAACAAAATGCTCCTTCATAATAGGTCCTTTAACCCTGTGTCTCTTCTGTCTCTACAAGGACTTTAAGCAACTAAAAAGAAAAATCCTTAAGGGGAAGTTCATCTGGTGTGGCTCTAATTACCTCTACTTTCCCCACCTGTACGCAGCAGAAGAGTCTCTGATCTGCTGGACAGAGAAAATAAATAAATAAATAAATAATAAACCCACTCTCAGCTTCAGCTGCTTTTATTCCTCAATATTGCCACTTGTAGGATATGGAATACTAAGCTTAGATTCTGCAAAAGATGTTTTTCCTCTGAAGTGACACACTACAGGGATCACACACACACACAAAAAAAGACAACTTCATGTCTACTTCATCCTTAGGAGCTTGTTAGCTTCAATTAATGTTTCCTAGTCACTGATCCAATTAAGGAATTCTGAATGAATGGGAGCGAGGGGGTGGGAAGGGAAAGGGACATAAGATTACTGACCTTGTAAACACCTAGAACATTCCTAAACCAAATTGTGACTACATCATCAACTTCCCCAAGAATTTCTCTCCCATTCTAAAAAACTTTCACTAACTAAAGTCTAGAGAATTGTATCAGCTGTTTGGGGTAAATATTTTTTTCCATCAAACATGTTAAAATACTGATATCTTGGTAGTATCTTCAGACAGCATCTGAAGCAAGCACAATATTTTCTTCAAGAACAGAAAAGTGTGCTAGAACTCCATGCTAGAATTGTACTGCAAAAACACAGCCAAACAGTTGCTTCCAGTTGTTTCTGTTTCTATTGGGAAAGATAACACATTTTTATCATCCTATATATCACTGCTAGCACATGGATATACAGCAGCAGTACTTAATATTACCTATATTGGTTTCTCACTACAATATGGCATAAACAAAGAGAAGCTTACCTTCTGCTGTGATGATACTGGTGGTGTAGTCATCAAAGGTTTAAGCGGAACGGTGTTAGTCTGAGGCGTGCTTATCCGTGGAGATACGTATGACCTTGGTGATGAGGCATCAGATGTTAAAGACATTGGAGACTGATTAGATGGTTGAGCTATAAAGGAAAAAAAAAAAAAGTTGAAAGATTTGTTTTAAATAAAACCATATCCTATCTTAAATGTGAATTAGATTTTCTTTTGGCACTTTGGTGTATTATGCTGTATTACATAATATACAAATATATTCACCTTGAAACACCTGGGGAGGTGAACAAACAGAACAATCAAACATTCAACAACAATCCTAATTAAAAAATTGTATTCTTCCCAAACCCTCCACTTCTAAAACTTGAGGGGAAGGGGAAAGTGAAGATACTATTATGCAATACTTTTTACACACGGAAGAGACTAATTTCATTTGTGATTCCTATTTTAGAGTGCTCGACTCAAATTAAAGAATGCATGAACAGTTTATCTAGAAACCTATTCACCCATTCTAGGCACCTACCAACAGACCCTCATCCATGTTTTAATTACTGAATAAAAATTAGTATTAGCATAATACTGCTTACCTACTCAATAACATGACTGCATTTATTGTTTTGGTTTAAGTTTCTAGCTTTATGAAGTTACAAACCAGAATGAAGATACCTGAAGGAATACCTTGTCTGGAAGCTGAAAAAAATACTATTTAGAGAAGACTGTAAATCCCCAACATCACACAAAATAAACCTTCTTTTAAACATTTAAGGCCTCCCCCAAGAGTCACAGTTGCACAGTATTACAAGGGTGTTCAGTGAAGGAGCAGTTGTGTTTTAGATTGAACATTAAATAATATATAATCAAGGTTCAGAATAAATTGAGAGGGTCTCGCACATGTTTCACATTATTCCTATATAGTTAACATACAAAGAAAATCCCAAAAGGCGAGACAGAGAAGCACATTTACTTAGTTGTGTGTCAGCTTCCTGCTCCCCAAGTAAAAATTTCTTATCCTCTCTTTGGAAAAAGAAGTCATTTGACATCATCCGCATCAGATGGCCAAAGGTATGACAAGACACCCTCTACAAGTTTCAATTGTATCAGCCTTTATAAAATGTAACGTAACAATTTTATGTAAATAAAAAGACAACTCTGAATACCTTGCGTAGACAGTTGTGCAGCTTGAGAAATTAGGGAAGTGATATTGAAAGCAGATGGTCCAGCAGTAAGAATTTTATGGAGTATAGACTGCAGAGAGGCTTGCGTCACAGCTGCTGTTAGAACTAAAAACAAACATTCTGGTTTGCCGACAATTCCAGAAAATCACTTTAAACTGTTAAAACTGGCTAAATACATATAAATCCCATATCCACAACAGACCAAAGAGCGACCTGAACTATTTTTCGGTTACTTGAATTCAATTAATGAATGCTTGTCATGTCTAACCATGTCCTTTATTTAGTAGTTTTATCTTTGAGTCCCACACTACAAAAAATATTTTAGAAAACAACATTAACTCTTCAGCTTGACCTTATGGAACAATAATAATTCTTGTAATCGTAAAGAGAACATTTGTTCCATTTATTATTCAAGTAAGCAGAAGGTGTGCATGTGGTTTGAACTACAGTAACTTTTTTAAAAAGGCAAAAAAGCAGTACCACTTTAACTCACTAAAAGAAATGGGGCGGCTGGGGGGAAGAGTTCCTGTTCAAGGGAAAAGAAACGACCTTTCAAATTAAAAATCCAGACACTCTGTGTTTCTTCTTAAACGAAAACAAAACAAAAAATCACAACAAACTTACTTACTCTGGATTAAGCTGTCCCATCTTCCCTTGTCCAGTAAAAAGATTAATCCTTTTCAACCAACCATTTTAAAACTGCACTACACAGGAAGAACATCCTATAGTATGAGCCGATAAGACCCAGCTTCTGAACTCATCTTTTCAAAAAGGTCTACAGGCTCTGTGGGATACTTCCTGAACATACCCTACTCATGCATAAGTCTGAAAAAACTGACTCACCAGCATAAACACAGAATAACTGCATCATGTGCACAGTAAGGGCAATCCTGCTGTGCAAGGTGAAGTCATTCTGCCCACGTGGACCTGCCAGCCAGGCCCTCATGCCATCAGAACAGTACTAAACATTCTTGTTCCAAGACAGACACAGCTGCTGCTCAGATACAGCAAGAGATAACGAGTACAAACTTAAATTGGCAGCTTTCTAATAAAATACAACTGGAGTCTTGATATGACCTTTCATTTTTTTCCACAACCAACCATGATACTCCTACTTTTTTAGTCCAGCCTAGTGCATGACAGTTTTTAAAGCTTCTCCTGCACAGGAACACTCAATAACCTACTCACAGATTAGTACTGAATGAAGCAGTATCTGCTGATTAGAAGGAAGTCAATTGACAGCTTTTCCTTCTACATAATTGTAACATACATAATTCTGTACTTTCGTGGTTTACACTTCTTAAAGATTATTTACTCTAGGCACTACATAGAAACGTTCTGCTTCCTATTTAAATCAGTGATCACTGCACAAGAAGTTCAAAGCAGCAAACAAAAAATCCCACACCACCTTCTTCATCAGTAACCTGTCTCATGCAGATACCATGTTAGATAAAACTACGTTCAAAAGGCATCAACCCCTACCTGTTCTTGCAGCAAAAGGCTCTACAACTAGTTCTAAACTTTCTTCTAATAAACTAGGCCAATGTGACAAAAATCTAAGGGATACACCAATTAAATGCACAAAATTTAACTTGCTAGCAAAGTTACTGATACGCTGTCTTCATTCAGACATTTTCTGCTAAAGAAAAAAAGTTGATGGGCAACAAGATTTAAGAATCCCTAGAAGCTTCAGTATTTGCAAACACGTATTATTAGAATAGCAGCACAAACTATTGAAAACAAAGAACACTGCACGAAACAAAAGAACAAAAAGCTCTAAGTTTTCTGCAACAGATGAATGCTGATACAGCAATTAAGTCACCAGTCTCAATTAGACTGCTCATGTACGTCAGCATTTATTAGCTTAACCACCTTAAACGTTAAGTTGGCTGATTTAAAAAGGTTCAACAGAAAAAAGACACACAAACAAAACCAACCCCCACTTTATCTAGGGATTCATTTATTCACTTTTCATTTCAAGTAAGGCTTGCATTTACTATAGCTTTGTATGCAATATTATACTAATGTGTGTAAATAAGAGATTACATAAACTTTAAAGAATCCTTACCTTCATTGATTTTGGATATATCTACACTAGAATTATTAAGCTGCAAGGTGGCTTGCAGAGCAGGCAGCAGCTGTCGAAGAAGATTTGGGTCCTGAAGTAACGGAGGAATTGGTGATTGTGGGACAGGTGAGACAGGAACTGCAGGAGCAGATGAAGCAGGTGCAGAAGTTGGATTCAGTCCAGAAGCGGAAGATGTAGAAGGAGTTGTGCAAGAATGGGATACAGACTTGTCCACAGATGCAGACTCTGAACAGAAGACAGGCAGTAATTTTCATTTTCCCCAATATAAACCTGACAACTTCTCACTAGTACAATATTCATACTAAATTCAGAAGATCAAATTCGTAACTATTATTATAAGAAAAAAACCCAAAAACCAAAACATGAATACACCAAAAATTGAACACACAAAAAAATGTTCCACTTCCAAGATACAGGACTAAAAGCTGCCAGTGTTACAAACAGGTTTTTTCCCCCTAATTTTTAGGACTGATGTGGGCCAAAAATTCCTTAGCGATTTTTTCCTTTTACTATGCATGTATTCATATTCTATGTTTCTACTCATGATTCCAATCTTTCTTTGGAAAAATATACTATGAACAAAAACCTTATAGTCCACGGCCTTACAGATAGGCTAATATCTCAAATTTGAGGGGAGGGTATAAGCCATGCTTCATTTATTCAGAGACTACACTACAAGAAGCTACAAAATAAAGATCAAGTCTATCAAACACAATCCAGCTACATTGCTCAGGATTCACAGACAGGATAATGAGCTGCACTAGAAATGTAAAACATCAGCTGTTAACATCCCCACAGCAGACTGGAAAAACATCTAACAATTAATTATGTTAGATGCCCATAATTAAAACATGCCCATAATTAATTTCAAGACTATACCTTTTATTTTATTAATCTAATTTTAGCAAATATCAACATTTATTATCTACAGAAATGCTCAGTACTTTCATTAGAACAAACGGCCATACAGTATAACTGAATTTATGTGAGTTATTTAATGAATTTTAGATTTGTCTTCCAGTTAACACAGAAGTTGCTCCTTCACTCCAGTGCTGTGAGAAATTCCTGCACTGAAAGTACTGCCACTTAGTATGGGTATACCATCAGCCACTTCAAATATCCTTCCTTTAAGAAGCCTGGACCACTGTATTTCAGTTTTAGCTTTCCCTCTGTCATCCCCATTAAACCCATCAGAGACCTCTGCCCCCAAATTCAGTCAAAGTAATGCCTCTATAGCACCAAAAAGGTTGGATGAAGAATGGAAAGATGGCTATAGACCCAAAATCTACCCAGGATGCTTGCCCACAACATTGAAGACCTAGATTTTAAACCCACTTCAAACTGGGCAGAGGATGTCAATCTGGATATTCCACATTTTCAGGCAAAAACCCAAATGAAAGCTAAAATAACTGGCTCGGAAATTCTTTCGCTCTAAAGGTGTGGGGCTTTTTCATTGGAGAGATTGTCAGAGTAAGAGGCTGACTTTTAGTAAAGAAAAGAAATGAAAAGGTCTTGTTTTGTTTTACTAGGTAAGAATAAAATGTTAACAAAATTTCTAAAAGCTTTTGTTTTCTAACAGTCTCAGAGACTAATTTGGGGAAGAATCCTAAATAAATAAATAAATCAATTACTGAAGTGAGTACCAATACACAAATCAAATTAATTAGAAATTTCAGTGAAAAGAAGGAACTTATTACATGTAGTTACAGTAGAAATAGTTCATAGCAGGTCACAAATACTCAAAAAAACCTCCACCTTTTTCCAGTAGCTGAGCAATCTAAACTAGAAAAAAACACCAAAGAATCCAAATTCAACAGCTTGCAAGGATACAACAGCCAGGGTGCACATGTATTTTGGTGTTTCAAGTAAACTTCTAAAAAAGAGGCAGCCTTATCTAGTTAAATGTTCCTCAGGGCAAGGGGTATCTGTTTCCTAAGTTTTCATAAGTTCATAAGCTTCCATAAGAACTTACGAAGGGATAGTAAGTGGTATAAAGACTGAAGATAAAAAATAAAAAGCAGTTACAAAATTTTTATATGGTTTTCAGTAACATGTGACTAAGACAACAGATTAGCTCCCCCTCAAAATACTAAGTCATTATTAAGTCTTCGTTATAGAAGTATTACATACAAAATCTTGTGTTATGGTCTTCAAAGTAAACTTATTAAGACAACTGCAAGTCAAGACACATCAAGCCAAGAAGAATCTTATCATACTAAACAAAAACATGTAAAGTTTAAACTGTACTCAGATGTGTCATACTCCAAACAAGGACAACAAGATACACTAACAGACATAAGTGAGGGAATTAAGCACAACAGGACATGTTAGTACTTACACGTGTAAATCTCCTACCCTACAGTTTTGAGAACCTGACAAAACAAACCAAATAAACAAACCCAACAACACACCCTTATTTACAACCAAACAAAACATAAGGAAAAATACTAAGCAATTGCCATCAGTAGTTTAAAAAATATTTAATGTAGTTAGGCTTGTCTTCACAGTTAGATCGTTACTTTAAGTAAAGAAGCAACTCACTACTGTATTATTAATCCACATAAGCAATACCTGAGCTTCAAACCACACCACCATACCAAAAGCTGTAGGTATTTGTCACCCATGCTGCAGTTCTGAACACAAAATAAACTGAATCAAAGGCAAACTCAAGCTAACAATGCAGTGACAAATCTTAGGACCAGTTCTGGGTATTTAGTCATTTCTTGAATAAAGGGACTCAAAATATATCATACAAAATCATCAAATTCCAAGAGGCCTGCAAAAGTACTTTAGTTTGGGTGAGTTTCTCTGCAAAAAATGCAAACTGAATCACACCGACACAACACAGTCCAGTTACTACTTTTAGACAATATGAGGACACTGTTCTATGGCTGTATTATTGCACGTATTTTAAGTATGTATTAAAATATATCCATGAAAGGTATTTTATGTACAGTCACACAGATTAAACACCTAGAGAAAATTAGGTGAAAAAAGGATGGCGTCCAACACTAACACTCTAATCTTTTGAAACTATTAACATTACAAAACCAACAGTCCAAAAGTTATGAAAAAACACATCTCTATGATCACGACTATCTACGTATACATGTATTGTAACTGTTATTTAATATCACAGAGGATAGAGAGTACAATGAATGCTCAGAGCATCACTGCATTTCAGAAACTAAGTAATTTAAATTATTTGTAGTGAAATAAAGGGTATAAATCGATTTCTGCCCCCCCAAAATGTAAAAAATATTTGTGGAAATACAACTATTTCTTTTTTGTAGTAAGTAGCCTGAATGGATATTTTCTTGTCTACAAATGGAAAATCCTTTGTGATGAAAACAAACATGTTAAAAAATGCAGATAGAGATTAGCTCTGTATACTCATAACTTTAATTACTTTAATTTTAAACCAAACTATCTTATTCCATGGCTTCCAGACTGGACACTTGATTTCACAGAAATAAATCCAAGAAATACTGCCGATAAAACAAAACCTCTAAATATTTACATATCCATTTTTGTGTAATACAATTACAAAGGTTTTAAACTGGTTTAATTTATGACTCTATACAGAACTCTCAAGTTGCACCTTTAAAGTTAACAGAACTAGCCAAAACTCCTTAAGATGAAATGTCTGTTTCACAAAAATCCTCAGACGCCACTCACTGGAGTGTGTGTGCATTTCCCCTGCTTTTTCCCACAAACAGAAGCAGAAACCTCTCACTCTGCCCTTTTATTCCTTAATTTCCCTTTTCTGACCTGTTTTATTGCATGTTTTGCCACATAGTTAAGTTTACTTTTCAACATTTTAATACTACTTCCTTTTGAATTGAAAAAGTTGAAAAATTAACTAGGAATTTTAAAAAAATATGCTTAGAATTACAGAGTCCTGTAATTTCTAAATGCATTTGAAGCCTCAACCATCATGAAAAACAGTCAACATGAAACACAGCATACTGATTTCTTCACAAATCTAAGTCCTTTAGTTTTACAACTCTGATACACCGGACTCTACACCTGTGTCACCATTAAAGTTCATGTTTATTAACAAGCTATCTACAATATTATTGCAGAGTAAGGCTTTGGATTACACAACAGTCATTCATAAACCTAACCTGAACCATTAATACATCACTCAAGACTAATTCTGAACCTTCAACGAGAATTTTACAAACAGAAACTGCCAATCTGGTCTGTATCTCATATAAAAAAAATATTCTTAAAGAAAAGATTAACTACGCTGCAAAGCCTGCAGAAGTCTTAGATGGTGACTGAAGTTGCCTTCTTCTGTTGGGCTGGGCAACTCTGCAGCCTCTTTATCATCAACACCAATTTCCATACAAATGCTATGCAAAAGACTCTTCACCCTTACATAAGACTTCAGCTATTATCATGAAAGTCCCAAGGAAAACTTTAGTAGTAGTAGTAATAATAATAATATAAAACCAAAAGCAGAACATAGTCTGCTGCAATCTTTTGAACTGTTAAAAACTTTTAATTGAATTTACATTTTAGCTCTTCCTCTGAATAAATAAATCCATTATTCTTTAAATTTGTTATCATTTTAAAAATATGACTGTGCACTAGTTTTTCCATGATAAGCTAATAAGCACATTAAAGCTTCCATTTCTGCAGTTTTTAAGAAAACTTCTAACACCAAATCCATTCACCCCCTTGCAACAATATGACAATACAGTGCACTTTCTGACAATCATGTAAACATGCTAATTAGATGCAGCCTAAATACAGAACTATAATATAGAACTAAACAAGTTTCTGGACCATCAACTTTAATGATATATATAAAAAAAAAAAAGAGCAAGAAATAAAGGCATCCAAAAAAAAGGGGAAAGGAAAACAATGTAATCCGATGGCAAACAAAAACAGCTACATGTGGAGAACTATTAATTGGTTTTACATTAAAATGTAGCAGGAAAAAAACTTTCTGTAATTAAAATAACTTTTGAAGACCACAATGATTAGGAAAGAGCTTTCTGCGTGTGACCTGCTATCACATCTTTTGGACAAAAAGAAGTCCAAGTTATCAGTCAGTATTCTCTATGACAAGAACTTGTATGACAAAGGAGCATCTTTGTTGCAGGTTTCCCCAAGAGGTATTTGAACTGAAGTGAACTGGAGGCTATTGCTTGCCCCAGAAACACCATTCAATTCAGAATGGAAACACTACACTCCGTATTTCTAAGCAGTGTGGATTTTTTAATAACAAGGCCAAATAATCCTTGCAGAAAAAAATATTACAAGTATTCTTCAGCAGCTGTGCCACAGTGCTCTTCAATTACAACCTAGATACAAGAATGCAAATGCTTAGCTTCTCAGTTTGAGGTAGTATACTAATGTGTTGCTGAATCTTGCTGTCACCGATCTCTGCCCCTTTATGACAAAAACCTTTACTCCTAAGCAAACAGCTGATTCCACTAGTGAATGTCATTCTGAAAGGAAATTCTCAGCCTTGCATATTACAGTTAAAATAAAGTTATTCAGACTGGACTTAATACAGGGCAGCAAAAAACTAAGTCTTTTGTCTGTTCAGCTACTCTGTTTCAACAAAGAGCTTGGCACCACTCCGGCACATCTCTTCTGTCTTGGTCACCCCATTTTATCTGCTGGCATCCTTTAAGTACCTGATCCTAGCACTTGCTCACTCCCTTCTTGCACAGTGTGCCAAATTATTCAGGCATGTTAGCCTAACAGAGAAGCGAGTGGGGAAAAAGAAGAAACAAAAAGAGGAAATGTATTTTTTGTGCATTAGCTTCCTCCACAGTCCTTCTCATGACTGTAACATACTAGTACTCCCTATAAAACAAGCAGCTTTAAAATACTGCTATACATAGCTTGCTCTTATTCTGCTGCACATATGGATAGCTGATTTATTTCAACAAAGATTTTTTTTTTAATGACACGGAAATTACTCACTACTGTTGACTGGCTAATTCCTGAATTATCAGTGTGACCCCCCTTGAGTGTTCCAATAGCTTTTACTACTGATGTAATTTTTTTATGTCGTTTAAAACAGAACCAATGCAGTCAAAGTCCTTCAGATTCAACACTACAATATTAACCAATCATTCTATTGCGAGCTTGAGCTGTATCTTTGCTGTGATAGCAACTCGTGCATGTGTTCTCAGCGTGCTCTCTGTGGGAGGAAAATTGCATTACAAAATATTCAGAAATTCAATTACCCCATAAACCTCACCTCTGCTACACTGATTGAACAACTACCACCTAGAACAGCTAACTGAACTGCTTGACTTACTGCTGATGATTAAGAATCATAACACATTAGTCTGTGATTAAGTGTATATTCTACCAACTAAGTTCTCTAAGCAGTGATAATCACATTCACCTTTTTTACCTAGTTCAGTTCTGATCTATTAAGGACCTTAAGCCACACAAAAACATATGAATATTTAAAAGCAATACATTTTGTAAACACATTTGCCCAAATGAAACTATGGCAACAATAGTTGCTAGGTTCTCAAACACGCTTAAATTATCTAAAATAATAAAAAAAATCCGTATTTTTCTCATCTGAATTACTCCAGTCTTAAAACTCAAGTTTTGTATTTTGCCTCTGCTGCCAAAATAAGAGTAATAGCAATGCTCAAACAAGTATAAAGTACTGGAGGAAACCTCTAACAGTTTTGCTAGTGTAATTTTTCCTAACCACTGTATGAATTGACTAATACACTTAAAACTGCAAAACTCAGCCAAAGAGGCTGCAATGACACCAGGAGCAATGTTAATAACTGACTGCTAAAGACCAGCAACTGTTACAAGAAAACCGCAGGGGTAAGAAAAAGGAAGAGGAAGAAGCTCAGCTGCCACTGACCAATTACTTTAACCCGCCAGCATCAGGGCCACAACCCACCCAACACTGCACTGGCCAGCTTGCCCAGTTCTCTCCAGAAAAATGTTAAAAGAGTATTGCTGCACTAGAAACAGAAGCGCTCCCTGATGCAACCTGGAGGAGAGGTGTGAGAAGAAGTATCCTACAGACAGACACACTTAAGAAATGGACAATACAACATTTCATTCAGTAACTGAATTAGAAATAGGAAAATGTGACGTGCCCTACAGATAAAGCAGCCAAAAAGTAGGAAAAGCAACCCCACACTTTACCTGCATAAAGCACTCACAGTGAGCACAAACAGAAGCAGCAGATTCTGACTGGAACATTCAAACCATGGGGTAGAGGTCAAATAGTTCCCCAGGAACTCTCCACTACTGCCAGCCATTGAGGGCAGAGGACTACTGCTAACAGCTGAGCTATAGTTCAGCCAGGGATTTTATTCAATCTCCTTGTGGGACTACAACATACCCCTGCAGCAAAAGAGATTGAGCTGAAAAGTGTTGTTGGTTTTTGTGTTTTTTTGTTGTTTTGTTGTTCATAACTATTAGTGCATTAAAAAATACACACTAAGAACAGAACTATTAAAACGGTGATACATACATGCTGGCATAAGGCTACCAGCCACACACTGACAAGAAGCACGAACTCATTTAGGCAAGGACTACTGCACATATTCAGTCATTTGGACCAAGCTATTTTTTTATAAGCGAAAAATACAGCTTTACCTCTTTTTATAAGTGGGATGGCACTGCTAGTGAACAGAAGAAGACCAAAGGCTCTCTGCTTCACTAGTGCAAAAATAAACCTTTCAAACTATTTTCCAATTCTACAAAGATACCGTTAAAAGACTGTTTAAACTGAGTATCTCATGACTTTTTTTTTTTTTTTTCCATTTTATGTAACAGCTACAAACAAATACTTTAAAAACTGCATACCTATAGTACTACAGGTTCAGAGTCATCTCTGGGAGAACGAGTAACAGAAGCAAACTACCCAAAAACAGCCCAATGTACAGCACTGCTTCCTCTCTTCTTTTAAATCTAAATATGTAAAATGCTACAGAAATTTTACTGATCAAATTTCTTTAAAACAGTAAGGAAGTCCAACATTCACAAAAAAAGAAAAAGGTAAGATGACTGAATATACTCTTTGAATTATTTCTTATCACAATATAAGCTGTACTGAATTTTTCTGTTTCTGTAAGAAAAGAGGTAAATTCAAGTAACATGTGAGAAGTCACATTTTCTCCAATATGTATTTCAAGACTGATATTCATCTATTCTGATTCTTTAATTACTTACTAACTTTCTGTAATCCACCCTGTCTGAAGCTCAGTTAAGTATTACATTTGCTCACAGTGAAGTGTTGTGAAACACGTCAAGGCATGAGCATTACAGAGAATCTATCCATTTAACTAATATAAAATAAAAAACCCAACTACATAGGATACAGAAATTAAGTGATTATTTAACATGGAACCATCCATGGTAACACAGATTCTAAAGCAAGATTTACAGTGTCAAGACCACACTGTGCAATCATTTTCACTACTTGTACCCAGTCGTATGTTGTCAAATGTCATATATAAGAAAAAGTAGAACTCAACATTTGTAGCGGTTGTCACAACGGGAAATGCCTTCAATTAGAGTAAGATCCAGTTGCTCAATTTAACTGGAAGCAACTAATAAAGGTGTGCAGTAAAGCAGGGAAAGAATATTCAGTTTGAAGTCTGATCACAGACCAAATCGGAATCAATGCCAGAAATGAGTAATAACAGGGGTTTTCTTTTTGAGTATATTTTAAAGACAGTAATGAAAATATAGAGGATACGCTAAAGGAGAAAACACTGACATGGATGCTTTGCACTGTCATGTTTAAAAGTGCATCAAACTGCAATCAAAACAGAGGTTGAACTGAAGCAGGGAACTATGGTATTTGGTTCAAAAGCCAAGCACAAACCAGTAAACCATACCTCTTCCTTTACTGTGTTGAAAAGAAAAAGGATTGCTGAAAATCTTCTGTTCCTCTGTAGCTTACAGTCAACATTCACATACCAGGTCATATAAAATTGCACAAAGTCTCAAGAAAAATATACAAAATATCTTCACATGCACAATTTTATTACGCTGCAGTATTTGTCAATGTATGCTACTGTTTAACTATTTTGGATGGTCAGGTGCACTTATCCCTGTGTAAAAGCTGGAATTCTTTAATAAAAACCAGAAGCAGGGAAGCAAACAGAGTATAAGACCAATGTCAGACAAGAGTCTTTTTTGGTCTTCTTTTTAGCACTGCACTACTCTTCTGTAACTACACAGACTTCCCAATATCAACACGGCAACAAGCCATCTTTCAAAAAAGAATTCAGTGTGATACTAATTATGCAATATTTAAAATTAAACCCAGACATGTTTATCAAAAATTACTTTTTCTCCTCCCAAAGTGCCCAAAATAGAATTTTCTTACACAATGTTACTCGTAAGAACTCAACTATACCCAAGTATCACACTATTACTAATAACACACATCTCCATTCTCACAATCTTCCTGAGCTCTTCTTCCCTAATAATGCAGTAAATCCAACTAAATATATAGATTTTTGAAGGGTCACAAACAATGCACAGTAAAGTCCTGATCTTCACTTGATGACTTTAAATGTTTCTGGTACGTATTATACAGAAATACAAACTTCCAGCAGCTTTAGAACTGAAGATCCAGTACATCACAAGACATAGATCAAAACAGAAAAGCAGGTGTTACAGACATGTAGAAAATTGTGTTGCTTTCTGTAAGAATTGCACTTGTGTTTATTGGAAGTTCGACACTGGTATTCCAAACAGTAACAGCAGTTCATAAAACATAATGGTCCAAAATGACTTTCAAATGGTGTAACTATGTTAAGAACTCAAATAATGGCAAAGATCCAAAATAACATGAGGGATTTAAATTTAAATTTAAACATGTCCTACTAAAATACCTCTTACAAATTATCATTTGAAATGACAATTTGCAGAATAAGCAAGTAAACAGTAAATACTGCAGTGTCAATTTGAAGTTGTGTAAGATATAGCAGACATGGTTTAAGGGAAAATAAACACATCAAACAGTAATCAGGTTCTACACACACAGTCAACAAGAAAAATATCTTTAAATTCTAGAACTAATATACTTTGAACAAGCAATGCAAATGCAATGCATCATCTTAAATACTAGAAGGAATTTCATCAGACATACCTTTTCTCTCTGTTTTCTGTGCAGGGATGGAAGATGTGGATGTAGGCAGTTTTGATAAAGTAGATGCTCCATTAGCATCAAAGGATTTCTTTGGCTGGTGATCAGATTGTAGAGAAAACGGACTAGGAGGAACAGTGCTTGGGGTAGCAGTTGGATGAACCACTGGTTTGATGGGATGCTGTACTGGAGTAGAACTACTGTGAGTCTCTGCTCTTGGCAGTCTGTAGTCTCTGTCATTGTGCCTGCTTGTTTGAGATAAAATATTCTGTGGGAGCATACTACTGGTGTCGCTGGAATGCTTGTCTTCCACTTTTTTCAGGATTCCCCGAGTAACGTTGCATGAATGAAAAAAACATTAAATTAGAAACTTGTCTAAGATTGCGGTGACACCGATTAATACAGATGCATATCAACAACTAGAGCTGATTGAACTTCTTATGATTAAAAAAGCCTCA
The DNA here is from genome assembly GCF_023634155.1 of Falco peregrinus. NCBI lineage: Eukaryota > Metazoa > Chordata > Aves > Falconiformes > Falconidae > Falco > Falco peregrinus. The sequence continues at coordinate 47,312,409 of NC_073725.1, read as the reverse complement.
AGTAGATCAGCATCAAAAAATGCAAAATTTAATTCTACTCACTGACAAAATGCATTTTCTCTGACCTTTGCTTGATTTAGAGCTCCGGTTAAGCACTGTGTTTTGATGAAAGGCTGCTTTATAATGAGTGTTACAGTCAAGTGAACTTTTGAAGTTTCCTAAAAAATCTAAATCAAAATCTATTATTTCCATCTTACATTTAGCGTGAAGAGATAATTTGTGCCATTTTTCTTTCATTCATTGAAAATCCTGAACACAGAGTATAATGTAATGGTTTCAAATTCTAGCCTTCGAAGATTCCTCTTCAAGTCACTTGAGTACTACTACAAAGAGTTTACTGTCAGTTGAATTAATTCAGTAAAACTATATATTAAACGAGTGACTAATCTGCATTTGTCACACAATCACAGACTTTAAAATATGCTACACAGGGGACATACCAAGCAAATACAGAGTAATTCTTTTTATTGATTACTAGATTTTCACCCGTCACAAAACAAATAGTTACTGCAAAATGCATTTCTATCTTATTGTAGCATACAGTATGTTTTAGCATATGCAGTATGTTTCAGCATACACAGAACAGCCCTTTATACATCTCTGCCTTGTCAAGTTCCAATCAAGGGGTAGGCGAAGGTAAATACTTTGGCTTCTACTTTTAAACTATCCTGAGAAGCATGCTACAAATTTACCCAAAGTACATCAGCATACAGAAAGCATCTCACAGCACAACCATTTCCCAGAAAAAACTGACAAAGATTAAAGCTAGGTATCAGGAACAAAATTTCCAAGTAACAGAAATTCATAGTCCAGGAAAGGTTTTGCTAAGAGTACTGGCATGGTAAAAATATGCTTTCAATAATGTACACAAACCTCTGAAAACCCCAGTAGCATAATCCATTAAATTGGCTTATTATTTTTGGATGTGAAATCAAAGTTTTAGAAGAGACTTCTGTATCTCTATTTTTAAGCTCAGAATGTGACATGGACAGGTTTCAATGATCACAACAGTCCAACTATAAACTGTGCAAGTTGTTTCAGTAACTACTTATAAAGATAACTAAGCTGGGCAGTAAAAGCTACAAAAAGGAGAACCACTATGAACAGCATTAAACAAGTGTTGTACTATTAAAGGCTCAAAGTTATTTTAAGAACCATTTGGGAGAGCTGTCTATGCTATCCACTTTGGCTTTTTTTATATAAAAAGGTGAGAAAAACAGCTAAGGAAAGAGATTTTATTTTTTTTTTTAAGTTTGGAAAAGAAAACAGTGATACAAACAGGCAAGAATATATTACTGTAAAAAAAAAAAACTACATACTTCCACCAGCAAACCCACTGGCAGCTGTCGCCTGCATCACCTCTCTTCTGTAATCCCTATCTTTTGGAAAACTGTTAACTGACATTTTGCTTGCTTCTTTTTGTCTCTGCTCTCTGAAGAAAAGAAAACACAAGTTAAATAAGAACTTGCATCATCTAATAACATAACACAACACTTTCTATGGATGAAGTTACATGACATGTTTTGAACTATCTGAAGAGCTTGCTGCTACAGCTGGCACTGGCAAACTCCAGCCACAGGTTCTTTACACTAGTGCTTGCTGAAGCCCCCAATGTACCAGTTCAGCTAACATTGCAAAAACGAACAAAAGGAAAAAAACCAAACCAACCAAACACAAACCAGACAAAAATAAAAAAATCCCTAAAACAGAACAAATGAAACCAAATCACTCCACCTCACCAAAAAAAAAAACAACCCACAAACCCAAAAAACCCAAACCAACTATACTTCCTCTTCCCATTCTGGATCACCAAGGGATAAAATAGGTGCCAGAAGTCATGGTAAGGGTAGGAGCACAGTAGATTTGGACCGCAACTTTTTAGAGCGGTAATCTATTAGATAAGCTCAACTGCTCTTAAATGAGTTTAAGAAAATTTCTTCTTTATACAATGAACAGACACACACAAGTACCTTTCCAGCCACTCTTTTGGTTTTTCCCATTGTGAAACTTCTGTTCGGCAGTTGTAGTAGTATTTTTTGCCTGAAGAGCTGATGTGTTCAGACCAATCGTCCGCAGAATCATAAGCCTTTAAAATACAAAGAGTGTTGTATATTAAAACTCTCAAGTAGTCATTTGTCCAAATTTAAAAGCTTCCACCATTTAAAAAACTATATGGCATCCTCACATGCACCACATTACTGCTTTCCATTTACACTGCCTCTAAACGACTGTTTCATTTTGATAGTTTAAAAGATGTGACCACTATACTTCTGTTGCATTCTGCAACAGCTTCCTGTTTTATTGCCATAAACCCTGAAACAACATCTAATAGCATGTTTAGTGGGATACGATAATACCAATATTGATAACATTAGTTTCCTGCACCTTAGAACATCCTCAAAACTTATCTCTTCAAAGTTTTGTATACTTCAAAAATTTAGCTATCCTGTTTTCAGTGCAATTTTTAACAGTCACCACCCTAACTACTAAAACCTGGATAATAAAATGACTAAAATTCACAATGTGTAATGTGCCTTAAATAAGTAAAATCATAATGATCATAATGTCTTCTCTAGATTTACCAACAAAGTTCATGGAAAATATTTTTCTCAGTATTTACTGCATTTAAATAATCAGGTGTTTAAAAATTCAAGACAGGTACCTCAAAGCTCTAATGATTATCAATTAGAATAGTTTTACAACATATAACAACTGCTCCTTGGGTTTACAGAGTGTTTACAAAATAAAGACTGATACTGGAAAACTCAACGAAGCAGTTAATGAACATGCTGCCTGTTTTAGACAAAATGATGAAAATTCAGTGTGTATGAATGGGGTGACACAGAGATGAATCCTAATCACAAATACTCACTGCATCAGAAGTTTTGCTTGGATTATTGCTGGGATTAGAAGAATGTGAATTTGAACTATGAAGAGCACTGTGGTTATGTGAATTTTCTTGTGGAGAGTAACTGGTCCCTAAAGGAAAAAAGAAAGACTGTTCAACATGTATATTTTCAAAGAAATCAACCATCTGCATTCTAAGGAAGTGGAAAGGAAAAGGAGAGGGGAAGGTAGAAGGCACACTGCCCACAGCCTGGACCAGAGCATAGTTCATGCAGAAGTATTTCAGGAGACCATATGTGTATTTCTTTTTCAGACAGTGCAGAGCTCACTTTCCCCTTCTAGTTACACTAATGTAGTATGTTCCTTCACTAGTCTTACTATCAAACTTCATTCCACTACAAACAAACAAGTAGCCTTTATAATTTTTGAGGGTTGGAGGAGTCCTAACATGTCAATTCAGCAATTAAGGACATTTTTCTCCTCAGCATTAAGTCAGAAAGTTTTATTAGATGTATCAACAGCCTACACAGTTAGATACAAAAAATCATGTTTTAAGTTCACTGGAGCAACACTGTTTTCTTAACCCTTTTGAGACTACTTGTAACTGGTTCTAGGTAACTACTTCTGTTTATGCACAAAGATTAATTTCCCTGCACTTCAGTCCCTGCAATATAGGTACTGACATCTACAATACCAAAAGAAGCATTTCCCAAACTGCCACTTCTGGCCTCCCTAACAACTGCTTCTCAAGGTAATCCAGTTTTCTTCCTTACCATGAAAACACTTCAACATAAAAGAACAGCTGGGGAATGGGAAGAGAGATAACTCTCAACACCTTTTACATCTACATCTGTGCCTAAGCTCAAGTCACCAATTACAGCTGAACAGTTTTAATTACAATTAATCAAGGCCAACCATTAAACCCCTTGCAACCTTATTTTAATTTCCTGCTCTTAGGGCCTCCCATTCCTCAAAAATTTCTAAGAAAGTAAAAAAAACTTCCATTCCTCATTATATGATTTCCACTTTCTAAGTTTTAAATGTTCACATAAATCACACCAAACTGGAAAAAAAAAAAAAAAAAAGTTTCTTACACATTTCAGGGAAAAACCTAGATACGTTAAACACAATACTCTCCCTGCCTTTATTTTCCCTCTGCCTACTGAGAAGTTTCTAAATACCCAGAAATAATACACTAGGCACCACTAGCTTTATATGTTATATAGTGGTCATATCTAAATATGAAGTCAAAGTGCTTCGCAAATGGCAAAGACTGCATCTTAAGGCAACTACAACAAAGAACAGTTCACTGTTAGTGGACTGAGAGGTGGGAGTCAATGGAGCCATTAAAACAAATACTTTTGGTGGTCTTTTTTAAAGTCTTTCGAGAGCTACACATGTAGAACATGGCTAAATAATATACCATGGTACAGAATGAGAGAGATTACAATGCAAATTCTATCTTCTGATCCTTCTGACTGTACAAGAGATGACAAAATTACTGTTTCAAACTTCTTCCTCCCTGCCTCTAACCCTGCAGGTTAGAAAAACAGTCCATCACAAAAGCAAAGTAGTACACCATGACTAATCTGTTTAGTAGCCTACAAAGGTTAAAGACTGATTTGCAAACACATGAGTTACTGCAACCTGAACCATCAGTAACTCTGAACCTTTTCCTACACTATTTTGGCTAAAACTGTATGTCATTCTCTTTGAAGATCTGGAGGTAAAACAAAGGAAAAAGACTTGTCCTCAAATGCAGCCGTCCAAGGGCTGGACAGCTGGACAATTAGTCCTACACTACAAGTATCTTGCATGCTCAGAGCCAGGTGGAATAGTGGAATTACTTACTGGGGCGGGGGGAGGGGGGGAGTAACTTAAGCTTGTCAAAGCAATAGTCACACCATCACATGTTTGTGACACATGAATAACAACAAAAAATTGAGCTTCTAGTGAATGATGTGACTTTAACACATTATATAAATTAGAAAACTCCAGAATTTAGACTTTAATGTACATCTATAAAAACGGGCACATCTAATTCCCCTAAATGTATACAAGAAGTATATTACAATTACAAGACAGTACTCCTCCATCAGTCACATCAACAGTCTTATTTTTTTTCAGACACTGATTATGCAGTGAGATAGCTGGGTTAGTATTTTCATATTAATCATTCCATTAAGTCTTTATTTATTTACTATACCCTTCCCAAACTCTTCAGATAAAACCATTAAAAATTCTTCATGGGTTTCTGTAGGTTGCTTAATGCAGACATATTAGTTCATTTCTATTATGAGGTAAATTCATCTCCTTTTTTAAAGGAAAAAACAAGACAAACGTTTACCAGGTGACTTGTTCAAAAAGTTTGATATTAGTCACTTCAAAACTTCAGAAAAGACCAATGTAGTTCATTTACTGTAATCCCATACCATGGATGCAGTAACACCACACTTTGTTCAGCATACTGGAGATGTAGTTGGTGATTTTTAAATATTATAGTGGTCTAAATACACTACCACAATGAATCTAATGTAACACACATTTTCCAAACATGTTAAGAAGCAAACAATGCACGCATTAAATCAACAAAAACCTTTAAAGCCAGTTCTGTCCAATCTATAAACAATGCCCTCAAACTCACTGCACAGACTTTCAGCCCCATGTGGTCTAACAGCTCAGCAGCATCCCCCCACCATTTCACACTGTTCCCTGGCTGCCCTGGTTCCCAGGCCCAGTACTGAGCCACAGAACACCTCGGGTATCAGAGCTGCTGCAGCAGTCACACCCACCTACAGCTGGCCCCGATAGCAGAAACGCCCATGCGGCCCCTTCTTCATACAGAGCCCCTGGGCCTCTCTGCACTGAGCTGCGGCCCCTCTAGCAGAACTCCCGGCTGTACACCCGTGGGTTCACCTCGAGTCTGGGATCCTGCCCTACCTGGGCCGGCCTCAGCTGCATAAAAATGGATCATGGCTACTCCAGCAATACTGATTGCCTCGGGTTGCCAGGACAAGCTACGGGGGCTTTTACAAGGGCCAAACATAAATACGTACCCAATGGTGTCTAGGACAATTACACAGCCTAATTACAGGTGTAGGTTCACTCCCATACCTCCATTTTATTTTATGCATAATACTGCTTTACGTTTGGATCAGTACCCAAACTTCAAGGAACAAGCATACAAAAGGGCCAACTGATTTTTGCTGTTGGGAAGCTTCCAAGACCAAAGCAGATGATACTTGGGAGAACAAGAGTTTTATGCACTTCACACAAGTTAAGGTCTTAAAGACCATATGCAACCACCAAAACTGTATCACCAAATCAACCACAACTAAAATCTTGCTGCCTCAGTGTAAAAAAGTACATATTAGCATAGCAGTCCCCTAGACATTCCGACAACCCAGACAAGCAAGCACTGCCAGCTCAGGTTGCCAGGTAAAGTTGCTAATGATCTTTAAAAGGCCATAGAGAGCAATTCACAAGTGGAGGTCTACCTCTAAAAGAAGTGGGGTTCCCCTTACTCGTACACTAGCTTTCACCATTAGCAAAGCCTAACTCCTGAGCCATTTGAAGGTGGCTGTGACTCGCACCAGCTCTGTGTCTTCCAGTTGCCTGCCTGGCGAAGTACATCACGAGAACAGGATCACTAGGATTAAACCACAGCCTAGAAACAGGAGTGATAAGGTAGACAGCACGCTGCTGTCCCTCAAAACGTTCCCTTACAGCACTTCTCACCCTTCCTCTTATGGTTAGACTTTCCTCACTAGTCCCACTTTCTTCAAGAAAGAGGGAAAAAAGACTTGTTTTTAAAATGCTTATTAGCATACCTTCAGAGTTAGCAATTATAAATACACATCTTTGATGCACCACAGGGAAATTCACACTGTTGTTATAAATCCTCCAGTTCAGTTACAGAACTTCCCATGGAAAAGTTTACTGCACCATCACTGTGACTTTCCTCAGCTTAATCATTATTTTGGAAGCAGTTAAATCTGGAAACAGCTATTCCTAACTGGAAGATGGCCAAGAAGGGCACCAGCACTGCAGTTACATAAAACTCTAGTGGTGCAACCATATGAGCAAGTCTTCAATAACACTATCTCTAGTGATGAACAGGTCACAGGACAGGTCAGAGCGAAGGTTAAATTATCATAACTATCTTCAAGTTTTTCAAACAAAAATCACATCTTCCTCACTAATGCATTAAAATCTGCCAGAAGCACAAAAAGCAATTGGTTCTGGGAACCTATTCAAAAACCAGGCAGTGACTTAATGCCTACTACAGATTTGAGATTCTGCCACACCAAGACTCAATTTAATGTTTTTGTAAGTGGTTTCCAGATCCCAACTGCTGAATCCAAGGCAGTTTGAACTGCAACAAGGGTTCAACACTACTCTGGACTTGGAAAACAAACGTAACAGAGTGAAATAAGAATATTCCATTTTATAGCATAGTCAGCTTTCTCTAGTAATTATCACATTTAATTAATGTCTCCGTTAACACCACTTCAATTCTGTGAAATTAAGTTGGAATTCTGAGTTAGCTAAGGATCAGACTGCTCTAATAAAGCAAATGATCTCCCTCCCTTATCCACTGCTGTCTTTCAAGAACAAGCAGAAACTCTTTCCTTACTAGCACCTACAGCATCCATTTGTAACCAGCTAACATAAATTAGAGTCAAATACATCACTGTACATTTCACACTATCCTCTGGCATCCAAGTGTCAGACTAATTATAACTCTTTTTTACTCATAACGTTATACAGTATCATAAACATCCAGATCAGTAAACGGGGGGGGGGGGGGGGGGGGGGGATATCTTTAAACAAATGTACACTGTGAAATTAGACAGTAAACAAGTTCACACAACCTCCACTCACACACAAGACTCTACCGAGGCACAAACAGTAAAATTACAGTAGTTGCAGCACTACAGTACTGCACTATACAATAGTTAACTTTATACAGCCCAACATAGATAAGAGCATTTCTGATTCCTTTTCAGTCAGATAAATACCTCGTTAATATCCTAACTTTCCTTTTGTCCGTAATATAAAGTGTCAGATAATATAAAGGGAAGTTTAGAAATGCTCACCAGCTGGGCAGGAAACATAAAAAATTCTCCCTAGCAATAATGAGTGTTGTAACTGGAACTCAAAGGCAGTCTACCCCTTCGCTCCCTCCAGAGGGAACAGGGATTCAAGAAGGGCTGTAGGACTGCCTTCGGTGCCCAGAAACCAGGGGTATGGAAAGAAACAATGAGAGAAGCAGCAAAGCAAGGAAGTTCATTCCACTTGTTTCAACACCATACATACTGTTCTATGCCTCCATGTTCCAACTCTTAGCTAATATGCAATCAAATTCATTAAGCTAGAGACAGTATTAGAACCTCATCTTCCTCAACAGAACAAATACTGCTCAACTGACAGACACTAATTATTTCTTAACAGAGAAAATTTATCAGCGATTTAGTTTATGGTAGTGGTATTTTATGGGGATAGCTAATTAAGACTTGTTTTAAAAGCGAAAATTATGGAAATCTAACTAGGATAAGCCTAAACTAAAATGTCTGAAGTGTATTTCAACTGACATCTGTAACTTCAGTGCAAATCTTTGTGCAGAATATAAAGTTCTGCATATGGGAAGGAAAGAAAGGACACAATACAGGACATGATACCCAACGTCTCAGCAGTAACTGAACATCCTATCATGGTCATTTTTATTTGCCACACGTAAAAGTAATATGACAAAACATAATTTTTCTTCACTGCATTTTCATGTGGCCTGCTGTACTGAAATAAAATACGGCTGTCTTCCACAGGCAACTGAAAGCATAAAAACTTGCAATTTTTCTAGTAGAGCAACACCTCAGAGAATACACCAACTGCGCAGTAACATTTTCCAGAAATTCATAACATACCAAGTTGAACACACAGTGCTCTGCCAAAAGAAAGAATATCTAGCCTGATCACTGTACTGCCCAACTACCCAATTACATACTCATTATGCCCCCCAAAAATATGTTTTATACCAGTCACCAGCAGCAAAAATGTTTGCAAAGCCCCATTTCCTCCCCTGTCCTCCTCTCCTACCATACTGCCTATCTGGAACAGCAACATCTGTGTTCTGTAATGTTTGATTCATGGGATAATCTTCTCAATGTAAAGAAAAGTTTTCATTTTTTTCTCCAAGTTACCATTCATGCAAAATTTCACAGAAATTAGTCCAAAATATTAGTATAAGCACAACAAGAGTCCTATATACATGGAGTGGGACAAAAGACCAATAACAGATAAAAAATTATACTGTAAGCATACAGTTTTCTTCATAACAGAACTTTTCTTCAAAATTGGTAGTAAGAAGATAACACCAGAAGAAGGAAAAGCTAGGAACAGTAAACCAATGAAAGTCAAGGTCTCATATTGTTTTACTAACGAAATACTCAAAGCAAGACATTACCGATTCTTGAAATGAAGATTAGCTTCACATTTTATCTTACACATTCCATAACATAACAGTAGTTTGCTATTTTGTTGTCTTCTGCTTACATTTTTATTTTTAATTAGATCTTTTCAATTTATTTTAGAAACTGAAGTTTAATCTTAGGGCAAACTGTACAAACTGCTCTGCAAAGAAAACCAGTTATCTGCTCATCAAAAAGGAAAGCAAAAGGCAGTAATAAAACAGCTCAAATTAAATTCAAACTCCTGAGTTCTAACAACTCAGTGATTTACTACTCCAGCAGCTAACAGACAGACTGTTTTCCTAGGGTTGTACTTCAGTCTAAATAGATGTTAACAGCTTGGGTTGTCCTTACTGGTAGAACAGATATAAACTTATTTTTGCCCAAGTATCCCTTTCTAGTTTGCTCCTTTCCTTGTTACAGCTACAGCAAAATAGGTAAGAAATTTTGGGGTTATTGTCTTCCTCCCCTCCGCCAACCTCCCAGCAGCAGCGACAAATCACTTTTCAACTTATGCATAACTCAGCAAACAATCAGGTTCACTGAACAAGGTCCACTGAATCCAATGAATTTCTGGAAGATTCAATACTCTAATGTCCCAAGTCACATCCTTCAAAAAAGCCTAAGGGATGCAACATGCATTGCCACCACACTCTAGACAAATCCCTACCCACTTTCTTCTTCAAAAAAACCCCAGTATATCAGCAGTTTCCTTAATACCTCAACTATTAAAACAAAAATAAGCAGATGACTGCACAAAATTTTACCATCACCTGTAAAAACTTGTGTTCTTTATTTCTGAAGAGCAGTAAGCAGCATAATTTGAATGAATTTGCCTCTTTCTCCTAAATAAAGGCAAGTCCCAACCAGCTCCTAAACATTTCTAGTAAGGCCCAAAAGTTACTAAGGTTACTTTTAAAAAAATGGAAAACTACAAGTTGAATTTATGTGAAATTAAGAACTCTAAGTGGACAACAAATTCTTCAGATTTACATTTGCTATTTCCTCACTTTGGGTTCAGGTCCCCTAATAAAATTAAAGCAAAGCTAGCAACATCCTCAACACTGTTTAACATCTCTAAGGCACCTACTTTATTCGAGAGCAATCAACTGCACAGTCATAGTCACTTCATAGCTTAACTACGTTTTCATTCTTGACTGTAGCTCAGAGAAAAATTTACATCTCTAATACAGTGTAAGAGTACACAAGAGAGGTTCTTCTGTCCTCAAAGAAGAGCTTCATACAGAAAGGGGCTCTCTAATCATTATGACACACAAAATGAGAAGTATTAAACTGACAGCCAGAATCCTTACCAGGAACTAGTAAGGACATTTACTCCAGCATGCATTAACACAGCACATGGGCAACAGACTGAATTTCCTCCTTCAAACCCTCCCCAGCACCATGGAACCCAAATGAACAGCCAGCCCTCCCATGAACATGCTGTAAATGCAGTACTAAGAGATTCAAGTTTGGTAATGGAAGTCTCACAGCACCGCAGTGATGCATTATTCTACCTCAGGCAACAATACTTCACAATCCTCATCACCCCTGAGTAAACAGAAGACTGACTGCCACTGGTTCATGCCTCAGATTGGTCTGATCTCTTATTAAAAAATAACAACTCCAGTACATAAATACAGCAAGAATGGTATGAACAGCATTTCAGGTTATGTCAAATAAAGTATATTAAGGTTTTAAACTGGATCTTAAGTAGAAACTAACTTTGTATCTAAGCACCTGATAATAAGCAGTTACCACAAAGACAAACTGTTCACTTTAATAGAAAAGTGTGTGTAGAAGTATATTCAGCACACATCACAAAAAATAAAAATTTCACTTCTGTCTGATCCCCTGAATATCTATTTCTGCAATCACTGATGCACATTAAATGTCAGTAGATAATTCCCATTTTACAAACTTTTAGAAAGTTTTTCTTTTCCTTGAGTTTTGAGAGGAAAAAGTAGTTAACAACACATTTCTGAAAAATATTTTAGTAATCTGGGGTATTGTTACATTATTATCAATAGGCACATGCTCAAATGCTTTCTGAAAATTAGGCTTAAGGATTACTAAAGCTGCATAAAGAAATCCCTTAACATTTGGGGTGTGGGGTGTGGTGGGCATGTGTGCGCCTCAGTCACAGTTTTTACATTTTATCCAAGGAGCTTCCCAAAGAACATAAAATAAATAGACTGGAGGAAACAGTGGTGTTTAACAATATACACCTCAGTGATGCAAGATGGAAATCGCTCAAAGTGCAGACACTTTCTAAAAACTGGGTATTCCGATATTTTAAGACTGCAAATAGCACAGTAATACTATGAAAGACTTGATACACCATAAACTGGTCATCACTGACAGAAGTTTGTATGGCCAGGGGTCGTACAAAATAATTTCTGCTTATGAAGAAGGAAAAAAAAGGCAAGGGCCAGAACACAGCTCTGAGACGTTTTCCTATGTATCACCAGCACCAAATTAGTACTCCCTCTCAGAAGATGCAATCAATTGAGCATGGTATGACAACTTAAATTCTCTGGCAAAATCCTCTAAGCAAAAGTAAGATTAAGCAAGAATGAGGCCATGTTGTTTGGCAACTTTCAATTTTCTTTTAAATGTTTGGGGGACAGTTTACTGGGGACAAAAAAATTTAAGCAGAAGATTCTACAAATGCAATATTACTTACAAACTAACTTGCATGAAAGTTTCCATTACTCAGTTTAAAATAAGGATGATGAAGTTGCAACTTTTTCTGAACGTAAGTATTGTTATGCAGTGACAACTGCTTGCAAACTTAACCCCATCTTAATTTCCTTAATCTCAATTAAGCATGCACCATTTAGAGTCAGCAACTCTACAAATTTGTAGAGTAGAAAGATTAGAAAAATGTAGAAAGATTAAAAAAGGAGTCTCTATTCCAAAACACTACTGCAATCCTGTAAAATGTTAGTCACAGATGTAACTATCACATTTAATATCCTTAATAAAAAAGCTGTGACAGAATCAATGCCTAGCCATGTTAAAAAAAAGAACAAAAAAAGATATTGTGTATCTCCCTTCTTAAATGTGTCTTTAGAATACTAACTGTAAACCAGATATCTCAAATTCATATCTCAAGATACATCAAATTTGACTACCCTCCAAAGGCATGCAGAATTTTGTCTCATTCAGTTCTATTCTAATTTTGCAGACTAACACAAGAAAGCCTTCTTTGTCCTTCAGTTACTTAATAACCTTATCTGACAAGAACCAAACTCCACTTCAATACAAGATCACTGCTTAAGTGCTATTAATATTTGCCAGTTGAAGAGAACTTTGCTTCTAATTCTAGGGACATATTAATGACATTTTTAGTAACTCATTACAAATGAGCAAGCTAACTTGAAAATACTGAATTGAAAATATTTTTAAATTCAGCAATTGCTCAATAAAATGTTACGTGATAATTTGTGAAATGATTAGGCTTGGACAAACTACTCTCTCAGTTCAGGACGTGCCATGCCACATGTGTATTTATTACAGTATAGATATGCAACAAGTATAAGGATTTTAATTTTATGCTTATTTAATTTTCAACTGGGAACTGTTTTTGAGAAGAGGAGATGTTAATAACATGCTGAAAAAACTAAGTCAAATCCATTTCTGCTGCACAGAAGTTCTTCATTAAAAAGAATGAATGCTGGCCCAGGGCTCAGGGTGGGAGGGGAGGTGGAAAGCAAGGATCAACCTAAGAATTAATATATATGGTGTTGTGGTTTTAATATGACAGATTTACAGCCTTAATTTCAGGCTGGATGTTTAGCTCTGCTTAAAAAAGGTACTGTGCAATAGGGTTTTCAAGTATCTGAAGCACAGTAGGTGACAAGACAATTCTTCCCGCTTCGCATTAAATAATTCTTAAATATATGCTTAAAATTCAACTGGTCTTGCCTTGAATTTCCTTACTAGAGGAAAATATGCCTCTCACAAAAGCTAAAGTTATGTTTACAAACAGAAAATCTATTTTGTGATTATCTGGTTGCCCAAGTGTCTGTCTTACTTTATTTCCCTAGTAAACATTCCCCAAAAGGCAATACAAAATACTATTAGCAATCATTAGGCAGTGTTTTGCCAGTAAAAGAGGTACACTTTACACTACTTGAAGAGGATCATATTATTTCTCATATTAAATGAAGTAGAAACAGTATTCTTTCAAAAGCAATGAGTGGTTTTGAAATTAAGCCCATGCTAACCTGTCAGCAGCAGGTGTCTGAACAAACTACTTGACTAGAAGAGGTCTGAACTCCCAATGATGTTACTCAAGGGGGACACCTGATGTGAACACACCATCATACAGAAAAACGTAATTATGTGAAATAAACACAGCAGGAAAAAAAAGGTAAAGCACATCACCTGATTTGTACAGAAAGTTTATGCGTAGATGTGCATTATTTGTAATTATACACCTTAACAAAAAAAGTATTCTTTGTTTTTTTCCACATTTGGGAGTGAATAGGTATGTTTGAATTGCAATAAATCAGACTAGCAGGACAGATCATAACTTCCTGTCCCTGTTTTTGTTACTGATAAGTATTAATAACTTTGTTACTAACAAACTCAGTAACACATCTACCCTAGGAAAGCACTGAGGAGGTCTGTTGCTTTGGAGCATATAAAACAGCGTAATATTTAAGAAATCTAGGAAACCAAGGGAAAGGAACTAATCTGTACAACTGGGATGGAGCTGTAAATATTGCTTCTAAAAAATATTTTCAGAAAGCCTGACATGCCTAAATACAGCAGATTTCTATGATATGGTGAAATACAGAACGGTTCTCTTCCAAAAAAATAAGTTTTTTAAAAAATAATTTTGCTAGGGATACCAAAATTCCTACAGCAACAGATGTAACAGGTTTGAAAAACAGACAAGAGGGGTTTTTTAAAAAAGTTTAATTATGCTGAGGTCTTTTCTGTAAGTATCAATACCGGTAATTTAACACAGTAACTTAGTTTGAATCTAGAAAAGTCTAATAGCAGCATGTCCATTACTATGGATATTTTTTCAAATCACGTTTTCTTTTAACAAAGAGGCTGATCTTCAGATTCCTGGAATAAGCAGATTAAAGAGCACTACTGTCAAAACCAAAATCACTGAAATCTTCTCAAATCTTTAGGTACAGTTACAGAATAAATCTGAAGCTCTCATTTCGCTAGAACAAGCCAGAAATTATTCAAGTTTTTACTTAAAAAAAAGTGTATTTTAACACACACTTTTAATTAGCTGATTGTATTTCGTTTCTGCATAGATTAATGTGCATGTTCACAGTTCATCTTTCCACAAGCTTTTCTCTGGTAGGCAGCTTCTCAGACAAAACTGTAAGGAGTTACTAATGACAGTGCCAGCTCTGAAGTACACTCTTCAAGGGAAAATAGCAAGTAGCAGTAAACTCAAGATTTGTAGTATCTGGGGTTAAAAACCACAAAGATAACACAGTCAAATACATTTTCTTCCTCTTAATTTATCAAAGTGATTCAACATCATTCCCCTTTCAGACCCACTAGGTGGGGATTTCTGTTCTTTTAGCCCAGCCCTATACAGACCTAAAAGGAGCTGTGCCTCCAAGCTCTATTCTTCCCCACATAAACAGGGCAGCATTTGGGGCTTTAATCAGCTGCCCACGAGAAGGCACAGATGAGCCATTTTCATGTTTGAGTAGCTACCTTAACTCTCTAAAAGTAAGAAAAAGGTAAGAAGGAATTTGATGTTTTCAAATGAACAGGACCCACCAAAAAAAAATGCCACAAAACAAACAAAACACCTCAAACCACAAAAAACAACCCCCCCCACTGATTTTATAGTTGGAATTTCCTGAGCCACAAAATCATATGCCTTCAACCACTGCCTCCTAAACCAGAGAAGGTATTAGCCGTGTGTGTTTGACCAGTTCATATTTTCTAACCAAATATATAAACACAAAAAATGACACAATGTTTTCATAACTTACAGCTTTTCCTGCATTTTTAGAAACAAGTATTTAAAAAATAGGAAAATGTGATTTTACAAATTTCTTTAAAATTCCTTTATATTTTCTCCCCAGTAAGAAGCTGTACTAGTTCAACCGTTATCATTATTGTTCTTATTCAAAATGTTAGTAAAATTACTGCAAGAAAGATCTGTGACTGATTTCCATTCAATATTGGCTTACTTAAGATTTAAATAAAACTAGTCTAATCTTTATATAAGCAGAAGTAACCTAGTTTATCCTGCTTCTCATCTCATCCTGTAGCCATCTTAGTCTCTAAGACTGTTTCTCACCTCCACAGACAAAGCCAAAGCTAAGGACGGGAATCAGAAAAATGGATAGCAAGGAACCAGATGTCACTGTGAAGTGCTCAACCTATGTCCAATTAGTCTCCCTGCTTCCTTTACGGTCACAATGAATTACAAGAAAAATACCCAGACAGGTCAGCACACTTTATATGGAGGCAAGAAAAAAAAACACCTCATTACATTTTCATACAGTTAATTCATTGTGTAGCTTGACTTTATTATCTTATATATCTGCAAGCTGTCCTGGCACAGACTATTGGCTATTTAAAGGAAAGCTTTATTTAATAAATGTTACAAGTTCTTTCTGCCTATAGCACAGCTCTTCAAGAAGTTCTGCAAGACACATTAGTGATTTCTCTTAAGTGAAAACTTAATCAGAATCAAAACTTAATCAGAATTAAAAGTATCAGAATTCAGAAGAAAATAGATTCTAAATGTTTTAATTCTCTGTACACAAACTAAAACCTCAACTGTAGTGAATAAGATGACAAGACGTGGAAACTGAAACAATAGAATTTGATAAACTTAAACCAGCTTCTAAATGTAACCCCGTACTTTTGGGGGAGGGGGAAGAGAATTTTAGCTTCATTATTATCTATTTTCACATTACCCTGCATAAACATGATCTACACACAGCGAGTTTAAGGACTATAGCATTTCTCCATCCAAAACAGCAATCTTTATCCACAGAAGCTATCAATTACTCTCCAGCTGTCACATTCACAGATTTAACTGAAATCAAACGTATGCTGCAAGGTGGTGAGGGGGGAAGGGAAAGGCCTTCACTCTAAAAAGCATGTGAGACAAGCATGTCAACTTTTCTGTAACAAGTTCTTCTGGCAAAGAAAACATTTAAGGAGAAATTTACATTCTGTCATAGGCACATTCTGCAAATCTAAAACAGCAAAGCAATTTCAAGATACTCACGATACTGTCCAACTAGATGAAGCTGTGTAGTTACAGCCAACAAATTAAATCCAATCTGGTAAACATACACATCAGTGAAAAACATCAAAAGCCTGCATGAAAGTGGAAGCATGTAATCATCTTTGAAGAAATACACTCTACATACTGTCTGGTATAAATTGTACTGAACTGCAGATGAATTTTTAACAATTTAGATGGCAAGAAATTTCAGAGATCAGATCATCTAGATTATACTCAATCCTAAAAAGCAATTTTAGGATAGCTGCTCCTAAAAAAAAGTATGCACTGATAAAGCACACAAAACTTAAAATTGTACCAGTGCAGCCAGCACCTGCAAATACTGAATTCTGCTGCCAACAGATCCCCATCATAGTTCCACCTTACCCCACAACAGCACTCAAAACAACATATTCTCAATGACCAGAAATCCTACAATGCAATATGAAACACATTTGCAGGTTCTTAATCCTCACATACCATAAGCCAAGATCAACCACTTGGGGCAGGAAAGCTATCAGAGGAATGCTACTTACAAAGTTAATTAACAATTTTTAATTCCTTTCAATTTGAAGTCCACTAATCTACAACATTTAAACTAGAAATATTCACATTACTGTTTTATCTATCAGTGGGTCTTTGATCAACTAGTTCAACTTTCTGCATGAAACAATTCTTAGAAAGCTTTCTTTAAGTCATCCAGTTTCAAAACTTTTACCCCTGCAAAAATCATCACAGTAAGTCACTCCAATAGTAACAACACAAAAGTTTATATTTTTTAAATATTTACATTACGCTAACTGCATCTTGCCCCTTTTTTTGCTACATTCAAGAACTTGCCAGTATACCATTTATTTTCCCTGTAATTATTAATGAACATAAACCCTTACTGTTTTGTTAGTAACTACACCAACAGCTCTTCAGGTCTCTCCTTCTAATGCACAAGTTTCAATTGCAGTCATTTTCTTGCCCTTCTTGGAAAATCTGCAGTTTTGCATACTTTCTGAACTATGAGAATCAAAACAGAGACCATGCTCCAGTAGCTGTCACATTAGCACTAAGAGACAATCTCTCTAGTCCTACTTGATATTCCTCTGATCATATATCCTTTTTGGCTAACACTGCAGTCAATATTCATGCTCTTAATTGTGATGAGTTTCACATCTGTCTTAAGAATCATTGCTCTGTACAGTATCTACTTTCTGTGAAGCCTCACATTCTTTCCTGTAACTTTTTACAAAGTGGACCACTTCTACATCTTCCTCTAGATTAATCAGCATTTTCACTTTTGCATAGCTTAGCTAGCTCTAGAGCAGCAAACAGTTTTTATTATTTGCCATTCAGTCTCAAGTTACTGACAGTATATGAATGATCCTACAATTTCTTCCTTGTAGACAAAAAATGTTATTACTTAGGTCCAAGAGCAAATTTATGCACATTTAGGGGGGAAAAAAAACCTTCACTTCACTTGATGATCATAAATTTTGTATTTTTGGGCTCTATCAGTTACCAGAATTTGATCTATAAAGCATACAATGTAAACAACGTTTTCTTAGCTAAAGATCTCAAAATACTTTATTCAGTGGCTAAGAATCATCTGTTTCACAGCTACCCAAGCTAGCAGGTCAGAGAAGTTAGTTGTCAAGTATCAGAAAATCTGTAACAAAAGTCTAGACAGAAAAAAAGACCCCCTGAAGATTCCCGCAGCCCTCAGACACTAGGAATTTAGCTCTTGAAAATAATTCTTCCTATTTCTGACTGCCTCACCTTTGTCATAAGGCACTTTAATACCTCATTATATCTCTTTTTTTGAGCAGTGACAAAAGTAAGGTATTAACATTTTTATCTTACCTCTGCTGTAGAAACAAAATAAGTTATGTTTTAAAATTGGGGCAGAAAAAAATCACGGCATTAAACTTTGACCTAGTGTTCCCTTTGCAACTTTTCCCATTACAGTAGTCACAGTAAGGAACAGAATGCTTATCCCAAAGTACTATGGGGCCTAATCAAAGCTCTTCAAGCCTCTTGTTTTCCATTCATTTAAAACACAGTATAACAATCACTGCCTGTGGAAACATAAGTCAAGGCCCCAAAAAGCTTACCACACATCTTTCAACCTGCTGATAGACTGAATAGTGAGGTCTCTTGTCAGCCATCTACTCAAAAATTTATCCCCCTTTCCAGTAACTTGGATGACAGACATTCCAACTGGACATTATTCTTCAATATTGCTCCAGGAGTCTTACTTCCAGTCAGTAGGCAAGTGTAATTTGTGCCTTAAAACACGCACCTTGCTTCACAAGCTTGAAAGTAGGGAAAAAAATTAAACACTGCCCAAGAGGAAAAGGAGGGATGCAAAAATATATGCAGGAGAACTCCAGGCTATTTCACTGTTTGTGGTTTGAGGTTTTTTGGCTGTTGAATGTCTGAGAAAAAACTTCCCATAGCAGAAAAATAGATGAATATCAGATTCAAGAGATGTCTTTGAATTATTTAGGAAGAGTTTAAAATTTACAGGATCAGCAGTTTATTTTCGAAGCTTCAGAAATTGATGCAACTTTGTTCCCTACATATTTATTACCATAGATTTTCCACTTACTGCAAAATGAATGAATTTCAAAATGCTGTCTCACAAAGCAACACTTCCAACAAAAATTTCAATAAATAAAGTTTTAACCTATGGTATAATTCTAAGATTACCTTCTATGCGTACAACTGCAGGCAGAAATCCCTGATTTCAGAGAAGGGATAAAATACTCCGCAAAATTTGGTAAAACACAATTGCTCTGGTTAGTATTTCTTTAATAGGCAAAAGTACTGAAGGGATACAGGTTCACGTCAAAATCTAGACCTGAATTCCCTGTACAATCAGGCTAGTGCTTCCAAATGGAAAGCCACACTGCTTTGGTAAAAAAGCAAACCTGCACAAAATGTTTAAAACAAGCAAAAGCAGCCCAGAACTAAACAGCGTTCTTTTACTACTAGCAAAGTATTATTGGGATAGAGGAACCTAGTGAAATTATATGCTTCTTCTAGGGTAGTTTTATTGTTAAAAGGTAGGAAGTCTGTTAAAGGTCTTCAAGAAAGGAAACAATCTTCTAACACTGAAGTTACAGCAGGGAACTGCAGTCAAGTACAACAAAGTTTTGTGATCCCTTCATAATTCAATAGAAAACATTAACAGGATAAAAATCTTACTCAATATTAAGAAATGTTTCTCTCTTTTCAAGCTCTACATTTAAGTCCAGAAAGGATTCATTTTTACACTACAACAAACTACTGACAAAGCATAAGCCTAGAAGCATCAGTGTCGAGAACTGCCTTTCATTGCTGGTACAGTATTTTTCCTTGCTGAAGAACTATACAAGGAACAGTTTCTCTGTACATTGACAGGTTTTTCCCTGGAAGCGCCTAAGAAATTGTATAAAAGCCTGACTTCATAAACAGATGTAGTTAACACTGCAAGTTGGGCGCCATTAACAAAGTTATTACAGCATCACCTCCTCCCTCAGCCAAAACAGAGGCAGAGCTTTCTCTTCCAAGTTCTTCAGTTTTAATGACACTTGGCTTACTCAATAGCCTCTGTAACTCTTTATATAGAATAGGCAGAAACAGCAGCAAAAACAAATGTAAGCTCTCAATAAACAGTATTTCTCTCCTTAGAAAGCAGCCATGTCCCAAATAATGGTTAAGGAACTAACTTTAATTGGGGACATTAGAGAATACAGAGTAGCCCCAGTGAAAAAAAAAACATACATAATTTACAAATCGCTATCCTTACTATGGCCTAGCAGCAGGCTCATCAGAAACTTAAGTTTCCATTGCTTCTTTTCACCTTCACAAAAACAACCCAAAAGTACAAGTGTAATAAGCTGTATATTACATTTCTGCAAAGTCAGAGGCTAGAACCATATATTAAGAAAGCATGATGCTAAGTAAAAATCATTCCCTTATGATTGATTAGCTATGTACTAAAGATTAGTAAATTTAACAAATCTTGTATATAGCCAGTATTTTCCCTTTTCCAAAACATAAAATAAGCTTACCTACAAAAGCTTACCAGGTCTAGCTACTAGACTGACTTGAACATACCACACTTAAAATCACAAAGTTTATGAGTTCTTAAAACACTTGAAGATCCATTATTTCCTTAAACAGATCAATCATAAAGGGAAACCTTCAGAGGACCTATTTACAGATCTGTATTTTATATACTAGCAAATAGAAGAAAGCAAGAATAGTAAGTGAAATGGGAGCTTCCTAATGTCAGAGTCCCAAAGCAATGGACTTTGGGAAGCGTGTGCTGCAATAGGTTATGAATGAACGGCATTGCTTATTGCCGTTTGCTGCAGCTTCCATTTCAGGTAAAGTCTCCCATTACTACATCTTTGCTCTCACAACCTACACCAGCTACCTGAACTTCATTAAAAGAATGAAAAGAAACACAAAAGGAGACTACCCACCTAAACGCATAAAGACTTAGCATTTAATACCATCATATTAATGACAATTCTTTCCTAATATCAATAAATTAGTAAAATCGGGGGTGTTGGGTGTGTGTGTGTGTGTGTGTGTGTTATCTTCCACCCTGTGCTTTTTAAAAGCAAGCTTTGCAGCTCCTTTTCAAAAGCAATTTGGAACATTAATATTCTAAACCTTAAAATTCAAAAAGTACACAGGTAGGTTATATCCATTTATCCTTTACTGCAATTCCATGATCACATACTTTCCAACTCTTCCCTATTAGATCCTCACAGCAGAGTAACCAAATAAAAAAACATGAAAATAATGGTCATACAACTGATCCAGAAAAAAATTCACTTCAGAAACACTGCCAAATGTAAAGTCACTTTCTATCTAAAACTTTTAAACTTTTGGAGCAAACAAATTAATTCCCCAATCCCAACTGAAGATACCAATAATAGTGAAACTTGAAAGGCAGCTTCTATCAAAATCAGGAAACCACAGAAATCTAATTTTTCCATCTTTTTTTTTCCTAATCCAGAGAAAAGCTTCTAAGATGTGAACAGTCCTGGAAGCAACCGTATTTATCTTAAAAACAAAACAAAAAAAACCCACCAAAAAAACCCACCACCAAAACCTACCTCCTTTAGAGCAATCCAAATGGGCAACATCCATGGAACAGGGGAGTGAATCCCCTTTTACACTTGGACGTTGGGGGCAGTGTTCAACCTACTCCCATTTGTGATCACAGATTTCTCTCATCCCAGCTTTGACCATACAGTTACAATGAAGAAACAGTTTTCATAGTAATTAATAATTGCTTTAACATTAACAGCAGTTAGTACTAACTAAACAGAACCTATTCCAGCTTCTTCAACCCTTCGCTATCTTCATTACTCTCTGACTTCCTTCTTACCATCTACCCTGCAATTTCCTCTTTCCAATGCACATTGCCCAGGCAGCTTCCACTCTCTTGTACCTGCCCTAACGCCCTATTTATTTCTGACTGCTGGTCAATGATCACGCTAATTTAACCAGCAGTTAGCCTCTTGTCCTGTACTGTGAGGGTTATTAAGACAGGAAAGAAATGCTAGCTCTCTGTTTCCACCTATTAGCTGTCCCTTTACTATAACAACTCTTAACTCTGTCAGGAACCACTGGAAAGAAAGCAAACCAACACTCCATGACAAGCTCCCACCACTACTTCAATAAAACTAGGAACTCACGATTTAAAATATTCCATTCAGTCTCTAATAGTAGCAGGATTTTGAATCTTAGAAATGTATTAGTCAATAACAGTGGTCATTGACAGTATTAATTGCCAATTAAAAAAAAATGTGCAAAAGAAACATTCACAAAAGTTCAGCTATATTTTGGAATGTAAATAGCGCAAGTTCTAGTCGAAATTCATGAAAATAGCCTACATAGCACACAACCCAGAAAAAGATTTAATGCTATGTACAGTAATGCTTTCCCATGTTATTTTAAACAATTCAGTAAGATCATGGCATGAAGCAAACATATTTTCAGTCTCTTAAACATAAACGTAGCATAACACTCAGTAAGAAACAACTGAGTACAGATGGCCTAACTGAACTATTTTTGCACAAAGTTCTACTATGTATTTTAGTAGGTCCTTCTGCTCCATACATTCAAGTAGAAACATCCTTTTCCTTTTTACCTAGGGTTGAATTTTGCAATTTTTAATCCCAAATACATATACCTCCCTTATGACATTCCCAAAGCTACTCTACCAATCTGACCTCTTTGTTTTCTTTCCTATACACCAGTATCACCTCATTTATACACTTAAAAAGGCCTACAAGGACGATCTATGCTCCCAGTTTGTCCATTCTCAAGCACAAGAACCCTCAAATCTTTGTACTTCCCTTTTTTCTTTAGTGGAAACACTTTTCCACATCCACAAGGTCCTTCATAGTTCTAGTCCCCGTAAACAATGCTACCTTTAAGTCCTGATTTGTTACTGTTAAGGAACTTCACACTTGAGGTAGTCTCATAAGACCCCCTAATCTCTTCAAACTCCACGCCTGCTTATAGCACCTGACTTATAAATAAGAGATGCGCTGAGGGGGGTAGCTGTTCATTATGTTTTCAACACTCGCATACATGCACAAGGACCTGAAAGCAAGAACAAACTTACTGCAGTTTTTATATATGCTGGATATATAAGTACTCTTTGGAAAACAGGGACATGACAAAAACTTGCAAGTACTCTACCTTGTTTAGTCCAAGGTAAACTTGGAAATCCCTCTCCAGAGAAACGATCGCCTCTGTATGCAGTCTCTTTCCACAGAACCCATTCAGTAAGCAACTTTGAAAAAAGCTTTGTTTGCACTGTATCAGTATGGAGGGCTTACCCATAACACACATTTTAAAACCTTAATTGAATTTCTTACCATGGATTACAGCCCTATACACACAAAAGATTCTGCCACAAGTATTACAAAAATAAGCTGTAACAACAAATACCTTTATACAGGTACCAAAGGTATTCACAGGGGAAGATTCGACCATTTTTGAGTTATTTTCAATCACACTAATTATAGCTCTTACATTTCATATATGTACACTTAAATCTTTTTAGCCAGTTGTCTTTACCACAAAAGCGAACCAGTCATGATTAAATGAGTTCTAAGTACCAGCATGCTGTATCAGTGAATCTTCCTGTTACACTTCCTAACAAAAATCATTAAGACATATATAGGAGTTACTTTTTAAACACTGTCTTGAAAGGGAGAGATTAGGTTAATTTGGCTTTACATTCAGTAGCCATTCTCCACATTTTTGTTCTGTTTAGTTTCCTAGGGGATGACAGAAAAAGATTGTTTGGGATTTTAATGTAGTTTGGGGAAATAAATACTGGAGATTTTTCAATGAGGTTTGTTTCAAGTTCAGCCAGATCATAGGAAGGCAATAACACCTTTGTAGTAATTCCAAATCAAGCACCACTGATTTTAAAATAATGAAATGCACAGCAATTACAATAAAAAAAAAAAACAACAAACCACCACCACCCCCCTAACCTTTTTTCCCTCCTCAGGAGAAAGTAAAAAGAAAAGAAAACAAACCAGAAAATGACAGTAGCATGAAAGCCAACTGATACTCTTTAGTCATATTAGGACTTCAACGAAAAGTTTTAGCTTTTTTTTTTTTTTTTTAAATGTGGGGTGTTTTATTTTTCCAACTTTATGTCTGTAATTGCAAAACTAAGGGAATACTGTATCACTAACAGTACCTCAGTGTAATTCAACAGAGAACATAGTAAATCGTTAATTATGTCTTCTGCATATTAGCAATATGCAAATATTCATAATACCACAGCATTTCACTCAACACCTACCTTCAATTCGCACTGACAGAAAGATTCAGTAAATCAAAGACAAAGTTAATATCCTTCTGCTACACATGCTCAGCTTTGGTTTACTACATACAATACACAAGATTTAATGTAACTTTGGTTGTTTTGAATACATTTAAAAAAGCTGAAACTGGGGCCAAACGAATCTTATTAACACCACAAAAAAAATAAATCACTTATTTCCATTGAACAGTACAAGTGTTCATCTTTTAAAATTACTAACTTCTCTTGGACTGTTGAAGACTACTCCTTCTCCCAGTCTATTAACATGTGATGCGCAAAGGACTGCTTTCAGATCACAGTAAATGAAATTTCCCACTGTGTTAACAGCCTGGGGAAGGAAAGGTACAGTAGGATAATGTTCCTTCCACTTACAAAACTACAAATAATTCATTTTCTTTCATTGTTACTGTATACATCCATGCTTCAGGTCATTCTCCAACTACTAAATCCAGATGGACCAGGGAGAACTCCAGAATGTCTTTCCTACCTTAAAAACAATTCCAACACACAAATAAACAAATACGCTCCCTATATAGAGCCTCATCCTCCAGATGTTTTCATATATGCATAACTCCACTACATGTAGCTCCACTGATGCAGAAAGAATTACTGATTGTAGCAGAACAGAACAGAATTGCAAGAGTGTGTAAGATGAGTTATCTTTGGACAGGTGAACAGGAAGTAAGAGGACACCTCTGTGTCCTGAAAAGTAGCACAGAATACCAGCTTACCGGCCTTGCACATGTATTTAATTCTTAGATTACTGTACTTTCAAGTACAATCAGATAGAATGAAGATCAGTGTGCTAACAAAAGATGCACATTTTTATATTATACCTACACAATTATATGATATTATCAGTGGTCTATACAGCCTCTGTATTAATCCAAAGAAGGATAAAAAAAAACAATGGAATTTTAAGACCACTCAGGTACCATAAACACATTTGTGTTGTTTAACTAGTATTTCCTAAAAGCTACTTACAGATATTTTCTTTAACTACTGTAACAAGTAAAAATAGTGCAGCAATAAGTATGTCTGTACATCACAAACTGTTAACGTTATATAGAACAAAGCAGCACTGATTTAAAGCTCCAAGTTCTCCACTTAAATACTTCACTTTATAACTTGATACGAAGACCAAATACAGTACTTATAAAACAGAAAACACACTTCCAAATTCAGGCAGTAACTGGAATTTTTTAAACTGCAACTGTTACCACTTTTTATTAAATAGAAAACCCAAGCCTTTCCTTTTTCTAGGAAGCGGGGATAGAAAATAAGATCAGTTAAAAAATACTGGGGATATTTTATATATATTACTGTCTATAATACCCTGCAAAACACAGGAGGCTGACTTGACTGAACATTCTTCTCGAAGTTCCTGCCAAGAAAGGCTCTAGCAAGTGCTACCTTTGATTATCATTGTTCTACACAGCAGCTAAATATAAAGCAGCTTTTTTCATTTCTTATGGGGTTTAGTCTACGAAATATATAACTACACAGTATAGCACTACGATACACAAAGTTATTTAAAAAAAAAAAAGTCTCTAAACCAGCTAATATTTATTGTTAAAAAAATCCAGACTACTATCTTGTGTTATAAAATGTTGCAGTATGTCTAGATTAAAAGAAACACTAGTTTTAAAAAAAAGAAAAATAAGTGTAATTTCTGTGTTTATAAGAAAAATGACTGTACCTGTAAAAATAAGAAAATTAATAGGTGTTGCAATGCCTAAATTATTGCTTCCAATGAAACTTGCACTTTGGTTTCACTGCAGTCTTCCAAGCACGTTACAAGGCACATTTAGTGTAACACTCTCATCACCTTAGTGATAATGGCTAAATTTATAAGAAATTAGTAATTGTTTAAATAAAGGTTAATTAAAGATAACTCACCACCATCCCTCTCTCTAACTCTGTGAGTATGCACACTTTTTGCTTTACTGTGCCCTGTGTTGTCACCATATTTGTTTTCAGGGCTATCAGAGCGCCGCAACATTTTATTTGGTGGCGAAGGATCTGTGGTGTCTCGCATCTTGTCATGACGGTGATCACCGCCACCAGGGTGGCTCTTGGATGAGTACTTAAGAGCCTGTAATAGATCACAAGAGAATAGGCATTTACATTAGATGTGAAGTTACAGAACTGATGTTGAAATCTTATTTCTAAATTTTACATCTCTTTCCAAAACACCTTTTAAAGTTAATTAATTTTCATTTCCTGTTTAAAAAAATCTGCATTAGTCTTTCTGATTTTAATTACCTACATTAAAGCAACAAGTTCTGTAATTAGAACTCAAATCATTGTCTCCCACTATTACATCCAACATAACACTTGCTGTTAAGAAAATCCTAGTTCCTCTATCTTTTCACTGGTGGACTACAGCCTTTCAGCAGTAAATGGGCCACAGTACTTCTGAAATTTTGGGAGAAGCACAAGTCTCCATTTAGTATTAAGAACATAAAGTTACACTGAATCAGTCCTTCATAATGTAGTCAAGGCCACTAGGTTTCACCATTACCTTGAACTTCTGCAACGCTTGTTCAGTGCTAGCAACCTGGTAACAGTTGTAATAAAAACCTCTAGAATTCTGGGAGCCCCAAACATGTAATTTTATGATTAATTTTCAAGTATTTACCAAAAATTACATGTTCCACCTCACTTTAATCTGCTTGATTTTTGCAGTGCCAGCTTCCGAGTGGCAAGTGTTTACATTTACATGAACTGTCACTGACAGCTGCCTTGGACTGTCAGATTACTCTTCACAGTGATACAAATACACAAAAATGTAATAAAACACTTCAGTTCTGTGCCCTAAGGAGAGCAATACCACAATATATGGCATTCCCCAGATTCACACACTGAGAACCGTTTGGGGTT
Organism: Falco peregrinus; assembly: GCF_023634155.1. NCBI lineage: Eukaryota > Metazoa > Chordata > Aves > Falconiformes > Falconidae > Falco > Falco peregrinus. The sequence continues at coordinate 47,285,132 of NC_073725.1, read as the reverse complement.
TTTTTTTTTTCAGTAGACATAGCAAAGGAATAGAGGATCCACCTTACAGAAACTGAGGTTATTGTCAGCAGCTTAAGGATTTGATGGTTTCTGAACATGCCTAGCAGCTGGCAACTGCAGAAATTAAGCTTTACTGGCAACCCCTGTTATTCAGGGTATAAACCCATGCCCTGCTCAGGTTACAGTCCACAGCAGCAGTTTTGGGGAGAAGAAAGGACTTGGGGAGGGGGGTGGGGGAAGAACAAGATGCCTTTTGTTTTTAAAAGGGAGAAACTCACCTCCCCCTGGATCTCCACTCCACTGCAAGTCACCCCGGCTCGCTCTCCCGCCCCTCGTACCGTACCCTCCCCGACTCGTAGGCCCAAGCCCTAGTCGGGTCGCACTAGGCCTCTCCTCCTCGCCCCAGCTTCGTAGGCCTCACAGGAGCGCCGGAGCACCGTTCTCTCCGCGCGCGGCCGCCGCCCCCCGCCCCCCCCCCGGTTCCCCCGGGCCCGAAACGGCGCCGAGAGACGGGACCGAGGCGTCTGTTGCCCCGCGGCCTGCGGCGGCGGCCGAAGCCTCCGCTGGAGTAGCTCCCCCCCCCTTCTCCTCCCCTGCTCCTCCTCCTGGGCCTAGCGGCCGGCGCTTGAGGTACCTGGTAGGGCTGCGAGTCCCCCCTGCGGTCGTGACAGCTAAAGAGAAAGCGAGAGAAAGAGAGACGTTAGCGAACAACCGTTACCGGCCGCCGGGGAAGGGGGCCCAAACATGGCGGAGGGGAGGGGGAGACCCCCGCGGGGCCAGGGGCCAGAAGAGGAGGAAGGGATTTACCCATCACTGAGTCTCTGCTGTTTCCTCGCATACATTACCATCAATGCCCGGCCTGTGTGTGTGAGTGTGAGGGGACCAGGAGGGGACGGCCGCGGCCGGGCCACAGGCGCCGAGGGGGGAGGAGGGGGAGGCAGCGCTCCGCCTCGCCGCCGACCGGGGGCAGGGAGGGGGGAAGGGAGGGAGGGGGCGGCTCAGGCAGGTCGGCTGGGAGCAGCGCTCACGGGCCCATCTCCTCCGCGCACAGCGAGAGGGGAGACGCCAGGAACTCGGCCCCACGCGCGCTGAGACACTCCGGGAGCACGGACTCCGCCGCCGTCGCCGCCACCGCCGCTGCTGCTGCTGCCGCGGCCGCCTCCTCCCCCCGCTGCGCCCGCCGCCGCCGCCGCTCCTCCAACTACATCCGGGAAACTCGGGCGACGCCGCGCTCGGTTAACGTCGGCTCTTTTCGGCTCTTTCCGACATGCTCCGTCCCCTCTGTCCCCTTTGCTCTCGGGCGACTCTGCCTTCGGGAAACATCGGCTGCCTTCGCCGAGCCCAACGCCCTTCAGTCTCTCCCTTCGGCAAACATCGGCTCGTTCCGTAACTCTCCTCCCTCCCTCCCCCTCCCACCGGCCGGCCCGCCTCGTCCTCCTCTCCCGAACGCTACCTGTCTTCGGAAAACATCGGTTATTTCCGTAGCGATGTTTTCAGGCTCCCGTCAGGGCGGTGCCGCGCTCGGAAACGCTCGGGTATTTCCGTGACCCCTCACCCGGCGGCTCCGAGGCACTCACTGCCGGTCGGAGCAGCCGTTGGCCGGGCGCGCCTGGCTGATTGGCCGAGGGGGGCCCCCACCGCCCAGGGGCCGCGCCGCGCCTCGCCTCGCTCCCCTGCGCGGGCGGGCCGGGCCGAGCGGGAGCAGGGCCGCCGCGGGGCAGGCCAAGCCGCTTTCTGGTGGGAGCCGACAGGGCGGGAACGCCAGGCAGGTGGGGGCAACAGGGGGAATTGCGAGAGAAGCGGCGGGGCGGGGGGAAGCGGCGCCCGGCCGGGAGATAGGAAAGGGAAGGTCTCCTCTTACCTACCCCCTCCTCCCCTTCCGCCCTGGGACTTGATGTATAGGCAGGAGCCATTTTGTGTACGGATCGTCTTCTGCGAGGAAGCGCTCGGCGGTGAAGAGGTTGCTAAAATGTCCCTGGGGAGGCGGCGGCCGCGGGGCCAGGCCCTGCCCCCGGCCCCTGAAGAAGCGCCGCCAGGCAGCTGCAGCCCCGGTCGCTGAGGGAGCGAGGCGCTGGCGGCGGAACGGCCCGGGCGCGGTGAAATCGCCGCCGGGGGGGGGGGGGCGGCGGTGGGTGAGGGGCGCTAACGGCCGCCTCCGGCGACCGAGCGGCTCGTCCGCGTCTCGACACACGCGTGACATTGTCATCGCGGCGCCCGTGAGCGGCCAGCAGCGCCCCATGGACTGGCTTCGGGTGCCCCGCGCTCTCCCGGCGAGGTGGATGCTGGCGCTCGGCTGGCGAGGAGGATTCCCGTCGGCAGAGGCCGGGGGTGCTGCCGGCGGTGACAGCTGAGCCTTCTCTCGGGGAAAGGGTCGTTTCGTTATTTCTGACCGAACCCTCGAAATCTGAGGTACAAAGCGTCATCAATTCAGAATGGTATTAGGATATCATAAAACATAATAGAAGTATGTTGATACCAGCGTTGAGCATAGGCATGAGGGTATCATAGGAGAGAGGAGCTTTCAGTAAAGGTATAGCGTGGGTGCCCAGTTTTGTCCTGCCCCTTCCTGAAAAGGGATGTGGCATAACTCTGAACTAGCACGTTAACCTTAAACTGAGCAGCATTCCCTGCGGCTCTGTCTGCTAGCATAGCATTGGTCATGCTGACTCTCTTACAGAATTTTTCTTTCTTTTTTTTTTGTTGTGTTTGGCGTTTGTTTGGGGGTTTTGGGTTTTTTTTTTTAGAGCGCAGAAGACTGCTGCTGAGAGAGGACTTCAGGGAGCAGTGGCAGAGCCCAGAGAGGGGAGTGGAGGATGACTCAGCAGGGAGCCGTTCTTCAGGGTTACAATAATGAACTAGTGAAATGCATTGAAGACTTATGTATGCAAAAAGAAGAGCTGAACAAACAAATCCAGGAAGCGAAAGAAGAAAAAAAAAGACTCCAGCATCAAATCCAAGTCCTGAGCAAACAACTGCAGTGTGTATGTGAAAACCTGGCTCAAAAGGTAGCTTCACGGAATGAGCTTGATAAAATTCTTGCTGAAACTGAAGCTGCTTACGTGAAGATTTTGGATAGTTCTAGAACTTTACTTAATGTCCTGAAGAAAGAAGTGGGAAGCCTAAAGCATACACCAGAACTGAAAACCAATGTAACTTGAAACGGTCAAATGTTTGGAATCCACAGTGCTATAATTCCAGTAGGTGAGAAACGTGGTTAGCCACAAAAACTTACAAGCACAGTATAAGCAGAGAGGGATTTTCTTTCAACGTTTCTGTATGTTGTATTACTATTTTTAAATGCACCAGAAAATAGATGAAATAAAGTTGCTGTTTTGTTATTAAAAAAAAAGTTAATTACTTAAACACTATACTATACTGCAAATAAGGTAGTTGAGGCAGATGTGAGACTGTCAATTTTGACATGGTGATGCTTCAAGGCTATTCTGAGGACAGGAGAAAAATGATGTATTTTATTGGTCAGCTTCAGATGGCTGCCAGTAAATTCCTGTTTAATTGAAAACTAGTGGATGCAAGTAGAGTAGATTCTACTACTTTTCACTTTACAGGTGCTTAGGCTTTACTGTCAGGGGCCAAATAGAAACTATTTAGCCTTCTCTAGGAGTTTAGAGTTCTGTCTCTGTGATGCATGCACAAAGACGGCTCCTGTTTACAATCATCTCTTACTTAAGTGGAATAATAGAGGGATAAGGTGAGAAAACATGACTAATGCAGGGCGTGGAGGCTTAAACTGTAGGACTGGTTCATGCATCTTCTGAAGCTATACTCCAAAGCCTTGTTTAGAAAGGAGGCAAACTGTAGTGAAAGACAGGTTTTGGTGCAACTGTGTGCGTACCATGTGAAGGGCACAGCACTGCAAGCAGCTATACTACGTGAGCTTGGACCAACTCATCCACTTTATGGGTAAGGAAAAGGTGAGCGTATTTCAGTAGTGCCTGGAAGTCCTGAAAAAACTACTAGGGTCCAGCCAAATACTACATTAAATACAAGGCCAAAGAAGATTAACTTAACTAAAAGCCAATAACAAACTTCTGTAAACTATTTATAGTGCTCTTCAGCTCTATACAGATCTATTAAGTGATTATAATAAGATTGTAAAGAGTAGTGAACAACAACAGGGAATGGTGAGAAGTAGCTTGCAGCTGTCAGGCATTCTTACAGATGAAGTTAAAATAGAACCTCATTTAGAGATCATGGAGGAGGTAACAGCATGGCAGAAATCTCAGTTTAATCCTGTTTCCTATTTCTAGTAGTTACTGTAACTGTGTGTACATACAGACACATTTTGTTCTGCTTATTCATGTGTTACAGCAGTAACTTCGTTTCTAAGCTGTATCTTGTAGTCAGATCTTCATTCTATACCAATTAACTAAACTGAAAGATGTGCAATTGTAATCTTACTTTGTAACTGTGTGTCTCAGGTGCAAGTATAAAGGGTATGTAGATATGAATAGTTTCAGTAATAGCTCTTCACCAATAATAAGAAGCAGATTTTATGTTCTTCCAGTTGCCATGCTACATCAGGGATTAGCGTGACTGAGCTAATCAGCAATTTAATTGTATAGCATTTCTGCTGCCTTCTCTCAAGTAATGCTGAGGTGATAAAATTAGATAATCTCAAGGGTACAGCTATTGTTGTAGTACTGTGGTATTCAGGACACCTTGTTTATATTGAAGTGAAAAACAAAAAAATTGCTATTTTTTAGTAGCAAAAAAGTGATTTATTTGACTGGATGTTTCTTGACATTCTCTCTTCCCTTAGTCTGGTAGTAGTCATTAATTTACATCAAAATAGGAAGACTCAGGAAAAGGTATTAAAAAACAAAGTCCTTGATCTTTACTCTTTAGGGTTTTTTTTAGTTGCATATGTAAACTGCTGCTTATTATTTCAAGAGAACTTTAAATTGTCTGTGAAAAAAATTGTATCAGCTCATTTACAGAGAACAGTACAGTTAATTTCTTTTTTTAAATTACAGGTTTGTTTGTCTTAGAATAAGCATATATTATAAATAATGCCTCATATTTCTCTACTGAGGTTGTTAAAACTGAAGAAGTTTTAAGGGAAGCTTTGTAAGCCTTTAAAGAAGTCTATTTCATGACCATTATTATGTGTAAGTGTAGCTTTTACAGGGTCAAAACTAAAACACTGGGGATGTTTGAATTTTAGATGTTACAGAACTCGGGGGAAAATGTAACTGTTGGCTAGTATTTACATACGCTGGGGCCTCCCAGCTTTCAACTGTAATGTTGAAATCTTGTTAGAAACACATTCAGTAATCCCAATCTGTAAAATGTCTGTTTAAATTCAGATTCACAAATGGAAAGCAATATTATCTCTAGGGCTTGCCTATTTGTAGAATAACTCCCAGGTGTGGCAGTTATTGTGAGGTAAGTGCACCTGCAGAGTTGTTACTCAAAAATAACTCTTACCATTATATTCTGTATTGACCCAAATGAACCTACTGTGTCCTTTATTGAAGTGATAAACCTTTTTCACTGCTTTTTCAGGTAGTATAAGTTTTGACATAAAAAGCTTTTCTTAAAAAGCTTCAGTTTGTTTAGAATAGAAGATACGGAAACTAAACTAATGCACAGTATTGCTACAATAGAAATCATAATTTGCAGATTATAGCAGCTTTGTGGGGCTGGCCTGTAACAGAAAGTTTGCCTGAAATAAGGCAGGTTATAAGGCTTAATTTTTTATGTTGATTTGGTGTAACTGTCTGGACTAGATCCAGTTATGTACTCGAGTGCTTACAGTCTAGGATATTTAATGACAAAAGTTAGTTTAGTGCCTAAAGTGCTGTGTCGAATATCTTGTCGTTCCTTTGGTATGTGAGGAGACACAGTTTTTGAAACTCCTACCTGTGCTTGATTCAAAGCTCCAGTGAAATGCATCTAGAGTACTGTTCTGATTTCCTGAATTTTTGGAGTGGCACCTGTACCTTGTTTCCAAATAACAGAACATAACTGGAAGAGAGATGATGATTCCCAGCTTTTATAGTAATACTTCTTAAATATGTACCTAGCATATACAACTGTAGTCGTCAACGGGCTTTTCAAATCCTTTAAGTGTTGACTCCTGCCAAGTAAACTAAGTTTACTATGTACGCTAGAGTTTGGTGGTTACCAGAGAAACAGCTGGGGGTGGTATTTTGAAGTAATTTTCAGTGTGGAGGTGATTATACAAACCACTGGTTGAAGTCCCATACACAAGTAGTCACCCACAATCTGTAACTGCCTGCAGAGATGATTACCTTTCAATTGAGATACCTCCCCACATGCAGTTTCTGCTAATCACCTTACAGGGCTGGAGGTGAGTGGATTGGGGTGCGCCCTAATTTTGGGGGTGAAAAGTAAAGAGGTAGTATGGATGTGGAGTCCTGATTCGGGGAAACTGGAACATGAGTGGAGGATTGATAAGAGAGGTGGACTTCCTCTTAATTTCTGTCTGCTTTAAGTGTGCTTGTACTGAGCTACTGCCTACAGTTCCTGCTACCCAATAAATCAAATTTTAGAAATCATCTGAGGGTCACCTGAAGTTTGGCCACTGCCCCTGCTCCACTTTTTAAGTCCACTGACAAGCTACAGAGGCAACCTACATTTTATGTAGTTTTATATTACGTATATATTTTTATACTACATATACTAAAAAATATGTAGCTTTATATATATATATAGAGAGAGAGAGAGAGAAAGAACAATACATTGCTTCCTCTTTCTGCCTTTTATTCCTTTCTGGACACACACTGGCATGCTCAGCTGCACAGTGGCCAGTTCCAGCAGGAAGACATGGAGTCTGAGCCACCTGTTTGCTGGGTAAGTGTACTACCAGGCTCACGCAGGATGCGTACTGTTGTTCCCTACCCTGGTAGCTCATCTATGAACTACTTGGGTTTTGTAAAGAACCCTAAGTTCTGTCAGTGTATTAGACGTACTCTGCCTGTATGTCAGATTGACTTGGAGAATATAGGCAGAGGGATGGCAATTTTTTGGCTCTTGGTGAATGTAAAAGATTTGTTCCCTCAGCCTAGGAAGTCTGCAGAGTAGGAAGATTCGGCATCTTCAAACACCCTAAGAATTGTCCATTCAAACAACGAAGCAAGCTATAATCTAAACCCAGATGACTGGGGTCTTGGATTTCAATTTCAGAATCAAGGATCTCAATTCCATCTAGCTCTTGTGTGTGTCTTACTCCGAATGGGTTAACTGGGTTAAGCTAAATGGAACAAGGTGCTCTTAATTCTGGAACAAGATCATTCAGAAAATTGTTAGCAAAAGGGTCAAATGTCTACACAAATTCGTTGTGTAGATGAGTCCTGCGCAGAAGACCAATATCTTATTCCTTAGATGATTTTGCTTGTTAAAAGTTTGAGCTAAAAATGTAGCTTGCAGCAGTTGCTGAAATTATCCTTAACTATTAGTAGATCCTGGGCTTTGGGGTTTTTTATGTAAGAACTAGATAAAACAGTTCATTATTTTAATAATTTTTTTCCTCTTCAGTAGCGAGTGAAGAAGAATCGATAGATTTTTTTTTTACTGTGGATTTGTTTGTGTTGGGTTTTTTTTCTTAACGGATAGATTTATAGATAGTTTTCCTAAAATCAGAATGGTCATTTACCTTTGTTTTTTCTGTATGTCTGTGTTTTTAAATATAGATACACATAATCTTTTTTTTCCCCTCTGTTGGTGGAAAGGCAGATTAACCTTTGGTTTAGTTTGTGCACTGATGGCTTTGTCAGTGTCTATTGTGTTGCTGGGATGGGTGGGAGAGGGGCAGTCAGGCACTGCGGCCACTTCTCAGGTGACTGTTCTATGCTTGTTTTAAATTGGGAGTACGGTTTTTGTTCATTGCCCCTTAACTGCTTTATAAATCTGTTTTTAATTTCAGTTGCCCCAAGGTAGTCCTTGATAGTTGTCTTCCTCAACTGGTTTTCAGATGAAGTTTAGTTCAATATCTAGCTGTAAAAAACAGATGTGTGCAAGGTGACATAACTTACTTCCATGTTAGCTGTTAATAAAGCATGATGGAGAGGTTCAGGCTTGTAGAAAAGGGAGCTATATGTTATTTGGTCATTCATAGATTTAGCTTATACTGCAGGGGTCCTCAAACTTTTAGCAGGGGGCCGGTGCGCGGATGCAGTGGCAGGCAGTCATCTGTGGCTGTTTGGTTTGCCCCCCAACTGCCGTTGGGGGGGTTCTGAAAATACCGGGGGCCGGATTGAGGACCCTGGGGGGCTGTATCTGGCCCGCGGGCCATAGTTTGAGGACCCCTGGCTTATAGGATTTGTGTGAAAAGTAGTTCAGTGTGGTAGTTTGATTTTACAATGACATGATGTTAGAAGTGGACCTAATAAAACACGTTCATTTTGTAGTGGTTTCAAAAGTAGTTTCACAAGGTCTTGTGGGGTGGAACAATTTGCATATTTTTTTTTTTAATTTGTACAAGACTAGACTGTCCATATGCAGCAGTAACCACTACAGTAAATTAGTAAATTTTAGTACCAACTTGGATATCTTATTTAGCAGTGGCATTGAAAATAATTGGTGTTAAATCTTTGCATTTTGATCATAGCAAGCAGTGGGCTTGCTACGTCATTCAAAGCTGGTAGTATTTGTAAGTCAGTTCAAAGTAAACATCATAAATGGGAAGATGTTACTCTTGGAATAGGATTTCTCTGCACTGGAGGAAAATGGAGAAAACTGGAGTCAGAGATCATGTTCAAGAAAAAGCATTTGAGAGAAGTCGTTACCAGCCTCCTTCTGGAGGTGGGATTGATCATGATTCCAAAGTATGATACTGAATACACTGGTTATGGAGCATTTTAACGTTAACTCTTCAGAGCTGCTATTTTTTCAGCTTTGTATGCGTAGGTTCTCATGCTCCAGTGAGAGCTCTTGTAAATGATCTTGAGGTTTTTCATTCATATGTGTTATATGGGAACACTAAAATATTTCCATCATAGTACACGACAGATCTGTAACTTAACATTACTTTTTTAAACCACTTAGTGTAGTTGATTTAGTTGATCCATCTGAATATGAGGAAGAACTTCTGTACTTTGAAGGTGACAGAGCAGTGGAGCAGGCTGCCCAGAGAAGCTGTGGGGTCTCCTCTGGAGACATTCAAAACCTGCCTGTACACGATTCTGTGCAACCTGCTCTAGGTGAACCTGCTTTAGCAGGGGGTTGGACTAGATGATCTCCAGAGGTCACTTCCAACCCTGACCATTCTGTGATTCTGTAAACACAGTAAAAAAAATAGCAAATTTTTCTGAGTGCTTTTGAATCACCCTATCTATTCGGAAGTAGATAAAATTACTATTTGTAGTACTCTCTTTTTGTTGTTATATCATTATTAACAAGTTGATACAACTTAGAGACCCATTCTGACCAGGCATGCATCTGTCTTGGTTCCAGAGACAAAATCCTCTTCATATTCTGCAAGCTTTTTATTTTTTTAAAGCATCTTTCCTTACAAAGTAAGAACACTTGAAGTTGAAAATTGGCCTGACAGTTAGACATTTTTTTTTTAAATATAGTTAGTATTGAGGTCTGAATCATATTCTGTGAGGTGTTTGAAAACAAAAATCCTAGCAGTAATTCTTATGCTTAGGCAGTTGTTCAATAACAGAAATCCTAATAGAGACTTATGCTGCTTATTGTCCAATAGTAAGTGGAGTTACTTGCTGTAATTGACAAACCCAAGGTATTTATCATTAAACACTTGTACCTCCTCAGGAATTGTTGCTAGTGTGAAGGGGCGCATGGGGCAAAAGAGGAGCTGCCTTTTTAGTAGAGACTACCCATCTGTGAAAAGAGAGGAGCATCGTTGTTAGTCTGGCTCATGGTAAAGAGTTGTGAGACAATTTAAACTGAGTGGTTATAATGGTCATAGTTCACTGTTGCAAGGTCCACTGAAGCAAGCTGAAAAAAAGAAAATGCTGTCCATGTTGTCAGTGACAAGTAATGTGATACCTGATTGCAACCAGACTATCTTTAAATGCAGGAACTCGGGTATAGCTGGAAGCAGTGTAGCTGCTGCAGTACTGGGCTCAGCAAGGGTTAATTTGCCCTGCCAAAGAGCAATCAACCATGTGGACGCACTTATGAAATTTTGTGCACTCAAGAGTCATGAAAAGTGTAACCTGTTTCTGTTCTGGAAACTCAAGGAATGTTAACTGTGTTTTAGTGACATGCAGCTTTAGATATGACTCCACAAGAAGGATATTTATTTAAAATCCCATTCCCTCTAGGGGCTTTTCGCTGAAGCCTAAAGCGTTCTTGCTTTAGATTCAAATTGTTCCAAGTTCAAAAATACAGATGCGCAAGTTCCACTGAAACCCACAAGCATGTAAGTGGTTTGTATTCACTGCATAGTACACCAAGCTCCTGGACAAATGCTGTCTAATCCTTCAGTCAAGTTGCAAGTTTCGTGGCTCCTCTTAGTAGTTCAAATGATTTGCAACAAGTGTTGCTTGTTCCATTAGGAACGTACTTTCAGTTTTTCGTTTGTTTGTTTTTTAATGAAGTATTCCATTGAGGCCTCCCCTGGCACTCTGCCATACACATTCCTGTTGTGCATGTGACTATATGGGTCTTTGGGAATGTCAGAAAGAAATTACCTCTACAGCAGCAATTTAACTCAAACAGGGTTTGCTTTTATGCCATGCTGCTTTTGTTTTTTAACAGTTTTAAAATGCTGAGTATATACATATATATATTTATATAGGATATATATAAACAAGTGCTTCCAATCAACAGATCACAAAGTACCTTACAGAGAATGTTAGTGTCTTTATCCCGCTGGATAGACCGTGAGACTCGGTAGTTATCTGCCCCAAATCTGGTACAGATCTGGGAATGGAGGCCTTACTTTTTCAGCCTCAGCTGAATGCTCTGACTTGGACTGCTTCCCAGGGATTCATGTCCTGTTTGGTGTCTGACATGAACCAACTGGATTATGTATTCTCAACCTGTGTGCTGGGGGAAGGGCTTGGTATAACTGACTAGATGCATACTTTTTTGCTGTCACTCACTTCACGTTGCATGCAGCGTCATGATGTTTAAAATTATTACTCATTTCTCCATGGATACACCCCTCACAATAAAGTATCTCAGCTCCAAAGCAGCTACTCTTACTTTCCAGACCTGCTCTCTCCAAGTCCCTACTCACAGGCGTTTGGGAGCTGACTGTAGGAGATGTCAGAAGAGCAGAACTTTTAATTATAGTTGCTAAATAATTACCTTTCACAAGGATAACCTTGTTCGGATAGCTTATCTTTACAGACTTTGCTGGTTTGTCTCGTTTTTCTCAGGCTTCTTACTACCTTATGCTAGTCTATGTAAGACCACCAGGTATTTGTACCAACACCCTTTAAGAGTTTTCTAGACATCGAGGCTCCTTGGTGTTTAAACACAGTGGAGGATCTGAATTCCAGTCAATCTGTAACAGCATATAGGACACGTAACAGCATTCCAGCTGCATGTAACAGCAACAGGCTATGTGGCATCCATATTCCACCACAGCTCATTTTGGGTTAATGGAATTGAAGTAGCATGGCAAGTCAGGAACTGTGGTGATAGGGATGAATACGGCTCTTTATAATTATAGAGAAAAGAAGCTGAATTCAGATTAAAACCTATTTTAATCTAGGGCAGGTGGCAGCTGGTAGCAGTATTACTTTATTTCATGTATCACAATAAATGCATATATGTACACAGCAAAAAAATATAAAAATATGTTCTTGGTAGAATCCTGTCCTAATATTTCAGTACTGTCTGCTATTAGAAAGGACGGTTGAAATAGGCTGGTCATTGACAACTTGTTTTAGGTTGTGTACGCTCTGCTTTCAGCAGCCCCCACAGGCTTGCTACTGTATAAACTCTCATTTGTAGCCCTATCCTCTTCCTGCTGCAACAGCTTTTGTTGCCCCTATTTCCTAGCCCCTTGCTTACCATGGTTCTAGTTACCCCAAGATACTGACCAGAAACACGCTGCTGTTATGCCACGTGGTGGATCGGAGATACTTTCAGTATCATACTATCGTCCAGACATGGTCTGGCACACTTGGAAAAATTCTTTGCGAAGTTAAACAGATTTCATTCAGATTGATAGTGCCACAAAAGTTATGATTGGGTGAGGTAAGAGTATTATATAATAGTAAAACAACAGATGCCTGATCTGAGAGGAGTTTCATCCTATGAAAAACCCATCCTAAAAATACTTGTAGGTTGAAGTGATGGGTGGATGGAATGTGACATTCCTGATATGCTGTGGAGGTTAAGGAACAGAAATTTATTATGTTTATCAATGAGACTGTCCTTATTCTAGCAAATGCAAACTTTGTTTATAGTCTTCTGCAAATAAAGAAAGTCTGTATGGGATGGTGTACTTTAATTAATATTAAGGCTATGTGCAGTGATGTGAGTTTGTTTCAGAAAGTATTGCACTGTGTTTGAGAAAACTCAAACTCACTATAACCTGAAATTAAAAAGAGGAAAAAGGAATATTAATGCTGGAGCTTGCAGATCAGTGATCTCATTGAGGAAGCTGTTACAGGTCAGCTATATAGTTCTTCAAAGCTCTGAATATGACCTATATTGCAAAATAATAAACACGTGCTAAGATAGAGTGGAGTATGCTCACAGTAAGGCTACTTGTAAAAAGTTAGGTCAAGACATCATATGTATTCAGCAGTTTTCTTTGTAATCCTGCTCTATTTTACAAACTAATATATTCCCCAGTAAGGTTCACTAGAGAAAACATTCCAGATGCCTTCATCTGCAGAGAGGAAGGAGAGACAATTAAAAGTCTGCATGCTGTGAAATCTCTGGGTAACAACAGTGTCTGCACAGACTTTTAAAATGTTATAAGGCACAACTGGTTTTCCTGCTGTCCAGGATGACTGAATGCAAACATAGTTTTTGAAAGAGGACAGTGTCTCAGTTATTTTCACACTGGCTAAAATTCTGGTGGTTTGCAAAAAGCTTTCTATTTTTATTTACTGATAGCAAGGTCTTGGTGACAAACTGGCTCCTCCAGACCAGACAAATTCTATTTTCTTTTATTAGCATGCATCATTTTGTGCCTAACAAAGAAAGGGCAGGCTTCTGATAATGTAGTGAAAAAACCTGGGGCAGAGCAGTGTCTGGTACTGGCCTCCATCAAAGAGAAGGAAAAGCACAAAAGGACAAAATTGTCGGCCTTGGTCTGCATTGAGCAGGGTTGCGTGCAAAATTAGCAAGTAAGAGGGCTTTTTCCTCCCCCCCCCCCCCCCCCTTTTTTTTTTTAATTTGCTCCCTCCTACATCATTACTGGGCTGAGCAGGGAAAGAATTTTCTTTCTGTTTAATGGTATGAATAATAATAAATGGGATAACTTGCTCTAAGAAAAGCCAATTCCATGTGGGAGGCAGCTAAAGCTGCCTCATGGGAGCTTTACTTTTTTCTTCAGGAAAAAAATTTCATCATGCAAATTCTGAAAGCCAGCAGCCATTGAAGGGAAAGGAGAAACAACAAAATGCTGTGTTTGGTTGTCATTGCGGACCAATTACCCTTCCAGTAGCTGCACTCTTGTGTGCAGTTTCTTGGTTGCAAGTACTGCTTGTCCAAAACACAGATTTTTAGTCTCAGACTAGTTAATTTTAAAATCATTTTTTTATTTTAGGTGAGCTTAATGAAGCAGTGCACATTGGTGCTTATATCGGTATGAAATTTGTCTATAACTTAGTTAAAAGTCCTTTTCACTGGCTTAGTATGCCATGTATTATTACATTATGTATGATTACACTGGTGTAGCTAGAGTGAAGCTTTGTTCTCAGACATAAAGATGACCTTTTAACTTAGATTATGATGGTACATACATTATAGTTTCAGGTGTTGGTGAAGTCAGCAGCAACCAAACACAACAAAGTATAACTTGACTTCTATAGATTTAAGTTAGAACTTCCCATATTGCCTTGCATGAACATTTTTGATTTAAGTAACTTCTGTATTTGGTTGTTTGGTGGGAAAGCACAGCCAAAGAGGTATTGAAGATCATTTGTTTTGGCTAACAGTACATTTCCTGGATAATCTCATCCAGGAGAGATTTTAGGTGTGGTACCTGTTCAGAGCCAGGACACTCAGAGCACAGCCCAGCCTCCATTTCCCAAGCTAGTCATTCCCACAGCACACGAACAAGCCAGTCTGTTTTGTAAGGACCATGGGACAAGGTGCCATCTTGTGAATGCTGGGAAAGAGTACGTAATTAAATAAATTAAGGCAGTGAGTGCTGTACAGAAACATCCAAGGAAGGCTCAGACTGAGGCTGTCAGAAGGACTTGGGAGTCTTTGTTTCTACTCTGTATGAAGTTTAAGTAAAAGTAAATATATGTGTATGCGTGCATGCTGCTCAAGCTACTTGGTGCTACATTGGGATTCTGTTACATTGGGATTCTATTACATTGGGAAGTTATGATTTAATTTGTAGTTAAAATGATATCGTTAGCGTGAGCAAAGCCCCTAAAACCAAAGTAGTTGTGCAGTGCTACTGAATTTCAAAGTGTTGAATTTCTACGTCTGTAACTTTTGATCCTAGTGCTGTGTCCTGTATGGTAGCAAAGAAGGTAACAAAACTAATTTTAAAATTCTGGAACTAGTTTTGAGATAATATGAAGAATTTAATAAGTTCCCAAGAGGATTTTATGCCACGAGGCTTACTGAAAGTTAGTGGGTCTTGTGCTTTGCTTGCTAATGCTCTGGACTTTTTAAGATTCAAGATTCTTGGTGCATTTCTCAAAGGCCTGGCTCCTGAAATAAAGGCATTTTCTTTGTTCTTCTTCCCCTCCTTTACAAGAAACAGAAATATAACTTCAAAGGTTGAAAACACAAAAGCAAGTAACATGAAAGGCTCAGAAATGCAAATATAAATAATTCTAGATATTTTTCATGACTTAACAATTTCCCACTTTGTGCTTGGTCTGATGTATGTCTTTTTGAAAGCTAGAAGCTGGCCATGGTCAAAGTCCTATTGAAAATTTCACCCCATGTTATACTTCAATCAAATAAGATGCAATTATGATTGCTTTAAGAAAGGCAGTCTTATAATCCATGGTTGTAGGTGCTGTAATACACAATTTGCTGTCTTTATATGAATATTTAAATTCTTCTCTTACTATCTTTAACAAGTTCACCCACCTTTCTGCAGTCACTATGTGTTACTCAGGTGTATCAGGGAAGCTCCTTTAAGTCCAACTTTAATGTGATCTGCAGGTGTCATGGAGCAAGGTCTGGTTTGGAGACAAGCTCTGGAGCTTCCAGGCTAGCAGAAGCTGGAAAGCCCCACCAGGTGGCAGGGGAAGGGAAGGCTGCTGACTCCTGGGAGAGAGCACATCCAGCAGTGGTACATGGTCTCCCTTCTGCCAGAAGAAATATCAGCCTGGCATGATACTTGGCAAAACCAGGAACATTAGAGGAACAAGCAGTTTCAGGGCTGAAAGAAGGTCTAGGACAGGGGTCCTCAAACTACGGCCCGTGGACCAGATATGGCCCCCAGGGTCCTCAATCCGGCCCCAGGTATTTTCAGAACCCCTCCGCCGGGGGTTGGGGGGCAAACCAAGCCTGCCACTGCATCCGCGCACCGGCCCCCTGGTTAAAAAGTTTGAGGTCCCCTGGTCTAGGAAATCTCCTAATATCACAGTATATTTAGCTCATGGAAATGAATACAGGAAAGGTAAATGAGAAAATTACTGAAGAGAAGGGTTTTCAAATATTTGCAGAGCTTGCTTTGGAGTCTGAAAGGCCAAAAATATGATCACAACATCTAGCTTGGAGACTGAAGATGGGATTAAGAAATGGAATAATTTATCGAACTGGGGCTAAAGATAGAAGTAAGTATGCTGTATAAAGGGCAGGATGAAGACATTTTAGTAAAACTGACGCTGAAAAAGAGAGGATAAGCTGCTGAGAACATCCAGAGGAATTTTCCTGAGAGGAGAGCATTACAAGAACTGCCAGAATTGTCTGATTTTTCAAATGTTTTTTATTAAAGCATATAAATTTAGTATCTAAGATGAAGAATAATTTATCACAATAGAAATAATTAAATCCTCAGAAAAATGAAGATGAATTTTGATGCCATTCCACAATTATTCTCGACAAACGCTTTTAATTTGGTCCAAAGAATAGCAAGGAGGCTTTGTGGGTATCATAATAAGTGATCTAGACCTGAATGATGTGTTTCACTCATCACAGAGAAGTGGCAATAAGAGGGAACATGACAAAAATATAAAAAACAATGAGTAGGGCTGCACATAATTTTGGCTTTCATATTTTTGTAATAAATGTCATGGTAGTTTGTGGTTTGCTTAAAGCTTCAGCTTCCAGATTTGCATAGTAAATAAGAATCTAAAATTTCATTACGGAATAAACAAGTTTCTAGTTATCATGATTGCAAGACTACTTAAATAGAGAGCAAGAAAAAGAACCAAAATACATTTTTTAAGAGACAAATTCTTGGAGTTTTAACTCAAAGACTGAAATCTACCTTCTTTACTCTAAAAAAAAAATATCCAAAGTCATAAAGCTAAGGCTTGATCCTGCCATTAGAGCTCAGGTTGGTATTTGTAGTGCATTCATTACTCAGACATTGCAAAGCTGTGTATCCCATTCTTCTCTTTCTGTAGATACGTTCTCTTAGAGCCTTGAAAACAACATGCCTCTGCTCTCTCTGTTTTACTTGCTTTTTCCTTCAGCAGATGCTGACGAGCGCAGCGTCTGATTTCAGCTGTGATCTGGAATAACTCCAGGGGCGTGTACGAAGCCATCCCGCTTCTTCCTTGCGAAGAGGCTGGTGGCGGGGAGGAGGGTCAGGACTATTGTTCTCCCTCCCTGGTCCCTCCTGCAGCAGCAGCCAGCATTGTTCCTTTTTATTTACTTTCCTCTCTCTGTAAACCAGCAGGGCTCACAGCAGAGGGATGCAGCTCTCCTCATTAGAATAATCAGGCTGATTTATGAGAGAACACACAGAGAAGGAGCACGCTCCTTCTGCAGCGTTCGCCACCCAGGCTGGGCACCCACCCGGCTCTGATCGCAGTGCTGTGCTGGGCCTCCCCGCTGGCTCATGCTCCCACCCCCCGCTACCCAGGTGGGCTGGTGGGCCCCTACTCTTCAACCTTTGCATCTCAGTGAAAATGTACAGATACATGCAATAAACACTTCTTTTCTTCACATGGTATTCTGCAGAAGTTGTGTGTTTCAAGTTAATACTGAAAGTTTGAAAGTCTAATTAAAGTAATAGAGGAAAGGGGAAAATCCCATGTTGGACCCTTCCTTAGCATTAGCTAAGTGGAAATTTTGGCTTACAAAACACTTGAGCAGGTTCGCTGTGTCACTGAACAGTGAGAGCTGCTACAGCTTTGTTCCTCTTCTGCACTGTGGAAGTTTTGTGTTACCTTTAGGAAAGGCTTATGTATGAGGAGTTCAGAAATTTTCTTCTTTCAGGGAAAATGTGAAGATCCTTTGTTTTATTGTATTTCCTTGGTATCGTCATGACAAAATATAGCATGTAACTGAAAAGTTTTACTGGAACTCTGGACGACCCATTTAAAATGCACATAGATATATTTACAAACATATGTAAGCTTTTAAGAATGCATTATACAGGCAAACAAACAAAAAAGTCATTGGCAATTCTGCTTGTGTTTCTGCCAGGCAACAGAATCAAACACCAAACTTGACAAGGTTGCCTCCTGCCTGCACTTTGCAGTGTGATGTTTGTGGTCACCTTTATGAAAGGAACCATACCCATCACTTGTGTTTGCTAACAGGATGGCATTTGTAGAGCCTGAAAGGCAATTAAATGATTTTGTCAATCACCCCCTGAGTCTATAAGAATATTTTTTGTTGAGGAGCAGATCGACTGTGCAGAGTTTCAAGAGCAGTTATTCATATTCAGTAGCCCTCCACATTGCAGACTCTGTGAAAAGCGCAATGAAACCAAGGAGCTCACTGTATAACTAAGCTGGAGCAGTGAAAGCAATAAAAGAATTAAGTATATATTACAAATTGACAGAAAAAAATCTTACTGTAATTGCCTGTAACAAGATGCCTCATACCACCCATAGGAAAAAGCAAATTGGCATCCAACATTTTCTGCCACCCTGACATTGTCTCAAGTGCTCTCAAGATATGCTTGGTTGGAACATTTTCCTCTGTCTTTCACATATGCGGAGAAGAGGAGCAAGACCCAGTTTCACCCATCCCGTTCCTTCATGCAACGCCTCGGTGTATTTTTGGCTTAGCAGATTGGCAATTCTGACTGGCACGAAGTTGATCCATGTGGAAATCTACCCTTCTTTTACAAAGCTGCATTCCAGAAACTGTGCAAGAACACTCCCCTTCATTTTGTGAGGTGGGAGGGAGGTGGGGAGGGCAACCCCTGAGACCTGGCCACTGCACTTTGTAGCCAGAAGGAAAGCTTTGGTGCTTGCTGATACCTGATTATTTTGTTCACCAAGAAACAGAAAGCATCTAAAAACTTATCCAAACCACAACTGTGTTGTTCAGAAGTCAGTGTTTCAATACACAACCTAATTTTTCTGCCTTGACACAGTGATTTCACTGATGGACATGGGGCATTCCCACAGGAAGAGCTCCATATTAGCGCTGCTGTGTGCAAGGGCAATCTGTGGGGAAGAGACATGGCTATAAAATGGAGAAATGGTTAAAACACTACACAGTGTGCCTCTCTCCTAAACAATCATACTGTACTTGCTTTTCCTCTTCTCAAAATTGCTGCCTTGGGGAGGTAAAGAATTACCATTGCCATAAACTGTAATCAAGATCAGATGTGCAAAGGGAAAGGCCTTGCTCAAATATCAAAGGGGTCTTAAACCGCCAAAATGGAGCGAGGGAGAGAAAACCCAAGGGAACTGGAGATGCAGTTTATGACTGACCTTCATTTTAACTGGGAAATGCATACTCTTGAATGGCAATGCTCCATGAATGTTTTGTTTTGTTTCAGCTCATTGGGAATCTTCACTGCAGCAGTATTGATCTAAGCTCCCTAACAATGAGCTGGGGATGAGGAATCACATATGCATTCCAGAAACATTTTTCTGAGCTGAACTCGTCTCAGCAGTGACAGTGCCCAGCTTTGTTGTCCCCTCTGCCATGGTGCTGCCTTCTGGGGCTCCCTTCTTTGCGTCATCGTTGGCCTAAATCACTCCACATTTTCTGCATTCTCATAACCCAGTTGTCTGGATTTGGGAGAAAAACAAGATAACTCTTCAAGAGGATTTTTGCTGCCACAGGAGTAGTTGATGTCTGGATGAGGTCTCAGTCATTCAAAGGCCAAGCATTACAAGAAAAACAGACATATTAAATCTTTGCAGTTAAATATAAAACCATGGCATCACAGTGCCTCATCCTCCCAGTGCTGCCTCCCTTTTTGCATTTCACGGGGTAACATTTGGCTGGGGACACTCTATATAGTCTTCAAAAAAGTGTAAATTAAAATCTAGTTCCAAACTTACCTTTGTAATGGACCCAAAATGCTTATTGAACTTTGGGGAAATTCAGAGCTACATTTCCATCTGTATTTCATGGCTCAATTCCAGCCATAGTTTAAATCAAAATGCTTAGCTGCTGTCAGTTGAAGTACCGTGTTCCCCTGGCTTCCTATCAGATATGCTATATTAAAGCAAATGCTCATTTTTATCACCTCAGAATTATGTTCTGAATTCTTTTTAAATTCAAATTAAACACTTTGATGAAATTCTGCCTTATATTTAACATGAACTGCAAGGAGCAACAGTGCTTAGCAGGTAACAATGAAAAGAATGGATTGTCAGGAAAGCCTGAAGAAACCTCTCACCAAGACAGTAGCTATTTGTAAAATACACTTGTCTCATAACCAGAAAAAAATAATCTGTCATAAAAGTCACAACTCCTTCACAGTTTCCCCTCTCAGCTTCCTCTGTGAACAGCTGTCAATATACAAATGAAACTAACTTAAAAAACCACCCAGATAGGCTTGCTGTGTGATGCAAAACACTTTTTCAGGTTGAAAACCCTTTGGAGTTAATTGGATGGGAGTATTCAGGTTATTTTTCATCATTGCAACATGTTGTTTTGCAACACAAAATATGTCCATTTACAGTAAATACAGAAATGTCTGCAACAAATTAACTTCAGAGTTTTGGAAACACAGATGGTATTTCTTACACTTTCCCAAAGGGCTACATTTGCTCTAGAGAAAGCAGAGATTTTAGCTATTTTGTTATTTTTAGGAGTTTGTTCATCCCCCAGCATTTCTACTTGACTAAGAAGAGATAAGATCTGATTTACAGTTTATCTGCTGTCAAGCAAGGAGATTAAACAATTTATTTTGTCACTTGCAATATGTTTCTGCTGCCTCCAGCGTTTAATTTTACAGCACTGAACATTTGTAAAGGAAGTCGTGAAGATTATGGGCTCCGAAAGGGAAGTCTCAGCAGTTGATACGTTCTGGAGAGGAAAATATACGTATGGGTGATGAGACGTAAGAACGAACAGAACAACTGCAATTTGTCCCTAGCGTCCCATCCTGCCAGAGCCCCTTCCCTGGCCGCCGGGAGTGGCACGATGCTCCCGCTGCCACCCAGGGTGCTCCCAAATTTTCAGGCAAAGGATCGGGCCCTCAGCCACAGGATTTCCGCAAACTGCAGACCCTTTCCCGCACCTCTTCTGGGTTTGGGGTTTTTTTAAGCTTTACCATTTCAAACTACTGAGATGGAGCTCACCCTCCGGAAGCGCTGAAGAGAGAATGGGAAATGGAATGGGACCAATCTTTTCTTAAATAGTTAACAGATGGATGAATAAGCATATGCAACATTTCATAGCAACCTTGGCTTGAGGTTATGTTCGTGAGTGTCTTAAACATTTTTGGAATTTCCACCCCTCATTATGTTGCAAGACATTTAATTAGGGCACTGAGTGTGAGCAGAATTGCTGCGTCCTTTACACAGAATGAGTAGCTGAGGCGTACAGCTTACAGGAGGGCTTGTGCGTCCCACCTAATTATAGGCACCTAAGTGAGGGCTTACAGAGAAGCCAGCTTGTCTTTGCTTCCCTCTAGAGTCGATGGACAGATCTAGCACCTCCAAAGAGTGATCCAGCACACACAGCTCTCAAAACAAACCAGGCAGTTAACCTCACACACAGGGGAGGGGAGAAACAAAAAAAGATTCAGACTTTGGGGGGCAATAAAATAAACATATTTTTTGTATATCCGTAATTGTGATGCTTAACTCATTCAAACGACACTGCAAGGTAAAAATGTCTACTCTTTCATTTATCATATTAAAACAATCACATGATGGCTTTAAGACGTTACTTGCTAGTAACTGCCTGCTAAGAAGTGAAAGAAATATTTTTGTGGCAGAACTGCATTGCTTCACTGGCAAAACCTGCAAATGAACCCAGGGAGGTATTCAGGAATTCAGAAACCTCTCAAGCTATGTATTCTTGCTGAAAGTAGACCAAGTTCTGCTCTCCTGAATTACACATTTCATTTAACAATGTTTATAATAAGAAAATTATTACTTTGAAGCAAGTAGGCGGGCAGAGTAGCAATCTATGCAAACTGCTCTTGCCTGGCAGAGCAGCATTGCTTCCCTCTGCTGCCCTGCAGATTCCTTTGCTGTCTGGGATTCCTCTGGCCTTCCTGATTTGACACTTTCCTTGCTGTTTCTGGGATCAGAGCAAACACATTTTAAATGTTCATCTTTTGCAGCTCAGTTCCCATAGTACTTTGTATGCCTTTAGGATCACCCATGGCTGTAATCCTTAAGCTGTTCAGCAGCTCAATGAAATTGGTCGCTGCTTCATAAGGACTTTTAAAAGGCCTGATGGATGCCAACCTGCATGTGCAGGCACCTAAAATCCTTTCACAATCTGGTCCTTGCTTTGGCCACTTGCTGCTTCACTCCTCCACCTGACTGATGACAGTGAAGAAGCAGGTTCAAATCACGTTTTAAATCTGTAGACAGCCTGTCTGCAGTATCTTGTGTGCATTGCTCAAAGGATGCTCATAGATCCAGCATTTTTTTGCATTTGAGATTTTTCTACCTGTTATATTTTGTCCTTTCTTGTTCTGTCCTTAGATAAATTTGTTATTTTTTCCACTGAACAAATAAAAAGGACAACTTGGCTAACAGTGTCGTCCTCAGTGACACATTCTCTGGCTTCCTCAAGGAGCTGCATGGCAACCCTCAAATCCTTATCAACACTAAGTCAGGGGATGCAATGCAGTAATCTAGGTAGATAGGAGAGAGAACAAGCTATCAGCAGAGCTGATCCAACAAGCCAGCAGCATCTCCTGCTTCCTCCCCTGATGTGGGAAGATACACAGCAGCAGCTGTGAGAATGGCTGCAAGAACACAACCTAGTCAGCAAGAACAGGGGCAGACCATCAGGAGGTAAACACAATACTGATCAGGTTCAGAAGGGCTGGCTACAAGAACCATTGGGGGACCACACCAGAGAAGAGGAAACAATGAGCAAATGGCCACTGCACAGACTCAGTCAGTCTGGACTCAAATGCAAGTCCAACATGCCCAGAATATGCCAGACTTGCTGCATCTGTCCCCAGCACAGCCTCTGGCTACTGGGATGGTGAGTTCAGCCACTTCCATATGGTTGCTCTCAAGGCCTACTGAGGGTTTGTACCTTAGCCTTCTTGCAGGTTCAGGCTTTCTTCCTACAGACAGCACAGCTCTAGGGGGAACGGGGGCTTCTAAGATGTTCTGATGCCAGCCTCCATTCCTCAGTGCCATGGCTTGTTTGGGACAATCTCTGCTCATGCAAAACTGGACACTGCTGTCCTTGGTGGAGACGTAAATTGGAAGACATCATTCACTTGCCGGAGAGCTGTTCCCTCATGTTTCTTGTTTTCCATAGTAGCACATACAGACACAAATTTTCTTCCCAAGGTAACTGGCAACTATGTCCTCATCCTGTTGTCACAGACCTGTCTAGTTGTATCCCATGCATACAAAACTCCCCCTTTACAGACTTTAGCAGCTAAGCCACAAACTTTCACCTCTGCTGTATGCCTCTTGTGTAACTGGATGGATCTTCTGATGTGTTGATCAGCAACATGTGCTGTATCAGGTAGCTGAGCAAACTGCCTAGCAGGAGGGGGCTGTGCTTGCTGCAGGGCCCATGCTCCAACCCCCAGTAGTCCACATACCTCCCAGCTGTAGCACATAACTTCCCTGCCATGGGACCAAATGTATCCCATGTCACAAGAACTCATCTGTAGTGGCATCAGGTCTCATTGTGTCCCGCCACAGAGTAAACCTGGAACACTGTTGGTATAGACATGAACCTTGAGGTGGGCAGTTTCTTGTCTAACATTGACCTTCTGGCTCAAGTAAGCATGTTGTATGCCACCAGAAGTAGCCACGAGAAAAGGAAAGCAGCACTTAGGCAAAATGGCAATGGGAATTCAAAGAGGAAGGGGTCAGTATTTGCTCGTAACCTTTGCAGAACTTACTTTCTCTTCATTCCCTGTATCAGGAAAAACTATTACAGTAGCTAGGAAAGGGAAATATTTTTTTCTGTTTCCAAGCATGTGAAGTAGATTCCCCGCTGGCAAAAGCTGCCCAGCACGTTTTGTTCAGCGGGGTGTACAGCTTGCAACTGTGCATTGCACCAGGAGCAAAATGTGTTGCAGTACAGGAACCTGTGTAAGGGCCACGCGTTAGCCAAGTCCCATTTAGCTCCTGCTTTGTGTAAGACCTTGTTTTCTTTACAAAAAGATAAATTCCATGGGTATTTCATTTCCTTTTTTTACAAATGAGAAGTTCAGTGTTTTGAGGATGCGGCCATCTCCTGATGAAGAATGTTTTGATGATAAGTGCAGTCTTTAGGGAAATGACAAAGGTGGATAGGAAGAGGGGGACATGTCTTCCCAGCGGCAGGTATGGTGTCATGCCCAGCACCTCTCCAGGGAAGAGTGAGGGCAAGGGGCTGAACACTCAACAGAAACTGGCTTCTGTGACCTGCTAGGACTGTTCATCTTTCCTGGCTGATTATAAAGGCTCTTGCCACTCGGTTAGTAGCCCTGCTGGAACAAACTTTTGATGGAGCTCCAGCCTGTTCATGACAAATGAGCTCATGACAAGTACAAGTCTTAACTTTGAAGACAGTGGAAAAGACCTTCAAAGGATACTGGCAATTACCAAACTTCTGTTAAAAGTGGTTTTTTTCTACAGCAGCATCTTTGAAGAAGCAGCAATTGAAAGGAAAGGTGGGTGGTTTTTTCTCTTTTCATGGTCACTTCTGTGCAATGATAATGTTCTTTCCACTTGCATAGTTTTCACCTTTATTTATTCTTTTCTGTTCTTGTGGGATGAAACTGTGATGTTAAGTATAGAATGTACCTAGGGGAACCTGAAGACACAGGGAATGCCAAATCAACTTCATGTTTCACACTGAAGTCCTTCTTTAGCTCTTGCTTGCCAATTTTTTACAGCTATAAACCTGCCAGTCTCCACATTGTAATAACCTCATCATGTACCCTTATGAATACTTTTGCCTACTGACCAGAAGCTAAAACCTTCCTTGCATGAAACTTGGTATACTTTGCCACAGATCTAGAGCAGACAAGAAACTTCACAAATTCTCTTTTGACAGATTCTTTTCCTGCTTGTCGGTAAAGATCAAGGACACAAAGTTATAAGAGCCCAACCTCCAGCATTCAGAGGACCCAGGGAAGCTTTTGATGCCAGGAATCCCATGCAGAGTTGGAGTTACTACCTTTGTAATTACTTTCCATTCCCATAATGTACTTGCAAGTTTGTCCTTTCAGGGACAAGAAGCCTTTCTCAGTCCTTCCTCCTAGAGACCGTCCCAGTGGTAATGAGTGTTTACATCTGTTTCGGACAAGTCTCTTGGTCTGGTGGTGGGACATGTGGAAAGAGCTGCTTACCTGCACCACTATCATCAGGTGGTCACACCAGACCAGGCTTCCAGCATGCGGTAGAGGACAACAGAGGAAAGTTACACAGAAGGGCCTCGTTATGGTTAAGGCCAGATCTATTAGGTTTTGTTTGTGGTGGCAGGGAGGACTCTCAGGCTCACTATCTGGAAGGCAGGACAACCTCAGTGGGAGAGGTCCAAGAAAAAGCTCTACATGCCTGAAGCTAATCCTGAGCAAACCTGTAATGTCTCAGCCCAAGGGAATGATCAGAAAAAGCCCTGTTTATGTGCCTCAGTTTATGGGCACCTGAGCATCATTTGTACCTAAACTTCTCTTACCCCACTTGTCCAGAGATGCAGCTACCTTGCTGAACTGAGTGGCTCCATGTCTTCTTCCCATCTAAGACAGCAGCAACCATGGCCACTTCCATTTCAAAATCCATCAGGAAGTACCTTCTGCTGTTTGTGTAACAACCTAGAGGTTAGGGCTCTTGCTCTGGAAATGAGACCACTTTAATTCCCTTTTCAGCTGCAAAAAACAATTTATGGTTCCAGTGAACATAAATTAGTAGACTACAAAATTACGTGGGAAGGGAACGAAGCCCACCTCTCCTTTTGAAACTAGGTCAGTGCAAGTCCGAGAATGACATGGCTAGAAGGAGAGGAAACATGATGGGGCTAGAGTCTGTAGCCCACAATTAGGCACTTAGCTGGGAGTGTAATCTCAAAGCAAAAGAGTCATGGGAACTAGTCCCACAAAAATGTGTAAGGCCTTGGGTGAGCAGTGTTCACAGACCCCTGATCTAAGAGCTCATTTTTCACTGGCTGCGTCCCTGTCCTGTTCCTTGCGGGCTCTGCAGCTGCGGTGCTGCAGCATGTCGGCTCCTCACAGCCCATCATAACTCAGTTTCAAGAACTGTCAATAAAAATTTTCAGGTTACTGAAAGCCAAGGGTAAGGCCAAATGTAAACCAAGCAAATAGAGTTTCTAGGTCACATTGGTCTTCATTTACAACTCTCAAATCTTAGAAATAAAATGCTTGAGAACTTATCTCCAAAAAGAGTGTAATTAAGGGTGAAAAATCAAAATGGCTTGTTATGGGGAAAATACTTCTAACGTCCTTCATGGATCACTGTTGCATCTCCAGAATTTGGATGGTGTATTTCTTGTAAAAAGCATACTTTCTCAAAGAGAAAATCTCTGCCAGCCTGTGCCATTGTGGCAGCAGCATTCTTGAGACGCTCCTTTAGTTCTCAATCGTGTGCTACTGATGAGTATGGAGAAGAGGAAAGGAGGGCACAACAAACTTTCATCTTTTTTAGTCCCTGCCTGACTTCATGTTAACTATAAGCCCTGTCAGACCTTCCTGGGAGCATCAGGGCACTTATGAAAGACTTTACGATTCTCTCTTTGAACTTTGGCAATCTTCGATGCTTTATTTTCTTTTAAAAATGGCAAGTGGGAAATGAGTTCTCCTGTGCTGCTTTCCTCCTGCCTGTTGTTTCTGAGGGAGGAGGCCCCTTTCTACAAGGGCGCAAAGTACTAGCTCCAAAATTCCCACTGTGTTTAATGGGGTGGGAGGGCTGAGATCCAGGCAACCCTTTGAACACACAGGATGCTCTCTGTGAGGCTATATAATGCAACATTTACTACTCACACTGCTCAGAACAGCAGGTTTGCTTTCTGAACACAGGCTTCTGAAGTATGAGGTGTACAGGTGATGTCGTTCTAACACAGCCTGCCTGTTATTTGCTCTGAAATTCTCAGCTGCAGTTAGCATGTGCCTTGAAAAATTCATTCTGTCTGAGTCTGGTGTGTCAGATAAGGGGCATGTTGCTCTGGCACTGTGAATCAGAGGCTCATTTATTCTTTATCTGCGGCAGTGGGAGCACAGACAATGAAAGCTGTATCTATGACTGCTCCCTTATTGAAGTGCCAGGGTTATTGTACTGCCTGTAAAGTCATAGGAAAGAAACTCTCCAGGTTTCTTTTTCTTTCTTTCTTTCTTTTTTGACTACAGACATGTTTGAACCAAGACATTCCTTCTTCTCGTAGCTGCCAGTTCCTGAGCACAAGATCCAATGTTTTTCTTGTACTTGCTATAAAATACCTAATCAAAGCCTTCCCTGCTCTGTTATAGCTGTTTCATTATTTGTTACCGTAAAAGTATGAATTACTGAACTTCAGCCTTGGCAGATAAGTGAAACAGGAATGAACTTTCAGCTCTTTGGTTTCAGAAAGTGAGTAAATCTCTGGTGGAGTTTGCACACATGGTTGGAATAGTTCCCCTTGTTCACACTGGCACAGCTCCACCGACTGTGGCTGCACTGCCCCAGTTCACACTTCCAGCAGCAGGGAGTTAAAAACTCAGGGGCCTGAGGCAGCTGTAACTTCTTCATATTGCTTGTTCAGTTTACCTTTTAAAACAGAAAATTTAAAATTATATATGAAAAAAAAAAAGGATTTTTCTCCTCGGGGTTATGAAAGGGGACTGGAACAGAGAGAGAAAGGAGCTGTAAGTGATGTGTCAAGGCTGACCCTGGAAGAAGGAGAGGTTAAGTAACTGTAAATATCCACTGGCTCTTGAATGAAGTCACCCACAGCATTTGTCATATATAATTCTTTTACATAATGCCCTGGCAATAAGGAGCTCCTTTTTAACCTGGTTTCCCCAGGAAATGTAGTGTGTATTTTGACATCATCTGCCTGTCACATCTCCTCCTCAGCCTTCCTCCTGCCACCCACCATTTCCCCACTTACAGGCATGTGACAGAGCAAGACCAAAAGTGAAACTTGGTAGTTGTATATGGGAGAGACAAAGGCCCGGCCTGCCAGCAGGCAGAGCACAGGCATCTGCCACCACTGGAGAGGGGCTCCGGCTCTGCAGCCCCACCAGGGCAGGAGCGGGGGGCACCACCACCTGCCAGAGGGGACCCCCAGGCACCTGGGGATGCCGCAGGAAGAAGCGATGGCACTGGGATGCAGGAAGGAACTGGGAGGGTAAGCGGGACATGGGAGAGAAATCCATAGGAAACCAGCCTCTCTGAGCTTCGCTGCACACAGCAGTTGAACCTGACATGAGACAGGCGCTAAACTAAAGAAAGTCCTCTAAAGAAGCAGATGTGTTCTTTCCAAAGTATCCACTGGTAAAATAAATTAAGCGAGTTAAATTAAGCTTCCATGTCAGCACCCAGCAGTACAGCTCAGCCTGATTTTTACCAGTCTTCTTAACAGCAGTAGGCAATGTAAAACTAGCATTTTATAATTTAGGATGGTAGATCTTAGTGTCGTTTGACATAATGTACACTGATCTCTGCTTTTAAAAAACAGGGAACACAAAGGTGTCTGCTCGCCTTTGGAAAAGGAAATAAATATTAACTTGTCTGCACAATGCGTGAGCGGATCTAGCCCTGTTGCAGGAAACTCATTAATCTCACATGGAAAATAAATAAACCAGGAGAGAAAAGGATGGGTGGGATTTTAACTTCCTCTATTTCCGCAAATCATTATTTCATATGAACAAGTGCATGCCAAAGGCTTTTAAGGGGAAAATTACTGCAAAGGACAAATAACTTTGTTGAATCTTTTAACAGCTTTTCAGTGGAGGGATAATTTAGGGTGGTGTTGGGAAAACTCACCTGTTAAATGCTGCCTGATAATTCCCACTATTAGACCACATTTTCCATTGCTGATGCCATTGTCAGACTTCAGCCACCAGGACTCACATTTTCCATGGCAGGTGTCTGCCTAAGGCTGGATCCGTGTGATGTGTGTATGCGGGTATCAAGAATTGCCTCAGACTGAGTGTATATAAAAATTTCAGCCAAAATGGCTTCGCTTTTCAACAAGTGTAAGAAAAAATGTGCCGTTTCCCGCATATTAAGAAGAATGGCAACCTCTTCTTTAGACAGTCCCAAAGGCCCCACACTTCACAAGAAAACCATGGAATTTGGCAGGAGTGCTTTAGCCACCCTGGAAATCCACCTCAGCCTGGTTGAATCATGGGCCTGAGCAAGATCAGTTTGGTCTTGACAGAGCTTTGCAGCTTGGGGTTTCAAAGATCTTGCCTGCAGAGATTCTGTGCTAGCCTGGGGCTCGCCAAGGTGTTTTTCTTCAGCTAGTTTCTCCTCTGCTCATTTGGAGCCTGCTGCTGGTCTGAGGCAACCCAGAAGAAATGGTCACCCAAGGGAGGGACAAGCTGGAGAGGGAGAGGTGAGAGAAGAAAAAAAGAGTGCTGTCTGGACAGAGACTACGGGACAAGGGAGGAAGGTTGAGGTAAGAAGCCAAAGATGGTGGATATAGCAGAGCTGGTGCAACACAGGGATGGAGCAAACGAGACCCAGGCAGCAAGAAAGGGAGCAGGAGGTCTAGGCTGGGAGAAAGGGATCAGAGGGTCTGTGGCTGCTATACCCACAGTCAACGACCAACACGTTTGTCAGAAGATAAGATAGCGGCAGGTTTGTCTGCTGATAGGGAAAATGTAGGTGGTCACTGACAGCGCATTCAGAACTACACGCTTTTGAGAGTGGCAGAAAGTATAGTTCAAGCTCATTTTTAGCCATGCAAAGGTTGGACTTGCAAGGTATAGCCATATTAAAAAGATGAGAAGAATTGGGAAATTGGTGATCAGCCCTTCCATAAAAATATGACTTTGTACCAGAAAACAGTCACTACTGGTGTTCTTGCTCTTTCCTTATGGGGGAAATATTGTTGCCCAGTGCCTTGAAAATTTAAATACTCACTGAGATGCCTTTAGATGGCTTTAAATGTTGGCCTTTCCCAAAGAAGACAGACAGCTGTGACCAGGGTAGCCATCCACAATCATCCATGTATTAGTTAATACCTTTCCAGCATTCTAGATCTGCTCTCACATCATTTCCAAAATTAGAAATGGAGGAGGAGAAACACCGTGCACACCAAGTGACTACCAGTTCTCTCTCTGAGCCCAGCGGTTTATTCTCTGATCACTAAAGCAGCTTAAAACTGAGTAATTCATATAGCGTTCACCAAGCCTACCCGGCCAGGACGTGACTCACTCTTCAGATTAATCCATAATCTTTGGCAGTCTGGAATTGTTAATGGTAGCATTTTCTAACAGCAAGATATCACTATGAATATTCTTTCAGGTTTTCATGACATCCAGACTGCTATGGCCTAAGGATCCCAAGAGCCACTCGTCACAATCCAGTTATATTTCTATAAAGATGTAAAGCTTAGAAAAGCAAGCAGGTTTAGAATGCTTCTGAGAAACAGGGAATTTTTAATTTAAGCTAAGAATTAAATGATTGAGAATGCCATTTCATGGTGATAGGGCGGGTGTGGCACTGATTCACAATAATGTGTTCTTGATTAGCATACGGGCTGGAAAAGCAGATGAGAGCAAGTGTGAGAGACACAGCCAGCCTTGGGCAAGTGCAAGAACATCTGCAATCAAATTAAAATAGAAATAGCATATGACCACAAGACAGCTTTTTTACAGTATATATTCAGGAGAGCAGGCATAGGGGAGTTTAATTGCTGGTTTGGATGGCAAATACAAAAAATTCAAATCTGATTCCATGAACTTCTGGTGGGTAAGTTGGGAGGTGCGAATGAGATTTCAGGGGTGCAGCTCAGGGAACATTGGGACAGCACAGGACAGAAAGGAAAGGAGGACATGCACGTCATATTTAATGGTCCATCTCTGCTTTCATATTGGACAAAGAATGGCCAGAGTACAACACTCTCTACACCAAGGATCTATACTGTGATCCCCCTATTTTCCATCCATGCAAAATTCTGATGGAAGCTTTTTATGAAGGTTTGGGTGCTTTGCTTGGAGACTCCGCTCCCCTGAACAGATCTGACAACTAATAATGGTTGAGTTATTGTAGCTTTTGGGTGCGGGGTCACCAATTTTGGTTTCTTTCCTCTGTCAGCCACCTGCTTTCACAAAATTGAACTTACCTCTGGGTAAATTCAAACTCATCTTTAGGACCTGTGTCAACTCTGAAACTTGCTAACAAATCCAAGAATTAGTGGGAAGACAGACATCTAAGCCTTGATTCTTTAGAAACTAAACAAAAAGGAAAGAAACTAGAAAGAAAGGGGAAAGGAAAGAAACTAGATACTAGAAAATCTTATAATATTTTGTATGTACTGAGAAACTGAATTGGATTAACCGAAGTACATCAAAGGCTAAAAGTCATTAGGACACACTCAGAAGTTTGCAAAATCCACCTCCTCCTCCACCCAGCTATTTCAAAAGCTTCGACACAGTGGAGGTTCTGCAGCTATTACACATAGTTCTGTGGTCTGCAGTAATTTTCTGCATGCTGCTTGGGCTTCAAAACTACCTCTTGCAGTTTCATTCCCAAGTAATGCAACCTGTGAATTCTGGCTGCAGTGGATCCTCTGCCTGAAAACCCTATGTTCTCAGTGATTTGTAGCTGTTTCTAACACCAATGGATCATTACTAGTTTCTATTTTGATGAAAGCTACTTACCAAAAATACAACACGGACAGTCAGTCTGAAGTCATATGCTTGCATTCTGCAAAATGGTTTGCAAAAAGGAGTCTTCTCCTTAATGCCTGAATATACAACATAAGCACATAATATTATCTAGATGTAGTTTAAATTAAGTGATATGAGTTTGTTGTACCAACTGTTTCGTGGTAGGGGAAGGGCTAAAAAAAAGTTACTCACCTACCAGCCGGTTGGATATGACTACATTGGAATCAAGTTTTCTGTCTTTAATTTAGAAGTTAAAAAATGAACTGAAATTAACTATAAGTTTTTGATCTCTATCTTGAGAATCTCTGTGAACATGATAGATGTACAGTGCTGAGACCCACAACAGAAGAACTGGAACTTTTACTCAGGGGTGCATAACTCTTTGATTCAGGCACAAATGTTTCCTTATTTATTAAAAGTTGGCTGGGGGAAATCAAGAATTCTGGAGAATAAATTATACATATTTCTGATCATGTTGATATATGTCTGAAGAAGAAACTACTATTCCCAAAACAAAAACGAGTAATTAAAAGTTATGCTTTGTGACTCCAGAATTTGAAAAATAATAATCACATGGTATCTAATTAATGTCTATATAATTACTTTCATGTCTTTTCTCAGAGGTAAGATATTTATAGCCACATATAAAAACAAGAAAAGGGCCTAAGGGAACACAAACAAAACCCCACCACCCAGCACCTTAACTGCAGCATCTGCAAGCCAGCAATCATGGAATACTTCATGAAGTGCTTAAGGCTAGGAAGGCTGATAATGAGATTTCTTTTAAGTTCACAGCGCTGCACATTAAAGAGACACTGCCAAGCTGATTCTGAAAGGAAAAACATGACATGGCACACACAAGCTGTTTTGTTTTTATAGAGGAGTCTTTTTCATCAGCCTTTGCTGGTGTCTAGGAAGGCAGACAGGTTTAGCAAGCAGCATACTTGGTCCACAAGTTTTCCCTCAATATTTTTGCATTTTATTTGTCTGCTTTGTAACACTTCAGTTCTGATGCTGTGTCTGGCAAGTGCCCCAGAGATGAGACTGGTTCTGAGCTCCCACCCGATCAGTGCAAAAAGCAGGAGCTCAAGATAGTACCTTAAGCAGAATATACTAAAGCCCATCTGCACACAGTGACACTGACTGCATGCAAAGTGCTGTCACATGTGGAACCAGACAGTTCCACCTCTCTCTCTCTGGTCTGTTCAGGGATAGAAACCACCACATTATCAGATGTGATGTTTCCAGAATTACATATGAATTCTCATGTTGAAGAAAAGCCTAGACAACTTACCTTAAGTCTTCCTTTCAATCCTTTTTTATAGAACCAAGTATTATTTCACTGGTGAAGCCTTATATAGAGGGACTATAACCTTTCTTATAAAACAGTGTATGTGTAGTCTTACACTTATCCCAACACAGCACCTTCTAGGAGTTTCTTTGCAAAAACATCTTCCAATCCTTTCTGCTGGTCTTTCCTATTCTAAATGGAAGTGAAGTGTTAATGCTGACATGTTTCAGCTGTGTGCATGGTTTACTCCGAATTAACTTACCTGTTTTTTCTCTCTCCTGTAATTTTTTCTCAACACACTCTGGGATCACAAAGAACATGAGCTGACAAAGAGGCAGAGCACATAAATGTATCTGTATTCAGAAAAAATACATTCAAGCAGTATTAATGTTGCACAATCAACCATGAAAACCTGGCAAAGCTAATTTTGTAATTTTAACTGTTAGCATAGTTTTTACTTGCAACATTGCATTTTTTTTTCCTAGTCCTGCTATGGGTATAAGCCAGTTTCTGAACCAAAAGCATCAGTTGTCTGCCAGACCCTCATTCCCATTGCTGCTGAAACTGGAAAATGAACTGTGAATGACACAGGCTAGTGCATGAAGAAACAGGGTTGCCTTACAATTAAGATAGCAGAATCCCTGCAGGACTGGAGTCTGCTCCTCTCCTGGTAGAGAGTTCCAGCAGGGGACTTCTTATTGTGTTAGTCTTTAATTTCATAATCCTTGTTTTGGGTGTTGACTTGATAACCTAGGATTTGATTTGCAGACACACTCAGCTGGCGCCAAGGATGCAAAAACTGTGCTTTAAACATACAAAGTGATACATAGCACTAGGTACTACCAGAAAAAAAGAGATCTTAAGAATCACAAGCTGAAGTTAGGGGATACTTTTAATCTAGCTTAATATGCAGGTGTGACAGTGTAATGCTGTAATTGCTACAGAAACTGGGAAAAGAAATGCTAGCACTGTCTGTGCATCTCTGCGCCGTCTGATGCTGCGGGGCTGGATGCCCACAGTATGGCATAAAGCTACTGAAGACAACAGCACTGCCCAGTGCTCTCCGGAGCTGCAGACACCCATGCCTGGATCTGGCTCTCCTGGCAGGACAGGCATCATCCCTGGCATGCTCAGGTAAGGTCTTGTGAGTGACATTTTGTCAGATTTCCTGCTGGAATGAAACATCAACACCATCACAATTGCTAAGTGTGTTAAAAAGGATGGTCAAGAGAATGAGAAAAATGTAGCATGCTTCAGCTCAAAGTAACCCCTGGTACCATCTGACATGCTAGTCCACTGACGAAGCCTTCAGTCATCCTTCCTCAAAGAGTATCAGTGGTGACTGAGGTGTTAACTCTGTGGTAAACATTTTCTTGGGGCTGTGGACCACAAACCCACCCCTGGAGCTCCAGAAGAGCGATTCCCACAACACCTTGTGCTGGCATCAGACTTATTGAACGTGTTTGTTCATGGTCTACAAAACACCACATATAAGAGACTCATAAATGCTGATGGTACCTGGTTGATTTTAAATGACAGTAGAGTAGCTCAACTCAAATAGTGACGTCGCTGCAGACAGAAATGAAGACCAGCATCAAGTATGCCAAAGGTTGTGTGGCTTAACAACCTTCTGCACACAGAAAACCTGGAGACAGCTGGAGTTTTTGTTAAACACAATGCAGAGTAAGAGGATCAGCCTAGCTTGAGCACTCACAGTCAGGGCCATACGCATTGGTCAGAAGAGGAAGATCAGGAACTACTTCCAAAATAAGCACAAGAGTCTACCCCAGAAAGCAGCACGAAGTATAGTAATCATTGTCTGCTACTCATTTGATGAGTGCTGTAGCCTGTAATACATTTCATCTGCCACAGATTTCATCATTTTTATCTTGCCATGATTATTTAGATTAAAATCAATGAAAGCCATATTGTTACCTGAGATAGCTGAAACGTCTCTGCCTAATATCTGGCATTAAAATGCAGCCAACAGCCTGACCACCAAGTTATGGTGAACGGAGAGCAAGCAAAAATTGTACTAAAAGATCTAGAAGATCCACCCTGTAAAAGATACACATGAAGCAGGTGACTTCATCGACTCACCATGCCAGTGACAATGCCACTTCCAGGAACTCCCACCATCAGCAAACCTTCCCACCACGGGCTCTTGTGTCCCTGCTAGAGCTGGTCGAGCAGGCATGGCACAGTGCCCTGTGCAGCCTGACAGTGTTGGGAGGAGCTGCGGTGGCCAGTCCAGCGTGCAGGTGGTGAGAGGGTGGACCCTGTGCTCAGGTCAGGAGCTGCTCATGTCCTGGGCTCCCTCTTGTCTTCTCAGAGTGTACACCTACAGGCTTTTACAATGAGAATATAATTTGGCTACTTTTTGTTTTCTTGCAACTGTTGCCTTATTTGTGTCCTTCACAAACATTGGTTAAATACAACCCCTTGTATTCAAACTCCTAGCTAAGCGAACACTCCATGTCTCCTTGCCCAGGTAACCTGAACTCCCTCCTGACTCTTTTGCCAGCACTACCCACCTCCACCGGTTTCTACTGCCAGCCTCTTTCCTGGGACTGCATTCTCAGTACTCCTTCCCCCTCCATCCCAACTTCTCTATCAGCTTCTTTTCCTTGCGCTCACTTTCTGGGGCAATTTCTTTCCCCGATCCTACATTCACCTCTACCACCCCTTTAGCCTACAACCCAAATATCCTTGGTCTGGATCTTCAGTCTCTGCCAGCTGTCATTTCCTTTGGTGGCTTCAAAACCGTATTGCTGTCCTGCCAATCCTGAATATCTGACTTTTCTGCCAAGTCCCAGTTTTCATCCCACATGCTC
Source organism: Falco peregrinus (assembly GCF_023634155.1). NCBI lineage: Eukaryota > Metazoa > Chordata > Aves > Falconiformes > Falconidae > Falco > Falco peregrinus. Next base: position 47,249,548 of record NC_073725.1, on the reverse strand, counting down.
CTACTTCCAGTACAGCCTGCTGGTTCTCCACAGCAAGACCTTAGATCTGGCTCTTACTCTGTCTGCCTCTGAATCAGATAGCTTCTTCTTTCACATTGCCTAAATGCCAGCAGAGAGGTCACTGAAAGTGCGGGAAAGTGTCCCTGCTCTCCATTCCTTCCTTGGCTCCGGCTCAGCATGCAGCAGCTGGAAACAACCATTATTGGGAAATGCTGTCTCCATCATGTAATCCTGGACTGCAGCATGTGTAGTGGCTTTGTATGGAGAGTGCACTGAGGCTAGGAGCTGAGAGGGGCCAGAGAGCCTTATTTGAACTGTGGGAATGATGTACAAACAACAGGACTCTAACCGAAAGGCATAAACTTGCTCTGAGACAATCTTAACCCTTAAGCTGTAGCAAGTGTCTCCATCAACTGAGATTTAAAATACCCTAAAATTTGACTGAATAAGAGAAGATTTTCTTTGGTGCAGTGAAAAGCATCCAAAAAAGGCCCCCCTTGCTCAATTTCAAAGCAAACTTTCTCCATAAAAAGTTTGATTAATTTAAATGTGGGAAGGATGTATCATTTTTCAATGAGAAAAACTTTAGAAATGACTAAACACTTTGGTTGATACTTACTCTGGGCAAGAAAAACACCCACATGATGCAGACAATCAGTATCCACTTTTCCAGTCTGAATCAGTGTAGCCTGGTGCAAACAGCTGAAAGCTGGGTCTTGCGTTGGAAATGTCAAACCCTGTGTAACGGGCTGTATGGGCTCTTTAAAAACTTGGCAGAGCTGCTCACCCTACCTTCTGCATGTGTTGAGAATCAGCTGAAGGGCTGATTCCCAGCAAGCATATTTAAATATGTTTCCAGCTTAGGGAAAGAAATGGATGTTTGTCTCTTAGGGGAGCTGTTCCTTTCTCCCACCCCTCCCTTATATGTGCACGTACATACACACACAAAAAAAGAGCAAAACAGCCATAAAGGTACCCTCCAGGTGGAAAAGACCGTTCCTCCATAGATACAGAACAGCACTTTTGGCAGACCTGAACAGTATTAGAGTTTAAGTGAGTTGAAAATAGGAGACTGATAATGAGATTTTGCCGTAGGCTGGCTTGTGCTGGCAGGCTTCAAGCACAGCCAGCCTGTCTACAATTCACCCTAGAAGAGCTAATGAAAATAGAAACCGAAGAACCACAGTGCATTATTCAGCCTAGAGAGGTAAAAATATTGACTTGGAAAGACCACCACTCACAGATGAAATGACAGCTCTGAGTTGCAGCCACTTGCCTTTCAGTCATGTTAAGAAGGCACTAACCTTCCAGTTGCAGAAAGAGTACAGTTCCTCATTCAGCCCCCTCCAGAGCTGGCACGAGAGGAGTGCAAGGAAGGAGGGGTATGGCATTCACCAGCTCTGGTCAGAATTATGATCCCTATTTCTGCTGATCCTGAGTGGCTCATAGTCCTGTTAGCACTAAATTGCCTTTCACAGGTAGGAGCTTGTGCCCAGGCACAGAAGAAGAGTTCTGGGAAGTCTGGGAAGCAATGACTGCTTCAACCAGGAAGGAAGAACAGCTTTGCCAGTGGATTTATGCAGAAGACACCCGTGATCCACTTCTTCCTGGATGTGAGCTTTGCTGCAGCCTGAGCTCAGAGCGTCTCTGCTTGTACTTGGGAAGAGGTAAATCGGAGACTGTTGCACTACTGCCTGCGAAGTGTTTGCATGATTGAGTCATCCAGAGATGATGAATGAGCACTGATGCTAAGGCATCTGGCACAGATCAGGAAGCTCTAAACCTTGTGCTGTTGTGGCCATTTGGTAAAGAGTAAGTGCAACACAGCTGGGTGCAATCCTGATATTAAAGGTAGGCTTGACCATACCTTGCTAGGTGCAAGAGGAAGGTGTAGATCTTGCTAGGTCCTGGAGGAAAATCTATATTAATTTCTGGTGCACTTCCCGATATCTGAGGAGTACGTGGCTCTCAGTTTTTGTCAGGCAACCCTAATAAACATTTGTTTAACAATCTGATAGAGAATGAGTATGCTTAATAATGACTGGTAACAGCTGGATTGATAATGAGCATCTTGCCAGTAATAGGCGCTCATTTTTCAGCCTGGAAAGATCCTCTCTGCTACTCACTAAATGCACAAGTGCTGGTGCTGCATTTCAGGCATTATGGCTGCTCTAACTTTATTTAATTACGGACACATTCACAGGGCTGATAACTTTTGCCTGTCCTGGACTACTACCTCCCCAATTCTGATATTCCCCAATTTGCAGCCACATACGTAGCAACATTGGTGAATTCAGAGGGTAAGGTTAGGTCCAAAGCAAACCTCTTTCCTCTGGAACAGACTGTTTCCCAGAGGCACTCAGCATCAGTTACCCCATTTTCCTGCTAGCTTAAAATCACTGATTTCTTAGAGAAGTTTTAAACTCAGCTATGTCACAGGTGTATGCCAGTTTGTGAAAAAGTACATCTGGCTCCCTCTTATTAGCTGATGCGCTTCTGTGAGATTATAGTTGTGTATTTCCTGTTAATCTTGGTGTTGTGTCTGTACCTGAGCTGTTGCCTCTTTTCTAATGCATTTCCTAAAGGTTAAACTTGGTACTGTCAACTGTACATGATGATAACTTAAGATAATACTGAAGGGTGATCTGTTTTCCATTCTATAGCCACACACTGCCCAAAGGGAAAGGAGCTGCAGGTTGTGCTCATTGCCTTACCTCCAGTTTGCACAGGTGTTCTGCACTCTGCCTTGCAGCAGCAAGAGGGTATTAGACAGGGTTAGAGGGGAAAAAACGTAGGGAAATGAGATTAGGTCATCTGATAGCAAGTTGAAATGAAATGATAGCTGCTTATCCAACCAAATTCTATTCTTTTTTTGGTATTTCTTCTGTCTGCCATTCAAAACCACATGTTTTGATCATGT